>NW_026542599.1:25430499-26030499 GCF_028750875.1 Macrosteles quadrilineatus | reverse complement strand
GTTTTCTGAATCAAAGAAAATTTGTGTTGCAAATAAAACACTAACAAATATAACATTTAGGTTATTTAATTTTTTTTGTAAGTTGATGTCGTTAGAGAATAATGAAATTATTATCATACTGTTTAAGGCATGTTTTCTGAAGGCTGTAATAAATTCATCGAACAAAATAACTTTACTTGTCATTATGTACCCCATTCACCACGATTAACCAATGTTAAGCTAGTGTATTTCCATCCGAGGCACTTTATAAAAATATATTGAACAATTTGTTTGGTTATATATGTACTAGCTGTTGTCTGTGGGCTTCGCCCGACATAATTTTGGTTTTTTTTACTACTGTACTAATACTATACATCCACTGAAGTTGTGACTTCGCTACGAAATAACCTTTACAGGGCTACCAATACAACATTGATTTGAATTCTTTTACCTTCATAGCAGACAGTTCTAGGAAGTTATTCTAGTCAAGCTGTAGCACATTATTGAAGAGACTGTAGTAAAAGGATACAACACATCATTGTGGAGATAAATAAAGGTATTAGTTTGTTTTGATATGAACAAAAATGTAAACAAAACATCTGATCAGCTGTTATGATTTTATTAGAGATCATAACAAAATCTTGGAATTGACTGAGTACACAGGTTTGCTATTTATAACGATGCCGATCAAGAAACTATTTAATTTATATGCCAACTGTAATAACATTAAACAAAAACTATCACTATTTTACAACATTTTGGCTAATGGTTAATGCTAATAAGGTTTTAGAATATAAAATTTCAAATAAAGTTTGGTTATCATGGGGTTGCAATGGGAACTGCCTTTTTTAAGGGGCAAACATGAGAAAAAATTCTTGTAAACTGTTTGAGATGGAAAAGAATTCTTGTCCTTATAAAATTGATTTTGTGGTACCGAGTACCCTTACTTCAACTTCTGGTTAGCATATCCAAAACAATTTCCTAACACCGACATTCTATAAACCGTTAAGACATTTTTATACGTTAACACAAACGTATAAATACAGGGTGTTTTTTTTTTTTAAACTTGCATCTTTATTTATGTAAAAACCGCAATAGATAGAAATATGCAGTTGGCGGGAATCATCTATTGACGTAGGGGGCACAATTTTTTTTAATTCAACGTTACATTTACATTCCCCCCCTTTCCCCCCCTGCCCCCAACTTAATTTTTTAAAATAGCAAGGTACCCCTTGTGACATATCAAATGAAAGAGCATGAAAAAAGAAAATTTTTGGTGAAAAAAAATTTAAAATCGGCTCATGAATTTGTGAGATAATCCCCCCCTTTTTCCCCTACCCATAACTTGTTTTTTAATAGCAAGGTACCCACCCTTGTGACATATCAAATGAAAAATAAATTTCACCAACAATTTTCTTTTTTCATGCTCTTTCATTTGATATGTCTCAAGGGGTACTTTGCTATTAAAAAAAAATCAAGTTCCGGGGAAGGGGGGGGAAATATCTCACAAATTTATGAACCGATTTTTAATTTTTTTTCATCAAACATTTTCTTTTTTCATGCTCTTTCATTTGATATGTCACAAGGGGTACCTTGCTATTTAAAAAAAATAAGTTGGGGGCAGGGGCGGAAAGGGGGGGAATGTGAATGTAACGTTGAATTCAAAACAATTGGGCCCCTTACGTCAATAGATGATTCCCGCAAACCGCATATTTCTATCTATTGCGGTTTTTACATAAATAAAGATGCAAGTTTTTAAAAAAACACCCTGTATAGATTTTTTAAAGCCCAAATCAGTGAATTTGTCATATCACCATTGCCTCAGTATCCAACATAACCTATAAGAGTGGCTAAAACAAGCGTTACGCCTCATGTAATTATGTAAATGGCTTGACGTCAAATGCTGACAAGCTTTATGTTACTGCGTCAACATTACTAATGTTTGTGGTACATTAACGTTGTAAGCATAATCAACCCAACTCTATTATCCATTACTTTCAGTTTATAAAAAAATGTAGAAATTTATAAGATTTAATTTAACATTTACTTAAGGATGGTGTTTTGGATGGATTGAAGATGTTAAGTGGTAATTATTCGGTGATGGACATTTTTAGTGTTTTAGTCACCACAATTTTGTAAGTTCTTTTTAGATTCTTAACATTGTTCATTTATTTGTATTTTAGGTACCTCTTACCCAGCTCAAGAAATTCAATTTTAATCTACAGCTATACCATTCAAAACAAAAAACCATTGTAACTTAGAGCCAATTTTGTTAGATAAACCTAAAATACCCACACATAAACTCATTTGTATTCAATTCTTATCAAGAGCTAGTTTATGAACCAGACCACTAAAATATAGAATCATGGTCTGGTGACGACTGTGCCATCACTCACTGACATTTCAGTCTCGATGCCAGAGTGCCATCCTCAAGACGACTTTGCTCCTCACAGATGACAAATCAAGCCTGATCTCGTTAGTTAATTAAACCAGCTGTCAAACGTTTTAATTTCCAATGAGAAAACAAATAGAATGAGTTTTTTTTTCATTAATCAACTCAATACGGTACTGAAATTTAATATCAGTAATCACAGTTAAGGTTAAGACTCAATATTATTTTATATGATAAACTTGAAGTTAAAAAGGTAAATATTAAATTTAACGAGTTATTTCAACCTAGTTGTCAGATCTGGTTGGTTACAAGTTACAACTGAGACAGTTATTACCAACAACTAAGGTCCAATTACTAGATGTTCGGCTGAAGCTAGGCTTTACAGGAAATTAATCAATATCTGCCTGTCCACACAACATTGTGCTGTCAAATCTAACTGCCACACCACACTAGCACAGCACGAATCTTGATTAAACTAATACATTTGGTGCTCTGTATTATTTACAAAACCTCAGTTTTTATATCATTGGGAATTGTGATCAGTAAAACTCACGATTAAAAAAGTATATATTATATGAATATAACATTGACTAACGTTTGAGGGAAACTAATTTTTCCTTAATGGGATATTGTGTAAAACATTCATAATTAAACATTCCTTAACTTAGGTAAAAGTTATTTTAATAAGGATTAAACATGATATTTTTTAGGAGATATTTTTGTAAAAATTCAATAAAGGCAAATGAAAATTTGCTTAGACTGCAGGTTTGTGGCGGTAGTATTTATGTTTTATCAAGACTTTTTATTTTGCAACTGTTCAGTATACGTGGCATTGTTAATTATGTTTGAAACTAACAAAGCCAGTGCAAGATGGATTATAAAATTCAAGCTTTAAGTTTAACTCACCCAAACGCAAACTCACTTGAACGTAAATTATGATTAAAACAGGCAGAATTCAAATCTAAATATACAATAATTTATTTATTTAACTTTAAACAAATACATTTTCCTTTGGCAGGGCTGAGTTTCACCAGGGGATATATACAACACATCGTCTTGGGACAACAAGAGTGAAGCTAACTCGCTCGTCTAACCGTTGACTTATCGTCTGTACCACATCTGCAGTGTGGACATGCGTTTGATCTTCTTTTGCAGCTGAAGAACCCCGTACAAAAGGGCTTCAGCGGTTGGCGGACATCCTACAGTGAAAGCAATAGAAATGTTGGCAAACTGGTTTTTAAAGTGATATTCTTAAATAGATAGCATCTTACATCTTAGTATCTTAGAGAATATCATAAAGAACTAACTGTCAGCCAGGTTGATGATAATGACTACAATCAGAGCTGACCTTAGGAACGTGCGCAGGGTGCGCCTCGGAGGCACCGTGCTTGGGCATAGATTTTTAAAATAGTATTAACCCTTCCTGATTGCTAGGGGCTCATTTATATCGTACCTCATTTGCCAAGCAAGTGCATAGTTACAGAGTGCCCAGTGAGTACAATAAATTTAGGATTCGATTTTTCATGGGGCAAAATAAAACAAAACACAATAGTAACAAATCATTACCTTTTTACAAAAAAATTATTGAAAAATAATTCTTTGTTTCAAAAATGACAATCTGTTATTTTCGTCAAATTAATTTGATTTTTGATGAAGGTTCATCAGAAGATACTACTGTAGCCTATTTCAACCCCCTAAAACATCTGAGTGGGATAACTGGCATACCAAGAAATAAATTATCGGTAACCTCCAATAGCTTTTATATACAGACCTATAGAAAAAAATGATTTTGTTGGGTATTTAGTATCTACGGTATTCAAACTATATTTAAAGTATGAATTTAAGAGCCAAAATACAGGTTGAACTGTAAGTAATTCATTGTACTAAATTATGACTACTAGCACAATATATATGACCCATATGCAATTGATAAAAACAAAAAGAAGTTTAGAAACATTGCTAAAACACTTTCATCCATGTCTTATAAGAATTTTCCCATACATTAGATAATTTAAATTGTAGATGTTTTGTAGTAGGTACACTGTTTGTACTCACCAGGAACATAAATGTCTACAGGTATGATTCTGTCACAACCCCTCACTACGGAGTAGGAGTAGTGGTAATAACCTCCTCCATTGGCACAGCTACCCATGGAGATCACCCAACGGGGCTCAGGCATCTGGGAAAATATATATACTTAGCACTTTGTTTTCTACAACTTCATCACACTACTGCATACTTGGGTTAGACAACTAACTATAGGCTTAAGATAAACATTGCTCAACCTAAAGTTTGGCAAATCAGAAATACCCTCCATTTACGTTCCGAAACTTTGTACTATCAGTTGAAGATTTTTTTATAACTAATGCTAAAACAATACCTGATCATAAACTTTGCGCAGAGCCGGAGCCATTTTGTTGGTGAGCGTGCCGGCCACAATGATACAGTCAGCCTGTCGTGGGGAGGCTCGGAACACAACGCCATACCTGTCCATGTCGTAACGTGGTGCAGCAATGTGCATCATCTCTACGGCACAGCACGCCAGGCCGAACGTCAGGGGCCAGATAGATCCCTGGTGAAGGAAAAATGAAATTAGAAAAAGTTTTAGGCCTACATCACAATGACCTACGTACACATTACTTAAGACTAGGCCTAGAGGGTTACAGCATCATCTAGCCCAAACCATTTGTGATTGGTAGGATTTGAACCCAAGACCTTGGGGAACAAAGTTCTGCACTCTTCCACCACACCAGTTAGCTCCATTCATAAACAGCATACATATTCAAAATGCAAGAAGTCAAATGCACTGTAATACTTTTACAAGGGTGTTTACGACAGTTGGTGCTTACTCAAATAAAAATTAACATGATGTTTCTAGTTGTGTTAAAAGCAGTTATAACCAAAACTACCTTGATCAAAAGTCCTGTAGGCCTACTGCACATGAACTTGGAATGGACAATGGAGAAGGACCTAACCTGTTGCCCTGGAAAATTTCTGTTAAATATTTAAGAGCTTTAGAATTGCTTATTTCGTTTGGCAGTCAGAACAATAATCCTGTCTGGTTTGTCCACAAGTCTCCCACAGACTTCAGGTCTACTTGTCTTCCTTGTCTAATTCTAAATCTAAGGCCCCTTTTATTCACCGCAGTTGCCCGCCAGCTTGCACCCGCCGTAGTTTTATAAATGCATTGCCGTAAGTGGGTGCTTTTATTCAAATAGGAGCGGTCTCAAAAGTTGCGGGTACCCAAGGTTTGTAAATTCACCCGCTTGCACTTAGAAACCGCCGGCGGGTAGCGATTCGTATATGCATTGTGTTATATGGGATCGTTTATTCAAAGCGGGAGCCCACCATCGCTCTCGCATTGCTACCAACCCAAGTCACCAGTGCCACTCACTACACGTGGTCTACTCATTCGGCTGTGCGCATTGTCTACTATATACTATAGGCTAGTATATACAGGGTGTTTTTTTAAAAACTTGCATCTTTATTTATGTAAAAACCGCAATAGATAGAAATATGCAGTTTGCGGGAATCATCTAGTGACGTAGGGGGCCCAAATGTTTTGAACTCAACGTTACATTCACATTCCCCCCTTTCCCCCCCTGCACCCAACTGAATTTTTTTTAAATACCAAGGTACCCCTTGTGACATATCAAATGAAAAAGCATGAAAAAAGAAAATGTTTGATGAAAAAAAATTGAAAATCGGTTCATAAATTTGCGAGATATTTCCCCCCCCCCCTCCCCAGAACTTAATTTTTTTTTTATAGCAAGGTACCCCTTGTGACATATCAAATAAAAGAGCATGAAAAAAGAAAATGTTTAGTGAAATTTATTTTTCATTTGATATGTTACAAGGGCGGGTACCTTGCTATTAAAAACAAGTTATGGGTAGGGGAAAAGGGTGGTGATTATCTCACAAATTCATGAGCCGATTTTAATTTTTTTTCACAATTTTTTTTCTTTTTTCATGCTCTTTTATTTGATATGTCACAGGGGGAACCTCGAAATAAAAAAAAATTAAGTTGGGGGCAGGGGGGGAAAGGGGTGGAATGTGAATGTAACGTTGAATTCAAAACAATTGGGCCCCCTATGTCAATAGATGATTCCCGCAAACTGCATATTTCTATCTATTGCAGTTTTTACATAAATAAAGATGCAAGTTTTTAAAAAAACACCCTGTATTATATATAGTAGTTTGGTCGTGAACATAGGTGGAACCTCTCACCGTTAAAAATGACTTCATGTCATGTTACGGACATAAATACTGAAAGATATTGTCTGAAATTATCTACAGTAAATAAAATTTAGATTGAACACCACTTTGACACTATTTGAAACTTTTAAAAATGATTTCTTTTGCTAAAGTGTGTTTTTAGCTAGATTTCAGGCTTAAATAACAGCCGTTGAAGTGAATCGATGACAGTTCTGAGCTGTAAACCGAATATTTGTGTTAGACTGGTTAGATTGAAAGAGTATACATTAAAAAAAACAAGGGTTGGCAGCACGGTTACACTATCCACGTGACAGCGGTCGATCGCAGGTGAAACATTGGTGCAGCGGTTGCCCGCTGGCGGGCAGTGAGTAGAAGGGGCCTAATCGTTCTTATCAACTCTAACCCTCCTTTACACTTGACTTTCTAGGTATATCTACCATCTTATCAAAAATCCTTAAAAGGATAATAGCCCTAGCTGGTAACAATTTGTTTGCATTATTTTAATGTTGCTTTTGTACTGACTGACAACGTAAAGGAAAGAGGGCTACATTCATGCTAATAAATCAGAAAACCCATATAATGCTTCATCTTTCTATTTATATTAGTTTGTAGGTTGAAGGTTTTGGTAAATCAGCTGTTTCAGTTGCGTTCACATCACATGTTAACTTCGGGCAAAGTGAGCAAGCTAGGCACTTTTTCCCACAGTAGAACCCCTCATATCTGACCTCGGCATAACCCGACTCCTTGGGATATTTGACCTAGTGTCCGTCTACTTATTACCTTCCTGATAGGTGATAGCACCGATATTGTTTGGTTAACCAAAAGGCATACGTTGCGTTAATCGCAGCAGACAAATACCAATGTCACAGAGACTGCAAGACATTCTCACAGCTTTCATCGAGATCGCGGGTGACGAATACTGCTGTCGCCTATATCGCAAGTGATGGACTTACGAGTGTTGCCATGGTTACAGGAGATGATTACCAGTGTCGCCAAGACTGCAAGATATACTCCTCCCGATATCCAGCCTTTTGACCGTTCCGAACATGCCCCGATGCCATCATTGTCGGATACGAGGGTTTCTTGTCAGACAATAATTGTTTTTTCTTGAGATTTCCGCTATTTACTTAGGTAGGCTACTCTTTAAGCCTCATGTTACAACTATTGTTTAAAGTAGGCCTACCTAACAAAATAGCCTTATTTTAAATGTATATAAACTTACCTTTCTTCCCCAGTTGACAATGTCATCAAGTCGAGCTAGGGCAAACTCTGCCCAGCTACCGTCAGTTTTGAATGGTGAGTACGGTCGTATTGCTGGTTTGTCTGCAAATAGTAGATGGGTTAAGATGAGAAAACAGATCCAAGCAAGAATTGAGTAAATGATACAGAAGATTTGCCTTGGGTTTAGATATTATCATGAGCTTAAAAAGTGTTAGCCCAACAATAAAGTTAAGTAGATTACGAAATGTCATATAGGTGTACAAAAGTTAATGGAATTGTAAGGCTGGTTTTAATTCATGGTCATCACCCTTAAAGCAGTGTTTTAATAATACCTAATTAAATAATTGTTAGAAATGCACTAGAATTAGCCTAAATAAAATTATATTAAACAACGCAATAATCATAAACTCTACAAATAACAGTAAACTAGTAAATTATTGTTAAATTTTAACGTGAGAAATAGCAAGGAACTGAAACCATACAAATGGTTGAACTTAGTTTTATCATGTGAAAATAGGCACATCAACTGATCAACATACAGTCAAATATTTCTTAAATCAGAAATATGGTAGGTACTCCTAGAAAGCGCTAACAGATTAAGACACTATATCATGTCATAAGGTAATATGCAAGTAACTTACTCTACAAAAACCAACACTTTAACACTGACAGATGAAGGAGGGGAAAGTGGCAAGTGGTGACGTGACAAGTCGATACCGAATCAGCGATGCTCATGTACTATTACTTGTACGAGCTTAAGATTACTAGAACCGCCGCTAGCGCTTGTTTTGGGTTAATTTTATACTCGTCAATTCAAGTGGAAAAGGTTTTCCAGATTTTGCCACTACGAGTTGACAGTGCTCGTGAGCTTGACAGTTTGCAATATACACTGTTGACTGTTTAAGTTAGTTTCATTAAGTAGTTTCAAAACCATCCGCTACAAGTAGATAGTGCTCGACCAAGTAAATGGCTTACTCTACTCAAGATGTAAATATAAAATATCATAAATAAATACCATAAATATCAACTCAATCTGATGAATAACCAATCTCACTCATCTTAAATCTACACAGAGTATAAAACAAGTCCAAGTCCGTCTGGTACAACACTGTGACTCAATTACAGCGACTCGAGACAAGAATCATTACCAGAATTCGCCACGACTTGACTGCTGCAAGTTAACAATAGAGCTTTGGTGCTGTATCGGTACAGTTATCGGTTCCAGTACTCGAGTAGGCATGGAATCAAGTAGTAGCAGTGTATTGAGTCAAATTTACTCAAGTCAGGAAAGTACTTGACTCGTCACATCACTAGTGGCAAGTATGATATTTCTTGATGAACGGGCAAAAATTATGGCCCTACTAGCAATTTCAACACCAAGAAATAAAATAAGATCCAATCTATTCCTTCAGCAAGCTATAACACTTTAAGAGGGTTTATTTATTTATTTTTTTTTTTTTGTCCTAGGACGCTAGGCACGAGCCTGGGATTGTTTTTCACATTACTTCAGGCTAGACCTAGGGGTTGCGGCATTATCACTTAGATAAAATCCATTGGTGACTTGGCGGGGATCGAACCCGGGACCTCAGGGACTGAAGTCCCGCGCTCTAACCACTACACCAGCTCGCTAAAGCTAAAGATCACTTGCAATAAATTAGGCTAATCATTTCATCATGGTAATAGGCTACATCTAAAACCTGTCAAGTAACTTGGTGTACAAATCGCAAGTGTTTGGTTTCCTTTACCTTTTCCCTCCTGTTTAGGTGCGACTTCTGTTGACTGCTTCCTGACCGCCACCAAGGACATAGCTCCATTTTGCTGCAACAGCTTACTTACATTTTGAGCTGCTGGCAACACTGTAAGTTCAAAAATCAAATCAATTACTGTTTTAGTAAAATCAAACTAACTTAAATGAACAACTTAAATGTAAGTTAGGATTGACTGATTGTTGTACTACCATACTAAAAGTCTCATAAGTCAGGATTTTAAATATCTCTATGGGTAACATGAAGTTTTCGGTTATTTTTATGTTTCACAGCCTAAAAAACATCAAATGGGTCTATCACAATTTCTGCCCACCTATCATTGTGTCTTTGACGCCAAAATGCCAATTTGAGCTGCTGCTCCAAGAAAAATAAGTTACAGTAAACTTAGGCCTACCGATAAAAAAAAGGTTATTACTTATGGATTCAATCGATTAAGGGTAACCTGCCAAACTTAGGAAACTAGCTGAAGTTAAATCTAACTTTCTAGGCCTAGGCCTACAACAAATGTAAAAATCGATAATAATACAGTGGAGTCGGAGGCTTATCAAAGTTTTGCCAGATACATGCCTAGGCTAGCTTTAACGTGACATTAAATTACGGTAACTTAATGTAAATGTTGATTCAACTTATGTAGGTAGCCTTACCTATTGTTATGAATAGTTCAAACTATAAGTTAGGGTCTTCTTAAGAAGACTCTTTGGATAAAGTTAATATTTCATCTGATAATATAGGTATCACAGGTTTTCTGCGAATCTGTAGTTAGGCCTAGGCCTACCACAGAATTATTTGAAAACATAGGGTAGGCCTATATGCAAAGCTATTTTAAAGTTAGGAAAGAATTTAAAATATTCACTTTCCTGAATGGGGGATATAAATATTAGGTATATTTCTACGAGGTTTTAAAGATATAGATGTTTTGGCCATATCGCAGCATTTAGGCTAACAGGAACAAGCCAAAATTCAAAAAAAGAGTTCTAGCAACCTAGACTCATTTTCTTGATTCAGGCCTAATTGAAAATATTATTATGGTTAGCAATTAACTCACTGTTCTTGGCTGAAGAGAGCATGATGATATTTTCCAATGTAGAAATTATTAAAACAACACACTTATGTAAGGTCAATTGAAATAACACCTAACCTCCCCACGTCCCAATCCCAATAATATTTAGGAAAAAACATACAAAGAAAATAAACCGAACCAAATCTTAGCAGACAGCAGACTGAAAACAGTTGAGTGGAGATAGTTTACTTCAGTGCAATGGTTTTATCTGTGGTAATATATTAATGTATAAATACCAAAACTATTTAAACGAATTTATTGAATACTTTTATTTTGAAACATAATGATTGATTTTAAGCAATGAAATTTTTGTTAATTGTTACTTTGGAAATAATAACGGTGACTTTGGAGGGACATAATCTTGAAGAGGCAAATGGGTACTGTATATTGCACTGGATTCATTTTTCCTCTACTCCTACTCGAGAACAAGTTTGGACTTTATTATACTGCGTAATTTGCACACAGGTCCCCTCGTAATCATTTAAATAAAAATAATATAAACTCACCATTAACATATTCAACATCAAAGAAAGAATAGCATAGATCATATACAAACATACCATACCAATGTCCTACTACCGTGGGCCCAGCCCGTCCTACGCACGGAAATCAAGTAGTCAGTAGTTAAAACGGAAAAACGCGGTAAATAATTTACAATGTAGAACGGCTAGTTTACAATACGTATAAAGGCAAATTCTGTCAATTTTAATGGGGTAAATCAAAATCACCTTGTAAACAAATGTCACGTCGCCAATTTTCATCCCATTGTAGGCGTATACGGTATGCATTTAAAATCCAATAATAATAATTTTATAACAAAACAGCGACTTTTTCGATGTGAAAACTATGAAGTGAGATTGGTGACTGATTTTCACACTGGTTATAAATTAACTTAAATTAACTGGAACTTCCCTGCGATCGCGGGGAGCTCGTAAACATCTCCCGCGCTCACAGAAGTATATCGTCACCAATGATCGATTGGATTGTTAATTTTTATTAAAAAGTTTCATTTTCGTCTAAAAAGTTTGTATTATACAAAAGGCCACGCCCTAGTGGTAAATCTGACCCTGTCTAAGTATGGCCATCTACCTCGAGGTTCTCCTCGGAATACAGTTTTAACAGTAAAGCTGGGTTTCCTAGACGCGGAGTCGGCCAGCGGAGAGCGGAATTGAAATTAACATGGCATTCCGCTCCGCTGCTAGGAAAACAGTAACATTAAATTACCTAAGACAAGCTGAGTCCGCTCTCCGTGTTCCTCCCTCCGCTGGCCGACTCCGCGCCTAGGAAAACCCGGCTTTATGTTAAGTACAGTATTTTCTCTCCTCCACACATGACTTTCCCATCTTCACCATTACTTTTGGGCAGTGCCACTGTTCTTTCATATCCTCCAACCTTGTTAGACTTTTTTCAGCACTCTATTTTCAAACCCAGCAATATAGTTATTTGTGCAACTAGTGAGAAAAGTGAGCAATTGACTCACTCGAGAGAAATCCTTACTCACGAGCCGTAGGCGAGTGAGGAATGGTTTCTCGAGTGAGGCAATTGTACTTTGAACTCGAGTTGCACATTATACTTTTCCTACAGTTACCATAAAACAAATAAATTTGTGAAGAAACATAACCTATTTTTACACAGAAGTGAACTTTTAATATAAAATTTAATGTGAAGTGACAAATACAACAGTACAACAGCTGACCAGCTGATTTGTACAGCCAGTGCTGCCAACGTATTTCGCGCGCATACGACGTTGCCTGCATGTTACGTGCTCACTATTTCGTGCGGGTCGCCGGATTTCTACCCCCGGATATTTACCCCCATGAAAAAACGCCTACGTCATTTTGACGTCACGAGGGGCGGGGCTTATACACGTTCGAGAAACAGCCCGCGACTGGAAATCTACCCCCGGACATCTACCCCCGGACATCTACCCCCAGACATCTACCCCCGGACATCTACCCCCGGACATCTACCCCCAGACATCTACCCCCGGACATCTACCCCCAGACATCTACCCCCGGACATCTACCCCCGGACATCTACCCCCGGACATTTACCCCCAGACATCTACCCCCCGTGGTCAGCTCTGCCGCGTATCGGCCAATATATATTGTTGTAATTGAGTTTATAAATTGCTTTATGTAAATCAACGGCTCTTTGGTTAATCATTACCCTCTAATATCTAGTATTAAGCATGTGATATGTCATTGCCTTGTTTAACATTATCTATCTTCCTAATAAAATAAGCTGTAACAGCCCTTTTCCACCCAAACTACTTCACTGATATTTATGATTGAGGTGTAATTTTAAATCTTATGATCCTCAGCTCAACGCAAAATGGTATTTAAAACTATATGTTGATAAAGGGCTTCAAAAGTAAGACCCTTAAGGATTTGATTCATTTCCAGACAGTGATTTAAATGGTTGACCAACTTTCACATAGGCCTACAGTAACAGCTAACGGCGCACGCATGAGCGCGAATCGGAAGTGTTTATCACAATAGATTGACCAATACGATTTTAATACTATTTAAAGGTTCTTCCAAAAGAAGAGAAACCAGTTAACATTGTAATAATAACTCTTATGACGTACGGTATGGGAAATATTTTATTCATTGAATGATCAACCATATTTTGTAACTTATGCAATACTGATGGTACCATTAGTCTGTGCTCGTGGTTGTAACAGCTGTCGTGTGGATGCGGGGAGGTGAGGGGGCTCTTTTCTAAAAACATTAGTCAGTTTTGCTGTCACATAAAATCGCTGTCAGTGTTTATTTGTTTGTTTACCTTTTTACTTGTAAACAGTTCAATGTTTTGTTTGTGATATTCTTAACCTTTTTTCACGTTTCGTTTTTTTTTTTCTTAATTTAATATACACACACATTTTTCTAATTTTGTACCTTTCATTATCATTATTAGGTGTACAATTTGAGAATCCTTCTAATTATGTTACAAGATGAACATAATAACATAGCATAACAACAACATAATTTAAACAAAAAATCGGAACCTCAAGTCGCAATTGGAAGGCCAAGTTAATAAAGGTGACTATCCTTCTTAGGGATTAGAAGAATGTGACTGCTCCCATCGAGGGAAAACATGTGAAAACAAACAAAATACCCATAAAATTGCTGAAAAAGACAAAGATTTCACGTCAGTTCTAAACTACACCACAAAAAGGTATGACCTAAGGGCCTAAATTAGTATTTGACGTTAAAATACTGAAATATGAGAAATGTGAAAGAATGAGAATATGTGAGTTGGATCACTTCATGCTGATCGCTCATTTGCTGAAGTAAAGTGATAAGAAGATCGGGATCTTGGATTAGAGGAGAAAATAAGAACACGAGAACAATTTATTTATTAACCACGACCATTCATAGGCCTACTGTCTCGTTGAAATGTGGAGTTCTATCGCTTATGGGTTACTCGTTGACGAGGACGGTTGTAAAATGAGTGGACTTTCCTAATTTACTGATTGTTGCTAAATTTATAACCTTTGTTGTTTGGTTATTTTCACAAGGTCTTAGTATAAATATGTTTGTATACTTAATTAAAGTCTATAATCATCTTATTAACTGGATGCTTTATTAATTCATTTACCCATATCCAAATGTAACTGAAGGATTATTTTTTGTTCAGATTTCAAAAATATAAACCACTTTGACAAATCTTGTAAAATTGACGACTACTAAAAGACTTCTTTAAGCTTATGACTGATTTTTATCTAACCGTGGCTGTATTATCATAAGCATATAATATCAAACTGAAAATAAATATAAAACACCAGTAAAAGCAAATGTAGGCCTAAATAGTTGAATGATAAAAGTTGATTAACAAATTTTAATTTATTAACTATTTACAAGGTAAGGCCTGTATATATTTTAAACGAGGTTTTCAATGTCACTCATGCATCGTCTTCTTCGTCACTGCTGTCGCTGTTTCCTACTGATATGACCATTGATTCCACGAGGTCGTCGATCCGCGGCTCAGCTAAAGCGTAATTATTTTCAATAGTTTTTACATGGTCGCACTTGTTTTTCCACTCTGTTGCACCAATGATATCAAATTTTTCCTGTGCCAATGAACGGATGCTCTCGAAGCTACAATTTACGTTTCTGCTAGCTACGTAACCTTTTACTTCAGCCCAAATAAGTTCTATTGGGTTTAGATCTGGGTGGTAGGGGGGGAGACGAAGAATAACATGGTCAGTACCCGTGAGTAGTTCATCAATTTCATATCGAATGAATCTTGGTTTGTTCAGCAGTACAAGCTTATACAACTCAGGAACCAGCATTTCGTTTGAATATTGTATTCCATGTTTGATTAGCCAGTCCTTCATTTCTTGTTTCCTACTATTTGATGTGGGTGCTTTGTCTAATTGCGCATTGTGATAAGGTGCGTTATCTACAACTATCAAGGACTTCAGTGATATGTTCGGCAGAAGTTTCTCTTTCATCCACTTGATCATGGTTTCCTTCCTGACATTGTCGTGATAATCACGCGTGGCGCTCGATGCCTTCCACATCGTCAATGCGTTAGGGACAAAACCAGCTTCACTTCCTGCATGAATCATTATTAGGCGTTGTCCTTTAAAAATGGGTACCGTACACGCATTCCCTTGGTTGAGTTGTCAGACCACGATAGACTTGAAACATGGCTTGTTAAAATATATGATTCGTCCATGAAAATAATAGTACGACCCTCATTTCTGAAACGTTTGACTGCTCTCAAATAAGAAATTCTCTTTTCCCGGATTTCGTTTGTCTCAATCAGCATTTTTCGGTTGTTCTGCGTTTTCCTCCATCTGAATCCAAGCTCCTTCAGAATTCTCCTAAGGCTTGATTTTGATCCTTTGAAATCTATCTGTTTTTTTAGTTCCTCGTGTAGTAAAGAAACTGTTGGTAGTATTTTATGTTGAATGTGGAACTCATACACCAAGCGTCTTATCAAAGCCTTATCAAAATCATCCACTCCAGTGACGGGCCTTTTTCTGCTTTCTTTTAACTTACTAGGAGTACAAAAACTTTTGTTGCTATCATTGTCATCATGTATTAGTAGTGCTTTAAGTTTGCCATTAATCTTCGTTATGACTCGCTCCGAGACCCCTGTTGCCACTGCTGTTCGGGTGCGAGCTTTTGCCAAGGGAATGCTTACAGCTTTATCGTCAGCCTCTTTTTTCATAAACTGGTAAACATTGCTTACTATTTCCCGACTCTGTCCGTTCAGCGTCCTACCCTTCAACTTACTTTTCACTCTGTCACACATAATTCTATGTATGCCGAATACGTTAAAACACAGTATTAAACAAAAAACACAGTTAAACTAAACTAATCTTTCCGTTAAACACACTCTGCTATAATAATATTTAGAAAAGAATATAAATATTTACTTTTTTCAATCAGGTGATTCAATTAGAAATTCGATTATTCCAGCTAGAAATTTTATAGACGACTATTGGTGTGAGTGAGACCATAATGGAGTGAGTGAGCCCAAGTTTTATAGAATGGCTAGTAGCGTCAGATCCGCGCGCACAGACTAATGACACTGTCTGTAGTCATTATTGCTTTTACACTTATTACTCACCAAAAAAGCTAAAGAGCTAAATGCTCAAAATTTTTATTACTTCAATCTATTTATCGCAGTTATATGAATTAGCATAAGCCTTGAAAGTAACCGTCAATGTTGACGGGTTTCGCCTAATTCTGTTCTGTATACTACCTTAAAATGCCTCATTTTAACATTTTACTGACAGGAAACCTGCTTATTCACTTCCAGATGGTATTCTTATGAATGAATCTTTTGAACACTTATTTATTGACATAAAGTTGACAAGTTTTGTTTTAAGGCAGGATTTTTCAATAAGACTTTATACATTCTCTGAGTATGCGAATGTGCTGCAATGGGGGTATTTAGGCGTATATATATATATATATATATATTAAAAGATATTAGGCTATGCTTAAAAAATTGAACGTGGCCATTATTTTGAATTTTAATAATTGTCTTATTTTAGGTCTTTAAGAGAAAATAGTTTAAAATCCTTTCTTAGTACGCATCTAAAATCTTAGAAACAATTTTTTTTTACTACTAGGTGATATGCAAAATTTACCATTATTCACCTGACTTTTATTGATACTCTTTCTCAATTTAACAGTTTACAACTGAGTTTTGGTTTACCAAACAATTATTACTACTAGGCCTACATTGAATAAACTGGAAGTTCACCACAGTTTATTCACTTTATCCTTTAAGAAATGTGTGTAAAAACAATGGTTCAGTACGATGTAACACTTGACCATGTGAAAAGTACGCAATATTATATTATTTTCATAACTTTTTCATCTCATAATATTACAGTTGCAGACGATCTATTCATGTTTTCACAACCTGACTTAAAAATTAATCTGTCGAGTACTACTCACATTTCACTTTTAAACTGTTACTGTATAGTGTAAAAGTTGGTCAACCATTGGAAGCACCTTCTAGGAATAAATCAAAGGCTTTAGGGGTCAACCTTTTGAAGCCCTAATCGAAATATCCTTTCAATTACCATTTTGTGCTGCGCTAGATCTTAAGCTTTTAATTGACATCTCAATCGTAAAAATCAGTGAAGTAGGTCGGGTTGAAAAGGACTGTTACAACTTATTGAATTACAAATATGGATAATGTTAAAACAGACATCGACATATCGCATGTTTAATACTGGATATAAGAAGGTAAAGAAATTTATAAAATAAATTACAACAATGAATATTGGCCGATACGCGGCAGAGCTGACCACGGGGGGTAGATGTCTGGGGGTAAATGTCCGGGGGTAGATGTCCGGGGGTAGATGTCCGGGGGTAGATTTCCAGTCGCGGGCTGTTTCTCGAACGTGTATAAGCCCCACCCCTCGTGACGTCAAAATGACGTAGGCGTTTTTTCATGGGGGTAAATATCCGGGGGTAGAAATCCGCTACCCCTTTCGTGCCTTCACGTTGCAAATCTGGAGTGAGACAAAGTAATTAGAGTGAGACAATGTTAACATTGTCTCACTGATGAGCGAATTGGCCACTTTGCTTTCTCAAATAAGTGAGAGAACATGTACATTGTTAGGTAACTGTAGGAAAAGGTTATTTTCTGTTCCTTGGTTAATGATTCCCTCATAGGTAACTATGCACCAATGCATATCAGCTGATCGAAAATTAAGTAAAGAAAACTTTGATACCAACGTGTAAGCATTGATACCTCCTATGGTGTAACTCTGTCGTTAAAACGTGTCTCCCGGCGTTTTTTATTTTATTTTTTTTATATTATATTAATCATCACTTCCGCTTTTATGTTGGTTACCTACCTTTTTATTGTAGACTACACAAGTCTATTTTATATTAGGGTATTTTGTTTACATTATTTGCTTTTATTTATGTTTACAATCCTAGAATACAAGCAATAGCTTACAAATATATGATGGTTAATTGTGGTTAAAATATCTGTAAAGTTGGCAAAATACAGGGTTTCCATAAAATAATGGTGCGGTTTAATTATGAAATAAAAAGATAACGAGAAGAGGTACAAAAAAACTATTTATTTTATTGGATTCCTTACATTAAAAAGATTTTATACATATCTAATAAAGCTCGACATGGCCACCATTCCTAGCCCTGCAGACGTCCAAACGATAATCTACTTCAGCCCACACATTTTGCAACATTTCTTTTGTCACCGTTGAAACTGCATGAATGATTCTTTCCCTTAGGTGGTCCAAATTGCAAATTTTTTGAGCATATACTATGTTCTTTACATGACCCCAAAGAAAAAAATCGCATGGAGTCAGGTTCGGGCTCCTGGGGGGCCATGCTATAGGACCGCCTCTTCCAATCCACCTGTTCGGGAACTTAACATCTAAAGCATCTCGAACAATTGTTTTATAATGTGGAGGTGCTCCATCCTGCTGAAAACAAAGGCTTTTTGCATTTTCCATGTCGTCAAGTAGAGGAAAACAATAGTTTTCTAACATGTCCAAGTAAACATTTCCATTGATAGTTTTTTCAGCGAAGAAAAATGGCCCAATTACTTCTTCTCTGGACAGGCCGCACCAAACGTTTATTTTTGGTGAGTCTCTTTCCTTTTCATGAGGATGCTGAGCTCCCCAAATTCTTACGTTGTGCCTATTAACACAACCACTGATGTGAAATGTGGCTTCATCTGAAAAAAACTACTTCATTCAAAAATGATTCATTTTCTGCCATTTGGTTCAACATAAATGTAGCGAATCCTGCTCTTTTTATCAAATCTGTTGTTTTTATTTTTTGAAGAAGTTGAATTTTGTAGGCATGAAGATGGAGTCTTTTGTGTAAAACTTTGTGAAGAGTACTTACAGGTATTCCTAATTCAAGACTACGGCGAGGGAGGGATTTCTTTGGACTTCTAACACAAGATAGTCTGATGTCTTCAACTGTCTGGTTAGATACTGGTGGTCTACCAGGTCTACTTTGCTTTTTAACTGACCCAGTGTTTATGAATTGCTCACTCCAACGATTAATGTTGTTTTTATGAGGCGGAGCTTTATTGAATGTTCTTTGAAATGCCCGTTGCACTAAAGTCACTGACTTTAACTCACTTAATAACAATACGCACTTAGCTTTTTCCTGATCTGAAAACATGTTGGTCGAAAAAACTCAACTTATTGATTAAGAAGTGTTTTGAATGGTACGACAATCAAAACAGCTGTTTTAACAAATGTGAACAAAACTGTTTGAGCTACTAGATACAGGGATACCAACAGAAGTCATTTAATTTGTCTTATAACAGTTTTACAGGATGTTAAAACCGCACCATTATTTTATGGAAACCCTGTATACTACAACAACAGAACCAAAAAATTGCTTTTTTCAGAAACCTAGTGTAATATGGGTAAAGTTGTGTTGCCTCTCAAAGTCTATCTCGCTACAGTATCTACTAAACTTTCTTTGCTTTATACTTTCTTATTAAATGGTGACCATACAAAGTTGGTATTTTAAGCCAAGTATGAATGGACTAACCCATCACATCTGTCTTTAATTAGTTTTACGTCTTTTAAGTCTTGGGTTTCGGCGTTGCAATATCCTACTATCACACTATATAAAACGTGGAGTGGTTTAATCTAACAGCGTTCATGTGTTTGTAAAGTGGTTAACAATAATTGGCCAAACACCGATAATTCACTGAAGATGAATCCTGTAATTTCTGAAATCTTTTAAACGATTCTGTAGTTGCAATTCCTCCCTAGGCTGGTGAATGTTCGAGTGTAGTGCAATGTTAATTGTTTCTCTGCATTAATGCATCGCACAGCTTGAGTTTGAAGAGCACTTCAAGCATACCCCGTGCGAGAAATCGTTTTAATTGAATTCCATTTCCATGCAATCTCGATGAGTGCGCATTTGTGTAGGCCTACTGGCTCAACTTATATGCAAGGCCCAGGATATGTTACTGATAAAATGCTTTACTTTAGGATAATTAAAATGCAAACAGATGTACCTATATTGTTTCTAAAAAATTATGCCATTCTTTTACAGGCATATTTTTTTATAAACTTGATCTTTTAAATTGTATCCAACAATTAATTAGAAAAAGTGCTATGAATTAATGGATACTGATAATACCCCCGCCGCAGCAAACCTGCAGACTAAGCGAATTTCCATTAGCCTGATAGGATTTACACTAAAATGTCTCCTTAAAAATATCATATGTATTCCCTATTTAAATAGAATTAGTTAAACGAGTAGGCCTACTTAGGTTTGCTGCAACAGGGAGGGTAAAAAGGTGGTTTTTTATGTTAATAGGTTAGTAAGAAATTAATGTATTTTCCAAATTCGGTCAAAATATGTTCATAAACAAGCAAACTACAACAGTTGACTTTTTCTCCATAAGAATAACATGGGGATTTTAAATTTACAGTTTTTTTGAATTTTCTCCGTAACTATTAGGCGCACAATAACGCTTCAATGTACTAAATTATTTGTTTTTTATGCTCTACAAAATGATGTGAAAAGAAATTTTAAAATTTTGTGTTTTTAGGGTCAAAAATGGGAAAAACCTATTTTTACCCCATAAAACCCCCCATAAACCCCCGTTCCCATAGTCCGATCATGCTGGTTCGCGAACTCGTTCGAATAAATGTAGGTTTACACGTTTGTACCAAATTTCATCAAAATCGGATGATTTTTGCTCGAGTTATCGTGCTAACGGACACATATATCTCTAATATATAAAATTCTCGTGTCACAGTGTTTGTCTGCAAACTCCTCCGGAACGACTTCACCGATCGTTATGAAATTTGGTGTGTAAATTCTGTAGGTATGCGAATCGGACGTAAACTATTTCCCGTTTCGAAATTCTTAAAAGGGCTCCGCCCCAGTGGCTCTGGAGTTTCCCATGTGAAATGGAATTAATGAATCTTAACAGCTGTTTCAATTAAACAAGTTGGTTCTGTTCTATGATGTTCAATAGCATTAAAGTTACAAGGATTACCAACAGGGTGCAGCACTATTATTTCTTTTACATTTATGACAACAGCTAATTTGCAACCAAAAGGTGAGTGAGCTTAGCGAACGAACTTCAACCTGGAGGCGAGTTAGCGTAGCGAACGAGCTAACCGGAAGGCAAGTGAGCGCAGCGAACGAGCTCCAACCTAAAGGTGAGTGAGCGTAGCGAACGAGCTCCAACCCAAAGGTGAGTGAGCGTAGCGAACGAACTTCAACCTGGAGGCGAGTTAGCGTAGCGAACGAGCTAACCTGAAGGCAAGTGAGCGCAGCGAACGAGCTCCAACCTAAAGGTGAGTGAGCGTAGCGAACGAGCTCCAACCCAAAGGTGAGTGAGCGTATTGAACGAACTTCAACCAGGACGTGATTGAGCGATGCGAACGAGATCATCTTGAAAATTAAACGTAACGGTACTTTCTTGGTCTGTCTTAGGGGAAACCTATAACTTAATATATATATATGAATTTTAACGGATGGTTTTTTTGGCCTCTAGGGACCTCAAAACGAAAAAAATAAATCGGTTCCGGGTCCAGGTCTTACCATGAGTACTACGGTAATAACTTATTCCCTATATGGGAAATTCGCTAAAAGGGTTTTGTCAACAAACCCCCAATTTGAGCCCAATATATGAATTTGGACGGTTGGTGTTTTTGGCCTTTATTAATTGGAGACCTTAAAAAATAAATAACCCCGTTGCAGCAAACATGCCGTCTAAGCGAATTTCTATTTGTCTGAATTTATTTTCAAATAAATATATTTAAATAACATTAGGTATTTATATAACGAGTGCCTAGGTTTGCTGCTACAAGGAAACTAATAAAGTGTGTTTTTAGTAAAATATTAATAGCTTCGTATAAAAATAAATAAATTTGCCATGTTTGGTCAAAATATACCCATAAACAAGCACACTACAACATTTTACAATATTCTCCATAAGAATAACGTGGGAATTTTAATTTTTTTTCACCATTATCAATTACCATACAAAAATACTTTTATATGCTACATTGTTTGTTTTTACGCTCTTTAAAAAAGTCTGAAGAGAAATTGGGAATTTTGTGTTTTAAGGGTCAAAAGTGAGAAAAACCAATTTTTACCCCATAAAACTCCCCGTAAAGCCCTGTTCCCATGGTCCGATCATGCTGGTTCGTGAACTCATTCAAGTTTATTCCACTTTACACCTTTAAACCAAATTTCGTCAAAATCAGACAAAAATTACTCAAGTGATTGTGTTCACGGACACACATATATAAAAATTTGAACGAATGGTGTTTTTAGCCTCTGGGGACATCAAAATGAAAAAGTAAATAGGTCCCGGTCCTAGGTCTTACCATGCCACCTACGGTAATAGCTACTTCCCTATAGGGAAATTCGCTAAAATGTAAATCGGCCCCAGGTCGAGGTCTTATTATGAGACCTACGGTAATAGCACGAATATTAAAACAGAAACTGTATGGATCATAAACATAAACAAACTACGTCACTGGTCCAAATGTCTTTACTAATATCCGTAACAGCTGATTTGACAGTGAGCCCCAGGTCGCGGATTCAAATTCCGCCAATCGCCAATTGATTTTATCCATGTGATAATGCCACGACGCTCTATGACTAGCCTGAAGTAATGTGTAATACTGTTTCACGCTAGAACCTAGCGTCCAATAATGTGAAGGTGTGACATCAAAAAAATGTAAATAAAACTCTCGGACCAGTGGCATCATTTATTCATGTTTAAGATCCATACCGGTTATGTACTAATATTTGTGGGCAATAGCTTATTCCACATACGGAAAATTTGCCAAAATTGCAATATTAAAATATCCTTGTCATAACAAAACGGCAAACTAAGAAAATTTTGTTATTGTCAAAAATGGAGATCATACTCATAGATTTTCATAAGAAAAGGGGATTCACACTAAGTCTCCCTCGCAGAATTAATAGTTGAATGAATACTGATTGCTGCTCGGTCAAACTCAATGGAGGTCCAGCCAGTGGTCAGCCGCATTCACCAAAAAATAATGACTCTTCGGTAATATTACTACATTATATAGTCAATGGTAATATCCACAGTAGGCCTACTTTGCTAGGAGGAAATTTAGTAAAATATTACAATGAAAAGTAGGGTTAAAAATTACTTAAGATTTTGAAAATAACAAAATATTCGTAAAACTAATTAAGAAATTCGTCTTTGAAAGTTAGATAGATTAAGACACCTCTGCTGAAAAAAAAAAATTAAGAACTATTATAAACAAACATAATTTTGCTCATACCCAAAGCCAAAATCAGATGACAGCTGACAACAATGGTGTATTGTTGTGTTATCAGTGCAGGCGCGTGACGTAATCAAGACAGCTGTAAACTGGACAAGATGTACCAAGTTGGGGAGCAATTTACTGGGAGATACTTTACTGCTATTGTCAGCCAACAATATTATATCACTTAACCTCGCTCAAAAAAAGTAGTACCGCCATTAATCTCTTAAAGGTTTGTATAAAGATAAAAGCTGCAAGTAGGTTGAATATAAATTTGGGGTTTATTAGACAAATATAATTGACACAATACAACTGTAATTATTGGTTTACATACCAATACAAAGTTATACTACTACGTGAGAAAAATTGCTTCAAGTTGATGACACTCCTGAAACCTAATACGGTGCGGGCCGAAGACCCTAGTAAATTGAATGCTAATATTGGATCTAGTGAGGGGGGAAAGGACCTGGAGTAAGATGGAATTGAAATCGTATTTTAGTTACATTCCGTTACTTAACTTACGTATTATATATTAAAATATTTTCCCTAATAGGCAATAATAATTTAGTTAAGACTTCTTCATTATTTGTAAACATGTAGGTTGATAATGTATATACGTCATCATGAGATAACTTAAGTCGTTTTGAACGTTAATTACTAGAGCTCTCATAAAACTCTCAAATTTGGTCAAATTTCACGAAACGTAAAGAAACTAGTCGAATTTGGAAACTACACTGACCTGATCGAGTTTTGGTTTCTTAATTTTCGGACAAACATGAAACATATTCAAACTAAATAAAATTACTTATTCAAATACTATAGTTAAATAACTGAACACTGGATGTTGCAAGTAGAATTTCGATCATAACTCATCCTTTCGCCTTCTATAAAAACTGGGAAAAAATCACACTCTTAGGCTGAACCATTAACCTCTTAGAACAAAACAAATAAAAAATAGATAAAAACGTTACTTTTATTGTTTACAACCATAATAAACGGTACATACGTTCTCCTCCCATAAGCTCGTCAACAACCTTTATCATGGATAAACGGTAAGAGTAATTATTTTTTTTTTTTTTTTTTTTATAAACACAAAATTTGCAATAACGTTTGAACCGTAATTGTTACAGCAATGGGGTATTGTACCTTTTTAGAATTATAAGGGCCATAACATATTTATTTGTATCAAAACCAGCCTTTCTTAAAAAATCCAATTTTTCTTATTGTATGGTGTTTTATGGGGAAATAACATAAGTTACAATAACTTTTGAACCGTAATTTTTACCCAAATGGGAGTCGTACCACACACAAACATCACTTCAAAAACTACTTCTTTGGGACCAGGGGGAACCCAAAACGGATGTGTCCGCTCAAAACTCAAACTTGAAAATGTTGACGAAAACAATATTTTCTCCATATACTATGTATGGTATAGGGGGAGAAATTAAAAATTATTCCTGTTATGTTTGGTACCATGAGTTTAAAATTGAAACAAAATTGTATAGATCGTGTCAATTAGGATGGCGTGTGTGGGTTGAATGATGGAAAGGTTCCCAACAACATTGAGAATCACACAATACGCTAGTGTACATTCATTTATAGGTAATTAGTTGACGAGTTTGGCCGAGCAAAATAAAAGAAGGGACGATGGAAGAAGTGTTATTTCGCACACACGCATCCCACTGGCCAATGTAATTGACACGTACTACACTCTGCTAGTTTTGGTCCACCCTGGGGGTCCATTCCCAGTACCCGCCATCTCTTGACGAGCCTTCCCCTATCCGCCACCTGGGGAGGCGCCCGATAGGAGACTAGCAACTCCACACGGGAAAAATATGGTAGAGGTGGGCGGAATCATTTCTACAATATTTAATCCTTCTACAGCCAGTTTATAAATTTAAAAAAGTCACAAAGCACGATACCCGCTGTGGAAGGTGGTGCTAGACATAGTACTTTCCAAACACTTCCTAACTTTTTAGGGATATTACATAACACTCTTCCAATAGATAAGAGTAATTTATATTTACAAATAAAAAAGCACATGCAAGGTATAATAGTCTGCTGCTTCCCAAAAGGTATTCTAGTACTACCCCCAAAGATAAAAAAATGACTCCAGAAGTAAACATTTTGTGCTGTTATAGAAAAATAAGAACCTTGTACTGAGAGACTTTCCAGAACAATCATCGTTAAGAAATGTTAACATAAGTGGAAAACGTAATAGATTATCCCCTACCCACCTGATACAGGCCACCTCTAATACTTAACCTAACTTGACTAACCTATACTGACTATGAAGGTGTAGCCATAGAGATTAGTTAGTTATACCTACTAACTGTAGGGGTATTTTCAAGAAGAGATAGTATGATAAAAATCATGTATATACTCCAAAATGCATTACTCCTTAATACAATATTGAAACGAACGCAATTAGTTTAATCTCTATAGGCACACCTGTAAATAATATATAGTTGACTATATTGAAGGCCCAGTTTTAAAATAGTAATATGTACCTTAGTATGTTAGTAAACTGAGTTAATCCTGACAAACTAAAAGTAAACAATTTTAAAAAATACTACGGAGCCTTTCAAAGATTTAATAGTAAATTAATAATATTAAAATTCATAGAATAACCCTTATTACTAAGGCCAAGATACCAGCCTAAAAATATGAAAATTATTATACCTAATGCTACTAAACCAGACAAAAAGCAGTGTAACTAAACCAACCTGTTTTCTTAGGAACGATGCAGAAGTCACAGTAGGTTTCTTATTGTAATATCAACTAAACTTTGCAGCTATCAAACTCTTTTCACACTATTCACTGTTCCGAAGTGAACAAAAGTATAACATTGTTATATCTTGACAACATATATATTAATTTAAATTGTATTTCAAGTCACTCATTAAACATTACCAAGTACTAAGAAATTTCATTTAGTTAAAGCCAATTCATAGAATTAATGTTGGCAGATATATTTCCATGTATCCAGGCTAAATTAAAACACATAAATCTAAGAGAAACAAAATTAAATGCTTCCTACCTTTGGTTGGCTTCAGCTGAAATTTGGCCGATATGATGTGAACAAAGGCATTTATATGAATTTCGCTTTGGGTTTTCTCCAATGGTTATTTAAGAAATCTTTATATCTTTACAGCTATGTTACTTAAAGCTCCCAGCTATTTATCATGGTATGGCCTACACTAATTGACCTGTATATACACTTCTTTTTTGTTTCCAAAACCAATATACCAATGGACCCATGCATAACCTCCTCTAATACGTATTCCCATGATTTAGCCAAACCAATGTAAAAAATATCTTTTTTATTTCACTTTACTACAAAAAAGTGAGTTAAAACCAAAACTTCAAAAGGTTATTAGCTAATCTTAATATGCATTCTATTTCAAAATTAATTATGTTTTAGATTTATTTTACACGAATTGTACATTTTTACTGTCTTGATGTTAAAATATTAATTCCATATAGGTCACTTGCGTACTATTTTTATTTCCCCTTTAATAAATCTGTACGATAGAAGGATTACTTAATTTTAATCGATTGATAATGGTAAATTAATCTCTATGCAGCTTGATGAAGGTGTTCACATCATATTGGACTTTCATTAGCAAGACACAAGACACAAACAATGAAATAATGTATACAATTGACAAGATACATGTACGACATAAAAATTGTTCAGGCATTTAACGAGAGAATATAATGTTGCTTAAAATTAAGTAGGCACAAGAAATGTTAATTTCGTCGACTAAAAACTGTCAGCGTCGATTCAAACATATCGATATTTAAATCATCCGGCGTATGGTTGGAAAATATAGAAAATTGCGTTTCTCGATAGTCTTCTTTCTGTTGATATTTTAGTTAACTGGCCAACAACACCAACTGACTAACACTTCTTCCCTTCACGCGGTTGAAATAGTACCAACTTAATTCGATGTATGTTTCTATAAGGTACTTCGAACCGGTAGAACGTTTTCGTATAGTAAACCTACCCGAAGCCTGGATACAAGAAATTATTTAACACCCCAAACACTCAGAGATATAAATTCTTACCTTTGGTACGACTGCAACCACTAACCTGCAAACAAAGTTGTTTTTACTACTGTTGTGTTTAAATAAGCGTTAAAAGCTTATCTAAGGTACATCAACATATACTTTGACCAAAGCATTTATTATACAGGAGGTATCTTCAATAGATGTTTTATGTTGTATTAAACTATCGAAATTATAGCACAATAGGAACTCTCTCCAATAAAATTTGAGTCAAAAAAAGCCTGCTTGATATTCCCTCTTAATATTTTATTGACGATGAAAACTCATAGAAATGTAAATTTTGCTTGAAATGCAAATATAAAAAACGAGAATTACTTTAGAGTTTCTTAAAGCTTAATAATTCAGGTTTTTTTTACAAAAAAAAATGTTAAACAGAGCCTACGTAAACATAGGAGATAAAATATCATATTTTGTATTTTGTTAAGAATATACCTACAACGAAGTTTCTTCATTTTTGTAGCTTTATTTTGTTGTTGATGTATTTTTATCAATATGCCTAATAACATAAAAATATATACTATTTTCTTTCAGGCAAAAAACAGTTTAAAAAAAGCTCTTAAATAAACTTGTTAGTAATTATATTCTATAAACAAATGTGACCCTTGTTTGGGCTATGCTATATTCAATTCTAAACTCCATCGTAATTGGAAATTGATTAACTCAAGGCTTAGTCACAATTCAAATACACTGCCCTTCAAAATGTGTTTTATTATTGTTAGGCTAAGATTAATTATTTATTTATTTACATCCTAACGGCAGCAATCAATGGTAATACAGACCTATCAAGTTAGAGATGATAAATAGGGCCAAAATGTAAGCTAATTATCCCTAAATTTAATAAAACTAAAATTTTATAAGGGCTATCTATACTACAATTATGACTATGAAGGTCGTTTATATTTTACCAAAAGGTTGAAAATATGTTGTTGCAAAAGTTTGTGAACTTAGCAAGAATATTAATTTTATCATTAGAAGTACCGGTACCGTTTATCAACACTTCATTCAGTTTTAGTAGGCCTAAATAAAGCACAGATTTAGCGAAAACCTAACTAGTCATTTTCTAAAACAAAATAAGCCATATGAATGATAGAACCATTATTTAATCATTTTAATGTACGCTATACTAGGATATTATCATAAAATAACAAGTAGACCATTGCGTAATCAACTTTGGTTTAAGTTTTGCAGAAAATGTAATTTTGTTTAATATTGCTGAATAACTGAAAATACATACCAGAATTAATACTGCAATGAATCTCCAGAACAAAGATGCATGTCTTCACAGGAAAATCTGCATAAATATTATCCCTGAATGAGTCACTTGACACTAACACTTTTCACTAAGTCTACTAAAACCACTCAAAAACAAAACGCGATACGGATACTAACATTAACTACAAGGTCACTACGAATACTACGAGTAGTAACATGAAATACATCGTACAGTTCAACTACAGTTATAAGACAACAATGGACCAATAAGAAACGAGCACGTCATGCGAGTAGAAGACTTGCTGATCAGCTGATCAGCTGACAATGAAATAGGTTTTGGTTAGTTTATTAGCCAACGTTTTAATGTGCTACAATAGAATATATTATAATATTATTTATGGAATATTAATTATGTAGCCTATGTATGTATTATATACTATTTAAATTAATAAAACATAACAATAGCTCGACACGAAATATATATTTTCGTTACAATGCAATTACGGAAGTAATCAGTAACAGTCATAAGTAGTTTTATTTTTACTAATAGTTACTAAAATCAAAGTAATATAGTTACTGAATGCAATGTGATATTTAGCTCAGTTCCTAATTTTGGGAATACCATTATTGAATTGCGAATATCGTAATACTGTCCTCGTACTATGATTTAAGAAATGCTAACTTTAATTATGCTATATTATAAGAAATGATTGCGTTTATGCATGATATACATTCGGATTAATAACATTGAGAGTGTATTACTGTGTAATGGGATGAATACGACTGTTTTTACCCTAGAGTATTTAACAGCAAAAAACTATAAATTACATTGTTAAACTAGAGTCTTGAGTGTTATAAGACAGACTATAGAATATGTAATGGTTTACTCAAGAATCTATGGTTGTAGTTTTAGACGAGTCGACGACGCGGGCAAACATTATAAATGTTTGTTATTGTAAGTTAAATGTATACCCATAAAGAAGGGAAATAGACTGGCTTTCAAGCTTACTGCCAACTCCTTATGTAAATATTAACAGCAGTTATGTGTCCGTTAGCGCGATAACTCGAGCAAAGCTCATCCGATTTTGATGAAATTTGGTATAAACGTGTAAACCTACGTTTATTCGAAGGAGTTCGCGAACCAGCATGATCGAGCTATGGGAACAGGTGTTTATGGGGGTTTTTGTGTGGTAAAAGTTGGTTTTTCCCATTTTTATCCCTAAAAACTTAAAATTTAACATTTTCTTTCCAAACCATTTTGAAGAGCATACAAACACAAATAATTTAGTATATTGAAGCGTTATTATGCACCTAATGGTTACGGAGAAAATTCCAAAAAACTGTAAATTTAAAATTCCCATGTTATTTTTATGGAGAATAAGTAAACTGTTGTAGTTGGCTTATTTATGAACATATTTTGATCAAATTTGGAAAATGACATTTTTGTGTAAATCCAATCAAGCAAATAGAAATTCGCTTAGTCTGCAGGTTTGCTGCGGTAGGGGTATTTATATTTTTCTGTCCAATATACAGTATATTTAACCCCTTTTAGTTTAATACCAGTATAAACACCATTATTATAACATACCGTAACCTACTTAAATGGCTTAACAATTCAAAAAAATTAAACAATATTTTTAGCGAATTTCCCCTCTCTACAGGGAAGTAGTTATTACTGTAGGTGGCACGGCACCGTAAGAACTAGACCCGGGACCGACATAATTTTTCATTCTGATATCCCCAAAGGCCCAAAAACACTATTCGTTCAATTTCTTTATGTACCTAGGCCTATACCAGTAACATATAATATATACAACTACCCGTGAATTCACGGGGGTACAATTTATAAACCACCATTAAAAAAAGAATACCAAGATAAAATCATTGACTATACACCTCTACAGTATTGGTGTATAATCAGTGATGAAATTTAAACCACTAAGTAGAAGATGAACATGAGGCAAACCTCATTTTTGAAACTCTATCGTGTAAAAATATACGTTATACGGAAGCTGAACATTAGAAGGGATGTTAAAAGCAGCGGGACCTTCGTAGTCTGTGGCGTCTCTATTTTATACCTTACGTCCTGAGGTGGCCAAGTTGGGTACGGTCATATCCTGACTCGCCGCTCTCTTTCACGAAGACGACAACCCCTTGGACGAACACAAAGAGATTTCACATAATATAGGATATAACACCTTCAAGCACTTACTAGTATCCAATGGCTAAATATAGCATCGATGTTAATTTAACGCTCCACTATTAAGATAAAAGCACAAAAGTAAGTGATGAAATAAGTAAACAAAAGTGTAAATAAACAAACTGCTGTGAATTATATGGCCAGCTGTTGTTCATAGAATTAATTGAATAAGGTAAACCTCTAAAACATGTGGTGCAGCCCTTTGGAAAACGTCCTGTGGGTTGGAGCATAGATAAAACCATAGACCTATGATAAAACATACTCCCTTAGTAGATTTCCCATCCTTATGGAACAGCTGAAGCCAATTTTATTGTTAGTTCTGTACGGTTTTCTGTAGAGGTCGTGTTTTGTTTACAATTTGTTTCCCGTTATTACAGCCATTTAAAACCTCGTTTAACCAAATAATACGATCTAATCATAAACAATAACTTGTCCCTTAGTTATATAACCAAACAGTAAAGCACAAATCAAGAAATTAACCCTAAAATAATAGAAACAAAGTTTCGTCAACACTAGCGCCTTTGTGTCAACGTACATGAACTAGACACGAAAAACGTGCTTCAAAATTTACAATTAGAGAATTTGTTCATACCAATAGTTTTCGGCAAATCTACAAACCGTGAGCTTCATTTTGATGTGCCATATGCCTATTAATTTAGTTAAAGGTTTTAACAGTTTACATAAAATTTTACTAGCTGTTGGCCCGTCCTACGTACGGGAATCAAGAAGTCGATTATTACTGAATATAATTCAGAACAGTTAGTTTACACGCATAAAGGAACATTCTGGCAGTTTTAATAGGAAACATACTCTTGTAAACAAATAATATCATGTTACCACCTATTTCTTTCATCTATTTTTTTTGGGTCCCCCTGGACCCAAAGCGGATATATCCACTCAAAACTCAGACTCAAAAATTTTGACGAAAACAATAATTTCTCCATATAGGTATAGGGGGAGAAAGTAAAAATAATCAATCACAAACAACATTCACGTTCACTCACTCTGCCCAATCGTAGTTTAGTGCATCTACGCCGAATCAGGAAGCCGGAAGCCTAAATATTGTTATACTACACAGGTAAGTTGGGTCAAATGTCCAGCAGCTGTTGGGGTCAAAGACCTCCAAAGGCACGTGCTGGAACAATTAGCATAGTTTACTCTGGATCTGCATAGCCACAAAGTACAAAATTTACAAATGCAAGCCACGTGCAGGACTAGACATTATTTCGCGTGAGACAAAGTATCATTACTATATAGAATATTGTGTACGTTTCATCGTCTTGTGTTTTTTTTATAGATTTTTTATATTTTTGTTTCGACGTAGTTAGATATAATCTTGTTTTCTATAAGGGAACGATCCAAGCCCTGGCATTATTACTACATAAGATTGACATTTTGTTAAACAGCATCATTAATTGACAGCCCAATGGCAAAGGCTTCTGGATTCAGAATCTAACTCTAAAAACAAATCTACAAAAGTTACAAAATGATAGCTTTATTCTTTTAGGGTCGAAATAAAACATGAGTGCAAGATTTAAATACTCAATTGAAATGTTAAGCAACCTAAATAATAGTAATTTATGTAAATCATTACATTTTCGATTGAAAAGATACGTATGTTTGAAGATGGTAGAGGGGAGGGGCAAAACACTGGTAGTCTTTCTAAGTTAGCAAATTTGACCACCATCTTGTAGAAAATTTGACTTTGAAAGCTCAAGAAGACTAACATTTATAAGTACGTTCTGTGGTAAGTTTCTAAAATCGGGCAACAATGTCGAATGAGCTTTGCATACAACAGTGTACCTTTTTGAAATTACATAAATTCTCTTTTTTAGACTTTGAAACTTCATGAAGACATCATAGTTTAGGGTACTCGTATAATAAGTTTCTTTTTAGGTATTGGCATGATAAACAAGTTGATGTATAAGAAAAAAATTAGAAGGTACGCTTCCACGATCAAAGAAGACTGTCAAATATTTGTCTTTGGGACCGCGTCGATCAACTGACGATTCAGATGAGTTGCGTCGATCAACTGACGATTCAAATGCTTGCGTCGATCAACTGACGATTCAGATGCGCTGTGTTGATCAACTGACGATTCAGATGCGTTGCGTCGATCAACTGACGATTCAGATGCTTGCGACGATCAACTGACGATTCAGATGCGTTGCGTCGATCAACTGACGATTCAAATGCTTGCGTCGATCAACTGACGATTCAGATGCGCTGTGTTGATCAACTGACGATTCAGATGCGTTGCGTCGATCAACTGACGATTCAAATGCTTGCGTCGATCAACTGACGATTCAGATGCGTTGCGTCGATCAACTGACAATTCAGATGCGTTGCGACGATCAACTGACATTCAGATGCGCTGTGTTGATCAACTGACGAGTAGATATTGGAATGGTCAGCATGCTACTTTGCTACCTCACATAGTACATATACATTTACACACACATACACGACAGACTTAGTATACAGATCATGTAACAATTCTAGCCACTATTTTTCCACCATAGATTTTTTCGACCATGTTGTTGTGTAAGCTACTTAAGCCACGTGTAAGGACAATTTAAATGTTAAATAACCAAAACATTGTACTTTAAGAGGACATCGACCCAGGAAGTTCAACAGGTGTTGTCAAAACAACGTTTTAGTAAGCAATTCGTGACCTTTTGCTCGTTGTAACCCTTGCGTCACACATTTAGGCGGAAATCTACTTAATTTGTATGTAACGGGTCCGTATTCCCGTATGAACATAAATAAGTGAGCAATTGTTGGTTGTTTACTTTACACATAATTTATCCCTTGAATATAGCTCAACCTGTTTATTTACTCCCAGATAGAGCAACAATTTCAAATGTACAAATGTTGGTAGATTTTTGAAGTTGAATAAACTTCTCACGTGTGGCAATGTTTGTGTCACAAAGATATTTTGTGGTGTCGTTGTTCTAGATTATGGCAAGCAAACTAAAGACAGATTGTAACATCTACCCCACTCCGAGATCCTGGCTACGTTAGTGACAACATGTTACGCGTCTTAACCAGATCAGTAGAAAAAGAAAATTTCCAAAACGTCAACAAATATATAACGCTGGAGTCATTACTAGATCTGTAGAATAGTAGATTTTCATCACCGTAATTTAAATGGTGCACATTAAAACACACATATGGTGCTATGTTGCCATACGTCCCAGTCATCCTGGATGGACCGGCGAAAACCACTCTAGAAACAGTAAATTATCCTGAATTCTTAAGAATTAGAAAAAGTAGTATTGTTGTATACAGTTTCTTAAAAATGATCACGTAACTTTCGAGTGTTGGGTATTTTTAACGTGATATTTTAGTTCGTCTTTGGCTTAGAAAAAATTATTAAAAGATCAGTAAGAGTTCGGGAACAACCTGTATATATCATACACAATTGATACGAGTCTGTTATCATGATGATTATAGTGCAATGTTATACAGTATTATTTTATGGAATGAGTCCGACAGATGTATGCAAGATAACCCAATGCGTTATACAAAATCTCTGTGTTGTTCAGTTTGTGGCATTTAAACAAAATACAACGGCGCTGCGGCGCAATACAGAGCCATGCGTGTACTGCGTGTATTGCGTTTGGATAATACAACGGCGTTGTCCGCCCAAACTGTACACATAATTAACTAAAGTCTTTTTGTTTTCGTATTTTTTTCATTCACACCCGAAAAGTCGCAACTGGTGTGATATAAATCTTAAAGAAGCTGCTTGCATGGCGGTTGATAAAAGAAGCATATCCCAACCTAGTGCTACAATCAGCCCTATATTTATACCTTTAATTCGAGAAGAGGTTGAGAACAAAATTAAAATTGGAAAAACAATAATAAATTAACTGTGACATCTACATAATATATACATATAAAAATTTTTTCCTACTAACTTAATTTTAAAATAATTCAAACATATGTTAATTAATTTATAAACAAACATTATAAAAATCATAGTTTATTTACTTGATATGTTGTTACTAGAGGCTGAAGATGAGTTTTGATGTAAACTTGAAATATACCTCGACATTTTTTAGTAAATTGTGATTAATTTATTTTAGTGATGAGTAACCGACAACCTAAGAATAACATAAATCTCTGTTTGTATAATAAGTCAGTATATGCATAGATCATTGTACCAAATAGATTTTGACCATAACAATATACTAACGATTTAAAATAAAAATCCTACAAAGATAATCAAGTAAAAAAAATTGAAGTTATTTTTTTAGACATACGGAGAAAGTGTTGTTTTCGAAAAACAATTCTAACTTTTTGCTTAACATTTTCCCCGAATAATTAATGACAAATTTAAAAATGAATAAAAAAAAAATACTTGGTGTCATTGACAAGAAGGCACAATCTTCATTAAAACAATAAAGCTGTGCTGAAAAATCTAATTAGATTTGTTAAATATATTTTACAATTTATTATTTATCATAATTATATTTATAGATATATAATTACCTCTCCATGCCAACCTTTGATCCACCGGCCCCAAGAAGGATTGTGCCCATATTTAGTGCAACGTAAATATGGCAACCATAATAATGTGATATTATTATGTACAGCTGAATATGGATAGAATAAAGACGCCGAATGAATCTTGCAACTTACCCAAACTATATTTCCGAAAGTTTTTAAATGTTAAAATATCGTACAATATAACAGTTTTGTCATAGGGCTTTTCTTCTTTATCAGCAGTAGATCAACCGAAATATTCTTAATGCACAAATGTTTGTCACAAGAATGACGTGAATATCCTGAAGTTTGAAGGTACATTACCGGCAAGACTACACTAAACATACAGGCTGGTGATGTAGTTGAATAGAAAATGTGTGTGCAGCATTTAGCCGAGGAAAAGATATTCTTCGCCCGTGCAACTGTATTTTTCATCATATTGCGACATTATTAAAACTAATTTAGAAAACTAAAATACTGTTCATGTAAAGATAACCTCTCAAAACAACCTTCAGCTTGTTTTCAATTTTGCTAATGCAAACAAGCAACTGTTTAGTAAGTTATTCAATCATTTCGTCTGTTACGGTGGCGTTAGTGTACATTATACCACTGACAAGAATCCAACAATAAGCTACACCAATTCAATCGATACATCATTTCGAAAAATGCGATAGCTAACAAACGAAGTTTACAACAGCTGACTTTTACATCCAAGGGACTAAAAAGGCTTTTTAATCCAGAGGGATTAAAAGAGCAACTTTAGACCCATTATGCGTGTATAAAACGCCTTTTTTTGCTACAGTATGAAGAAAATGTTAACACGACAGTTTCCAACAGGTGATATGACGGGAACATTTGATTAACAGCTGATTAAACTATATATAGCAACATACATACATACCACGTGACTATAGACATCTACTGATCAATACATATGTCATCACCAGACACACGCTGATTAGTCCAGTGATTACTGGGCTGATATGCTTGTTAATAACTTGGGCTCAGAATAGCTACATGCTAGGCATGGATTATACGTATGGTGCTGTTTACAATATAAATGTGCCCCGTAAAAAGTTCTCGTAGTCAAGATAATGTTAATTCATGATTAGTGTTTATAGTTTGGAATGGGTACAGAAATTATTTCAGGTAAAATCTGAACTGAGTAAGACGAGAGTACCCATGAAACTTTCTTCCAAGTTAAAATAATAAAGCAATGATTTACTTTTTACTTATCAAAGATCTAGATCTACACTATAAAAACTGAAGAATTATTTACCTACCTCCAAGTTGCAATTATAAAAAAACAATTAAAATCCATTTGCATAAACTGTTTCATCTGTCTGTAGTTTACATAAAATCTGAGGCTGAACATTTTCTGATGGATCAGCTGTTTGATTAAAATTTATATTGAAAATGTCATAAAGAAAGTTAATCAACAACACTGGAATGATATATTTGTATGGCGTTATTACTGGCTAAGATGAGGTTATTCATCGAGATAATTTGTTATATGACTTACTAGCTGGCCCGACAGACGTCGTCCTGTCCTATTGTGGTTTTATGTCACATGCTCGTTCATTTTCAAGATGAGCTCGTTCGCATGGCTCAATCACGTCCTGGTTGAAGTTCGTTCGCTACGCTCACTCACCTTTAGGTTGGATATAATCAAAGATAGTTAATCTAGAAGTGAATGTTTCTTTTTTGCTTACATTAACAGCTTATCCGTCGAAATGAGTCATCAACAGCAACAGCAACTACAGCTGTTTTTCGGAGTACAAGAATGTAAATTTTATGTTTCAATCACCATTAAATGTTTTTCACTTTCTTGCGCAAGGACATGTGTCTACCGCAAATAATATATTAACTACACACTAACTAATGAATTATTTACATTATTATGTTATTACATTTTAACGTGACTGATGACTCCCATTTACTGACGAGAATAATATTTTTAGTTTGTGATACCCGATGAGATACTACAATAGTACCGAAATATGTGGTTAAGCGAATCATAAAGGTAACTAACCTTTCATATATAATGAACCAACACTTCACAAACACTTTTCTAATAATTTTGTTAAGTGTATAAATGATGAAGATAAAAACTGACCTCAGAGAAACGAAAGTGCCCCAAAGAAAATTGATACACACACGTCTGAAAGGCGCTCTTTATTTATAAAACATCGGCAAATCCATGAAACATTTATCATGTTGCTGCCCCTCCCTTGAGTGTAGCGGCCGACGGTGGAGTTCTTAATATCATAAAAGACTTTGACTGGCGAAAGTTCTTATACGGTAAAATATTATCTGTTAAAAACATGTTTCCGTAAATCATTAGTGAATGAACCGATGGAAGATTTGTAAACGTATCGAAAGTCACTAAATGACTAATTACAGTAAGACTATTTGTTAATTTAATAAATTAAAACAAACTACTAATTACACACACAAAATAGTATATTTTATCACTAGGGCGTAAAGTGACTCTTTTTGATCCGAGCTCAAGTTTTACGAACGAGGCAAAGCAGAGTTCGGAAAATGAACGAGGGTTGAAAAGACAGTTTTTTGCCCTTGTGATGAACTACTGTATATTTTCGTCATATTGTATCATTAACTAACAAACTAAGCTAGAAAACGAAAATGCTTTTTATGTAAAGATAACTTCCAGCTTGTTTTTAATTCCACTAAAAATGCTACCTTAAACCCGCAACGCGTGTAAAAAACCGACTGTTTTTGCTGTAGTAGGATGAAAGAGTGATTACAGAATGCTTTTGCACCATGATGAATCACTTAGTCATTTATTACAATCACTAAACCATGGATGTCACCGCAACAACAAGAATCCACATAAGTATTGGCAGGATTAATTTAAGCCATTTAAGTACTTAAAATTGTATTAAAGTAAAAGAACGCCTATAAAAGAACATTTTAATAACCATTCAACTTTGCATAAATTGGAGAAAACCACGATTTAAATGTCGTGAATACTCTATTTCATCGATTTGATTTATATAAAATCACAATAAATTCATAAAGAACAATTGTACATCGTAAATACTTTGAGCCATGGTCATTTTCGATTGGCTAATTGTTTTTACTTGACTTGTAGTTTAAATGTTTCCTTCCACAAATCTGTAGGATACTAAAACTATCTGAATGAACAGAGGTTGTAAAAACGTTTACTATAAAATATAAAATAAGGGAAAATGTTTGGTATTCCACCCTGGAATATCTCAAGGGGAGAAAACAACTCATAGACTCCTTCAGAATACTGAGCGCCGTTGGGGTGTTGTTGGAGGAATACATTTGTCCTGTTAGTATGTTGAGATTAGTTTGATTCGGGTGCAACATCGGATAAAGTTAAACATTGTTTACTCAAACTTTTATTCTTGACTGTTCTATATGCATTTATCAACTCTATTGGGATTAATGAGGTGATTTAAATGGATGGAGCTAATGTTTTTAATTTGTTTCTATTTTTAAACTCTTTGCATGATTGAAAGATCGTTTATTTTAATTTTAAAATTGAAACGATAAAGGTTAACTATTCAATAGTTTTGGTTTTTGTAGGCTAATCTAAGTGATTTAAAGTAACCTTTTTAAAGAGTGATGAATTAATATGACAAACTTTACAATACTTATTACATGGCTTGGCTCATAAAATATTAACTTTAAACCCGTCGTTTTCATAATTTTTTATAACTATTTCTTCTCTATTATTTGAGCATAAATATTTCCAGTCAAAGTTTTGATTCCAACGTAAAAATATATTTCATTAAATATTCATTTCATCATTAAATAGTTTATTCAATTAAAATTAACGTTGTCAATAGTTTCGTACTTGCTAATTATGGAGCTAAATACAATTTTGCGTCTCAGATCATGGTTCCTCCCGTACTTTGTGATCAGCATTTATTATAAAAAGAACATTGAAGAATCTTCATAAGTCCTTCAATCCAACTACTTATAAATATAGAATGGAGACGAGTTTCGAAATAGGATACATAATTTGATAAAAGTAATTAAAATAGTATATTTCGTACCAAGGGCCGAAAATGAGGTTTTGCCGGCTCGAGATAGTTTTTAAGTTCGAGACGAAGTCGAGAACTTAAACGATCGAGAGCTGCAAAACCATTTCGGTCCGTGGTACGAACGCTATTTTTCACCACACTATACCCTATTACCACTATTCACCACTATAATAATGCACACTGATCGTCAACACAACTACAACTTTAGAAATAATTTGAGGAATCAGCAAAAATATAAAGAAATAGTTGCTAGGCAACGGTGACAATAACACAATTCTATATTGCAATGGTATGGATTTTGATTGTGTATTTAAAACGCATTCATGTTCTAAGTAAGTAAGCGGACAGCTGATTTTGCGGCCCCGGCCTGTAAAAACCTGCTCGGTCCCCAAATTGGCGACAGCTGGCATGGCCAGCAAAACGTAACTTTCAGCCACCAATTAACGTATGTAATACAGCCAAAAACATCATAGTGTGGTGAAAAATACATTATATTGTTGCCTATTATAGGTGCGTATTTTAACCCAATGAGTGAAGAATGAGTGTAGAGTGGAGTGAGATTATCTGTGTAATTTTTTTACTGACTGTCAGCTGTTTCATTAGCCAGAACTATTTATTTAAAGCGTAATAATCAAGGACAGCTGGATCCAGTTTCGAACAAACAAAAATCCACTTTTTCAGGATCAAACCGGTGACCTTTTAATTAGCAGGAGATCACTATAACTACTAAGTTATTCATCTATTTATATATAACTTTACCATATATTTAATACATCGAGGATTCTAGGCAAAACTCATCCTGCACATTTATGTGGTTCAGATTCCACTATAAACTGTAGGTCTCTTAGTTGCCATTGGCTGTATGGGCTATTAATTAACAGCTGTGTCTAAGGAACATGTCAACCTTAGTCACTAACAAGACTGCAAGATCGCGCCACTCATGTTACACTCATGCTTCACTCATATTTGGGTAAAATACGCACATATTGGCGTTCCCATATTAAATAATTGATATAATTTATGCGAATTTGTCAAATTAAAACCGTCACGTTTCTTTAAACGGGTACGGATTATCAAGTTTTTTTTTTATACTGTAACAGCCGATGAAATAAGAATCTTCTAGGCACTCATGTTCTTTTTGGTCGGACAACGCTGGCCAATGTGATGTTTCCTGTTAATTTCTTGGTGTTTTCCAAAGTTAAACAATCAAGTTAGTCAATCACCCTATAGGGTACCCTGGACGACATCATCCCTCTTCCAGTGTTTCACTGATCGACACGTCAGTAGGGGAGGTTCCCGCCAGAATTGGCCCCGGTCTCTTGAGAGTTCCCGCCAATCTCGTGTCCTCCACGGACTACCGAGCAGCCGCTGGCAAGAATACAACTACATAAACAATATTGAGGTAACACCTGACTAGGGATAAATATAATTTTTGTGTTTTACCTAGTACATTTTTATTTTCCAGTTAAGTCTACATCCCCAGCATATCAACCATCTTGAGGAAATATCTGAATAGAGATAAGCACGTACCAATAGATAGAGGTACAATTTTGAATTTTTACCTCGTAACATTTTCACTTTTATTCCAGTAAGTCTTACTAATGAAAATACCCTTCCAGGTTTTGTCAAATACTCGGAACAATGCCCGTTCCAAAGTCAGCAAGTGTCCATCCTCACACTGTATAGTATACTCTAATATTCTATACTGTAAAGTATTGTATTATAGTGTATACTGTATAACAGTGGCCAGTGCATGTGTTGTAGGAGCTAATATACTAGAGATGGCTATGGCTAAATGCTTCAAAACACCACGGGCACTTGGCGAATTTACATAGTCCACTTATTTGCCAGTTGAAATAAGGGGTGTAGTACCTACAAAATAAATTGTAAATGGTTTGTTTTTATAACTACTCATAAATGGTTGACCTAATTTTTAAGAGCTTCAGATATAAAGGCTGCTGTTTCGATCATGTGTGGAGTTGATTGTATAAGTAGATTCCACTTGTTACTATCTATCAAAGTATTTTTTGTAATTTACAAAAAAATTAACTTTATCACTGTTCGAGTGGTTAAGCCTGTAAAATTGTATTACTCCATTTGAACAAATATATCTTAACAACAGCTAATTGTGAGCCTAAGTGTAAATAAGTCTTGCACAGTTCAAATGTTGTAAGACAGTAGCAGCCCAGCCCAATACACTGTTAATGTAATTCTGAAAATGCAATAAGAACTAGAATTTATGGACAAAGGGGCGCCCGGAGGGTTTTCAAGCATTTAGCTTCCACAACACATTCACTGACCACTGTTATACAGTATACACTATATAGTATACTACAATATATTACAGTATACAGTATGATGATGGATACGTGTTGACTTTAGAGCGGGCATTGTTTCGAGTATTTTAACAAACCAGGAAGGCTATTTTCATCACCAATTGAAAATTAAGTTTTTAATTCATTCGTATTCCAAATAATGTGAACACAGAGCGTATTATTTAATACTTGGAGCACCTGTGAGATTCCGCGCAAAAAGAGTTTGTGATGTGTCCAAAGTCAAAGGTCCAGGTCTTGCCTGAAATTAATCAAAGATTTACAGAAATACGGTTTGTAGCTCAATAAGCCTATTCTTTGGGTTGCCCTTCCGATTAGCCACGTGATTTCATTATTACTTGTTTAATCGGATACAAGTATCCTTGTTCTGACAATTTCCGCAATAAACCTTTTGCACCGAATGCATCAAATTGTAATGATTGCACGTAAAAGGCTTATTCAATTATAAACAATTACCACACTTTCAATACTCAAGAAAACTAAGTTCTTTATACACAATGTCTCAAACATATAAGAATAATCTCTTAGATGTTTAGCAGACAAAGTAACAAAGACCTCGACAAAACATACCCATAACCTTAGGTTAGTTCTGCCAAGATATAATCATCAAAAGTCTCGCTCTCTTAGGTTTGACTGTGGTATAAAACTATTGTGTTTTACGGGCTGTTAACTGGGTGGATGTCATATTTGTGCAGTATTCCTTTGTGTACGATTTTGTTTATCGCGGTGATAAAATAAATTTATCTATCAACTTAAAGCGTGGTAGTAAATCGCATATACTCTTGAGTATCCCATTCCTTTAACTGATTACATACGTGTACATAATAATGTATATGCGAATTCATACTCCTTTGTCTTTACTACTCGAATTAATACGTCTACTTTATGTTGCCTAACTTTACGTTGTAGGCTGGAGATTATAAATAAATTAGGAAGCCCTTAATAAGAAACATAACGTTGATCCAAAATTTGTGCTTGAATTCGTGTAATTGTAGTAATATTCTTGGATTTAATCAAAAAGGTGTTTAGAATGTATTTAAAAAAGTAATATATAGATTTATTTTTTAGTTTTTTACTATACTAAATATAAGTTATTAAATAAAACTAATATCAAAATACAATTATTTCAACAGGCTATCGCATTTATATTTAAATTACTGTAGTAATTAATAATTATTGTAGTGCAGAAACAAATGTTGAAAAAGGTGAAATTAAATAGTGTTAAATTACCAGAATTAAAACTTTCGATTAAAAACACCGTTGACGATAGTAAAGTGTCTATTTTGCAATATTTGCTGCTTCTGTTCATTAAAGTTTTATTTTACTGTTGAATGACTTGGTTCGGCTCAAAGCAACATTCATTTTTCCATGTGTAAACACAGGTTTTGGAAATAAATTGCTAATTTTGAAAGACAGTGTCCTTGGGCCTTATTAATTGCCATTGCAAAGGCTACTGTCATTGGAAATGTTATTCTTGGCATTTTGAAAGGAAGCTTGGTTTCGGGGGGTGTTGGTTTAGACGGGGTACTGTATTGAGCACTTCCTTCTTTACTACTTCCTGAGAGTACTTTGCAGTTGATAATGTTGTCAAACAATGTTGTTACTTGTCCCTTTGTTCCGTCTATTAGATCTTTGCCGTGTAAAAATTCCTTTTCATCACTCCGTAACGAAAGTAACTATTTTCGATAACAGCTGACATCAATGAAAGTAGTTGTTTCCCAAGCTCTAATTTTGGGAGAGGGAAAAACGATCAGCTGATTTCCCCTCGCTCTAAATTTACTTTCCCTCGCTCTCAATTAGTTCTCCATATATTTTTAATGGTGGTAACTAGTGTTTTGTTACGGTTTAATTTGATGATTTGAATCAGCTGTATGTATTGTTAAAATTGGTTTTATTCTTTTATTTTGATGTTTGAAGTATTGAGATATATACGTAGATTTCCTTTAGAATATTTTATCTTATTTTTATGTTTTAAAAAGTAAACGACAATATACATAGGTTTACTTTTAGAAGATTTAATTTAATTTTTATCTTTAAACAAATTGTATGATAACTGTATAATTGTAATATTACTGAGGTCTGCTATTCTGTGTTTGTGTATTTTTGCGTCGTGATGAAAAGTATCGTTCATAACTCGTACCGAAAGTTATTATCCGGCACTTGCTCCATTATTCCCGTCCTCGGCTTCGCCTCGCACGTGAAATTGGGCCAATTTGTGATATACATTTAAAAAATAAAATCACGTGATTTTGAAACTTTAAATTGTATTAAGAAAATTTGTTTCTAACATGGGTTTTACCTTTCACACATATACAAAGTTTCATAAAGATCGGTTGGAAGAAATGGTAAATATCTTGTTAACGGTTTTGGAAAAAATGTTCTTGGTTTCCTCTTTATTTTGATCTATAGAACCATTTCCCGGTTCAATGACCTGACGAAGTTCTAAGGAACGAAACTAGTTGTCATACCAAGCAACTGTGGTTGGATAAGGTAATCCTTTTATTTTATCAATAATATATTCCAACCAAGGGTCACAATGAATAACATAACAACATTTCCCGGAGTTTGACTGTTCACTTACGGGACACCTTGTATATATAAATATAGATTTTGAACTGTAAATAGAAGATTGATAGCATCATTGACTATATATACCTGTAGATATACAGGGTGAATTTTAAATGAGTTCCCCCCCTACTTTTTTCTACATTTCTTAAGATATCAACTTCGGACCACGTCAGATCATTGTAGTGTAGTAATTACTTCATTTTGATAGGGTAAACATTTTTGGCCGCCATCTTGGATCCGCCATATTGGATACAAAATTTGTTTTTCAAATGTAAAGGTAGGGTTGTGACCTATTGTTTCAAACTAATATTTTACGCTGATTACAATACCGCAATTAGTTTTTAAAAATCTTGATCCGTTCTAAAGTTATGAGGACGTTATATATCTTTATTTTTAGCCCATTTTAACATTGTGCATTTACAAACTAAGACCATAATCTCAAAATAGTGCTAGATAAAGATAAGTATACACCACCATTCATTGTCGACCTATTATCACTTGATTATGACGGATGTATTTTTTTCGGCCGCCATCTTGGATCTGCCATTTTGAAATGTGATAAATTAATTTAAATATGAAGGTGGTGTTGTGACCCATCATTTTGAACTACTTTTTTATGCTGAACTCAATGCCGCAGTCCGTTTTTGTCTCTCAGGCTTCCTTGATGAAATATTAAAATTATCTTACTTAAATTTCCAATATTTCTAAACACAAATATGAAAATGCAAAACAGATTGCGGCATTGAATTCAGTATAAAAAAGTAGTCAAAAATGATGGGTCACAACAACACCTTCATATTTAAATTAATTTGTCACATTTCAAAATGGCAGATCCAAGATGGCGGCCAAAAATGTTTACCCTATCAAAATGAAGTAATTACTACACTACAATGATCTGACGTGGTCCGAAGTTGATATCTTAAGAAATGTAGAAAAAAGTAGGGGGGAAACTCATTTAAAATTCACCCTGTATATAGTCAATGATAGCATGTACACTCATAAAAGGCTTGAATGCAAGTTTTACCACACCGTAAATTATTTTAAAAGTAGTTTTTTTTAAAAACCTAGATGATTTTTCAACAGAATGTATAGTTTCTAAAAAAACTATAAGAGAAAAAAATATATTTAATTATGAAGTTTTGGTAATACAATTAGGGGTTACCAAGTCAAAGTGTTGAAACTTAAATATATTATTGAAACTCTTAGGTTTGAAAAGTTAAGTGAATGTTTTGAACTATGCTTAGGCTAGTTTTTTTTACCCAGCTTGCTTCTTTGGGGTGTAAAATTACGCTCTAAAAAGAGTTAAATTCTTTGGTGATAACAATAGTTTGAAATTTACACGCGTACGCCGGTCTGTTAGTGTTAAAACGATAGATAATGTAATCAACATCAAACGTGTAATATGTCTAAATGTGGGGCTATTCTGAGCCGAACCTATTAACAAGCAAATCAACCAAGTTATTGGCTGACCAATCAACAATATCTGTTGATGACATGTTAGATATGTATTGGTAACTAGAGTAAGCTGTGCGTAGAGTTTCAGTTTTAATTAACTAATTATATTTGTATAGTTTATTTATATATATACAAGCTGCTATACCCGTGCTTTGCAACGGGAAGAAAATGTGACCTAGGGAGCTATTAAAGTAATTCTGATGTGTTTTTTTAAAAATACGGCAAGTCTATGATTTAGTTTGAAAATATAAACTGATTTAAAAGTGTAAACCTACTTACTTTCAAACTCCTACTTTTTATGTTCATAGATTCAAAAGTATCTGACAACATACCTAAGTGTAGCAACAGCATCAATTTCTTCATATTGATGCTTCACAAATGACATGTTTTACCATAATTCTTCAACTTTAGTCAAGCCTCTTTACATGTAGCTTACTATATAAATTACATAATGAAACTTTGAGCAATACTTTACAAAATGTATACAACCTTTCTTTAAAACCAAACATAACCCTCCTAAATCTACATAAAGCATCACAAACATATTTTTCGAGTAGATAAACAAACACCAGTTCATTGTACTAACCAGCTGTTTCATTAACTAAATTAAATTAAATCATGTAAACTTTGGAAGCATGACAGGCGTAGCCCTTTGGAAATCAGCCTGTGGGGCAGAGCCCTTAGGAAATTCGTCCATATTAATACTTTTCGGCAAATCTACACACTCTAAGCTTCATTTTGATGTGACATATGCCTATATTTTTATTTGATAAATTGCCTTAATCGCTTACATAAAATTTGATTGTATCACTTTAATAATATAATAGATAGATATTTTTTATATATAACATTTATTCATCGAAATAAAATGGATTACATTTAAAAATAATGACGCACGAAAATCTCTTCGAAAAGATCATTGCGGAAGCTGTCTCATCCCATTTAAGGGTTATACATACAAAACCAAGCCAGCCTACTCAGCAGTCAGTTTGGTATCCTGGAAGATTGACACAGGTTCCCTAGGGAGCAACAGGAGACGCAGTCTGCGTAGATCGAGTCCAGGATTTAAAATGTTCCTTACTTGCTTACGTTGAGGATTTGTGATTTTGCTCAAATTTGTGAAGTAGCAAACAAATTCTTAAAGAGAATATTCAAAACATCGTTAATAATTCTGGCTAAATAAACGATTTGATTTGATTTTCATACAGTCAAAAACATTAAACATTTGGACAATTTTTTGACGGATTAGAAAATTTATTTGAGTGTCAACACTCAAAATAAAAAAGGTCGGTTTAAAATTATTTTGTGAGTCTAAAGTATTGTTTGACACAATACCATTTCAATTATTCCAATCTGGTTAAATCGTATTGTAATTATGAAGACTAGTCTAAATAAAATGTAGTCGTAATAAAAATATAGTAATTTGATATATTAAAGAAGAGTTTATATTGTTTGCTGTTTAGAAATTATTTTATAAACATGACAACTTTACAAGTAACGAATGTTAGGTCTAGGCATCTAGATTCACCAATTCTGAATACATTTTTCATCTGTAAGTTAATTTCATTGTTATTATAGTTTCAATGTTCTTTATACTTTGCGTAAATCTACCAGGATATATTTCCTAATTACTGCTCGTGTATTAACGAACGATTGTTTTGACTTTTGAGTTATATGAGTTTATATTTAACACTTAACACTGCAAAAAAATAGTTCGTCACTTAATACCAATATACCAGGTTTAAACACAGTTCAAATTAGATTCATCGTTTACTTAGTGGATTGCAGAATTACTACATTAAAGTACGATAAAACACACTTTTATAATGCACAAAAATCTTCTAGGTGGTCCAAGATATATTACTTGGCTGTAAATTGTCGGTATCCACTTTGGAAAGTCAATTGAGAAAACCAGAATTTATTGAGGCAGTGGGCAAAAGCAGCCTCGTATTTTGACCCTCAAATGCACCTGTCACTTCTTCAGCCACTGGCAAGCTGTACGAAACTTGTCTTGTGGGACTTTATACCTCTTAATAACGAAAATTAAACTGTAGTACATATATTAATTTTTGACTAGTGTTAAAGTGAGTTAAAACTCTAAGCAAACAGTCGTAATATATTTTTTATATTAATTAAGTAGATATTTGTCAGTTTCGTTCGCCGTGAACTAAAAATCATTGTCATATTTTAAAGGTACGACTTCTAAAAGGTGTAACATTAGTACTAATTTGTCTTAATTTTTTTATTCTTAACTTGATGTTGTATTTATTTATTTAATACATTTTATTTTATTTACTAATACAACATTTGGAGATACATTATTTATATGCAAGTCAAGATTAAAGTAGAAAACTATTTTAGTTTTATCCTACGGGATTGTCCGACAGATCTAAGCTAAAGTCATGAAAATATACTCGAAGAAATAATTTAACGATAAGGTTTGTGTTGTATCAAAAGTGAATGTAGCTTTCAATTAATTGCGATAGTACCTTTAGCTTGCATGCCTTAACAATAGCATACACGCCTTATCAATAGCATACACGCCTTATCAATAGCATACAATGCCTTACCAATAGCATACACGCCTTATCAATAGCATACACGCCTTATCAATAGCATACACGACTTATCAATAGCATACACGACTTATCAATAGCATACACGCCTTATCAATAGCATACACGCCTTATCAATAGCATACACGCCTTATCAATAGCATACACGACTTATCAATAGCATACACGACTTATCAATAGCATACACGCCTTACCAATAGCATACACGCCTTATCAATAGCATACACGCCTTATTAACAGCATACACGCCTTATCGATAGCATAAACACCTTATCAATCGTGTGTCTAATCAATTTTGCCTGTGTTATTGATCGTCAATCAGTTGGCTTCAATCTGCTCTAGACTAATCGACTGTTAATTGTGCAGCATAATCATATCTGAAGTGATTGACGTTCCCTATACATGTATAACAGGTTAATCTAGGAAATCAGTACTTAGATATATTAGCAAACATCAAGTTAACATACTGTTGTAGTATTTACTTTCATGTATACGAATTTAGGTAATGGAATAATTACTAGAGTTTTATTTTCGGAAAAGCATTATATTGTCTGAGATTTATTTTATGCAATATCAAGGTACCGTTTTGGTATCCCTGATCAGTAATTTCCTTAAACAACCATAGTTATAAAATACAGACGTACATAGAGATGATGATTTACATGACCTTTTGATATTTCCGTTTGGTGCAAGATGTTATACTTTATTAGTAAACACTATTTGATCTGTTATTTCAACGTGTTTTGTTTCATATCTTTGTTTAAACTTATCGTCGTTATCATTTGAGGCTCACTTGATTTTTTAAAAATATTGTTACTTTTTATTTAGAACCACTTTTTGTAGAAGGCCTACTTGGTACGTTGTGTTTTATATGTACCATAATTTCATTTGAAGTGTAGTTATTTTCAAGACATTTCTTCCGTGGCCACATTTTCCCTCTCAAAATAGTACAAATCACATCATTTTAATGTTCTTAATCAATGAATACAAATCCTTGTATTCAATGTCTTCTTTGTCAACCTCTAATGATGCTTTGCAGTTTTTTATTGAAGATAAATTTCTCAGGTATAAGATGGACTTTCTGTACAAGATGTTCATTTAAAAATACAGGTTATATTTTGTTGCAAATATAACATAAATTCTTTTAGATTTGCATTGATTAAATTGGCAGTAAAAGGCAGTGTGATATTACATTTTGTTTCCGAAAGTTAAAATATCCTGTTTGATCCTTTCCTGGGTGGATCCATCCAAATAGGATACAATTTACTCTCTTCGCCTTCGTCCGTCCAAGAATGAAAGTCCTACATACTAAACAAGTCGCAACTTATTAGATCCTTACTTAACTTCGTAATTCTATGCAATCACAGACCAAAATTTATTTGTATTTACAGTTTATGTATTGTTGTCACAGGAGACAATTTACTCTCTTCGCCTTCGTCCGTCCAGGAATGAAAGTCCTACATACTAAACAAGTCGCACCTTATTAGATCCGTTACTTAACTTCGTATTACCACATAAACTTTATGAATAATTATTTCTTTTATTATTCCATCCATTTGGTCCATGAAAATCCCGAATAATTGCATAGTCCAAACTAAGACAAAGAGCAATAACGCAACGTCTTGATATTTAAACTCCTTGCACAAAGAGTCAAGCTTAGAAATACACTATATCCTTAATGTTTTCTACACAATACCATTAACGTTAGATCGAGTTATATTAGCTAACTTTATGTAGGTCCATGGCTAGATAAAGTCGGTGCTTTTAATATTTGACTACGAAGACAGAAAATTACACGGGACGTAAACACAATTATTATCAGACTTAACCATTTGATCTCGATCGCAATTGAAGTCGGTACATTTAATTTTAACGTCTCCGTATTCATTTTTACTGTTACAGTCTAGACTTGTAGTTTTATCTATTGAGACGTTTAAAAGTTATGTTTTCTGACCCAGTTTCCGTGTGTTAAGTATCACTTTAATGAAGCGTTAAATCTCTATGCCTTTGTGAAATCACGTTTACCCAATATCTCGATTATTAGGATTTGCAATTAAAATGCTGAAACGTTTTAAGTAGGCCTAATTATAAAAATTACGGATTGTTTTCAATTAGCAATAATAGCACCTCAGATAAACTCCATGAAAGAACAACTCGTTGTAAACTAATTGTATATTTTAGCGAATTTCCCTTTAGGGAAGTAGCTATTACCGTAGGTCTCATGGTAAGAAATAGGCCCGGGACCGATTTACTTTTTCATTTTGATGTCCCCAGAGGCAAAAAACACCATTCGTTTAAATTTTTATATATGTGTGTGTGTGTGTGTGTGTGTGTGTCCATCCGCACGATAACTTGAGTAATTTTTGTCCGATTTTGATAAAATTTTGTTTAAATGTGTAAGGCAGGATAAACTTGAATGAGTTCGCGAACCAGCATGATCGGACTATGGGAACGGGGGTTTATGGGGGGTTTTATGGGGTAAAAATAGGTTTTTCGCATTTTTGACCCTAAAAAGAAAAAAATGCACAATTTCTTTCCAAACCATTTTGTAGAGCTTAAAAAACAAATAATTTAGTATATTAAAGCGTTATTATGCGCCTAATTGTTACGGAGAAAATTCAAAAAATTTTAATTTTAAAATTCCCATGTTATTCTTATGGAGAATAAGTCAACTGTTGTAGTTTGCTTGTTTATGAACATATTTTGATCAAATTTGGAAAATACATTAATTTCTTACTAAACTACAGTAACTTTTAACATTTTACATAAAAAAAAACATTTTACCCTCCCTGTTGCAACAAACCTAAGTACTGGTTAAGCTAATTCTGTTTAAATAGGGAATAAATTTTATATTTTTAAGGAGACATTTTAGTGTAAATCCAATCAGGTGAATGGAAATTCGTTAAGTTTGCAGGTTTGCTGCGGCGGGGGTATTTTAATTTGTGTTCCCATCGACTATCCCAGGACAAAAAACGATTTTAAGTTCTCTATAAGTATTAACTCATTACATCTTCGCAGGAACAACGTACTAGATTAGGATAGGAGTTTCGTCAAGAATCTCTGGGAAGAACAACTGGGACTGTAGCGTTATCCTGTACTTGGAGATCACACATTGTGGATATTTATAGGCATGGTCTGTGGATGCGATACTCCCTGGTGTGGATTAACGCCTGCACTCGTACTACGACTATCCGCAGTACTATCCTTATAATTATACCAATTCGTAAACTACAAGACAAAAATGTGGCCGGATTCACGGGTTCCTTACTTGCCATGGTTAGGCTTTTAATTAACAGCTGTGTCTAAGGAACATGTCATTAACAAGACTACAAGATCACGCCACTCATCCTGCATTCATCTATTGGCTTAAAATACCTACCTTTGTATGGTAGCCATTTCAATTGAAAGTATAAAAGTAAAGTATAAAGTTAAGAAGCTATAATAACTTAGAACTACGAAATAAGGGTAAAATAAATTTATCGTTGTGACAATTCTTTAATACACCACTAATCTATTCTGCATAATTATAAATTGCATCATTTCAAGAGAACAAAAAGCTTCATTCTAAGAGACTCGATTAGACATGTCTGAGTAAAATCCTAGTTACAGCTGGCCCAGATGGAATGACTACTTTAGTATCCAAAGTATATTTTTGTACAAACAGGAACACTATTTAAAGAGTCGATGCACTCAAATATATAATTAAGAACGTTGACCATTCTTTAAAGTGCGCAATGAACGTGCAATAACGTCATTTCACAATCCCATGTTTCAACAATGAGAAGTTCCACACTGCGACCATTGTTGTCTTATCAGTGAAGTAAATGTAATCAGCTGAGGCAGTAAAGGGACAAGCAGTTTGGTGTTACTGCTTGATACTTTGTGTTATGGACAACACAAGGGAGACAAGGTCCGCTGAAATTAAACCTTGATATTGTACTTCTGTGGAATTACTGTTCTTCATTATGCTCTCAAACACATTTCTGTAAACTCACATCTCGAGTTTAGTGTTTTAGACTATATTTGGTGGAGAAAATGAACAAGGGCCTGAAATCCACCCAACAATCACATTGCTGCTCGTTTATTTATTTGTGTACTAGACCACATATATTTTTTATTCGATTTATATCATTGTGTTTTCTACAATAACCTAAGCATTTTTCCCCCTATTATTGTATCCATACGTGTTGGTTTAGATAAGCAAAAAATAAACAAAGAATTTCTGAAGCAGTGTACAAGTTTGTTACACCAGCAAAACTCGCGATCATCAAACAAGGATTAAAACTGGGTTAAGTGATGTCTCGGAAGAATGTTGGTCCTTTCTGGCAATAAAAATAAACATCAAAACTGTTAAAATTAACTAGAAAATCTACTGAAGTTGTAGAGATGTAGAGGTTTGTTATTCACTGATAGAGTATAAAGTGGTGATAAAGTTAAGTGCTATTTCCTGTAGAATATTTGAATGTATACAGTACCATAAATAATATAAACTACCCTAGAGTATATCTGCAGTTTATAATGTTATTCACAGTACACATTATTGATGGTTTGCTTTGTTGTGAAGATAGGAAAGGAATGATATGCAGTACACAACATTTCTTTGTAAATTATTTTCGTGTGCTAACACAAGCTAACACACACACATACACCTTTATGTATAGCTTTAGTCAGGGACTGACTCAAAAGAGCCGTTCATATTGCAAAAGAGTAGTTGGTTTTTTCACAATAAATGTTATCTAACAACTAAACAAATGGAGGAAATAAAACTTTATGAGGAACTTGGCTGGATAAGTCTGACAATTGCTCTTGGTCAAGTACTTGAGTATTGTGTTTGATCGCAGTTGAAGTGCATGACTGTACCACATCACCTTGGATTGGAAGTTCTTGGTGTGGAATGATATTTTCCAATCGCGAAAGAATCTAGTAGAGCGTAAACACAACATTCTACAAATTACGTTGAATACAGTAAACCCTCGATTCCATTTTCCAATTATCAATTGGAAGGACACTAAGTTCTAACACGGAACCATTTTACACATTACCTCAGGCTAGACCTAGAGCTAGAGGGTCATTATTACGAAGCTTAGATTTGAACCCAGGAACTCGTGGACCGAAGCCTAACCTTTTACCACTACCACCTTGCTTCCCAATCGTGTCCTCGTTACAACTGTCTTCGCTTAATCCGAACAGCGATTTGTGAAAATGGCACGTAGCCAAGTTATAAATGTGAAACTGCAAACACTTTTGTTGCACAGTTTACTGTACCTACTTCAGTAAATGGGGTTTTTTGTTTTTTTACAATCCGAGTTATAAAGACTTAGGGGGTTGAAACTAGAGGCTGAAACCATGCTGAAACGTACACTTATATCTTATATGAGATTTTTTAACTGTTAGGACCATTCTTCCCTTTAACTTTAGTAATGAATTAGTTATTAAATTCTTGATTTTAAAAATACTGCAGGTGTTTGCTCTTGTGTTGGAGAAAAGCACAGTTTGTTGCGTTTGGTCTATGAAAACATGTAGTTAGGAAAGTTCTCATCACATATTTAATAGGATGTATAGAATTTAAAAGGGTAGGCTACTGTATGCAAAGAAACTAGTACGATGAACCTGTAAAGATGGTTGTCAGAGGATCAGTTTGCATTGCCCGTCTTCACACCAAATGTTGTTCAGCCAAATATTAGCATTCAATTTGTGTGAGCCTTACCCAGGTTGGGTTACAATATTCGATTCACTACGAGCTGTACATTTAATAGATGAAAGGAATTCGCCACTATATACAGATTTTTTAATATTTTTTTATTTTTGTATGACTTTTGGCGAATTTCCCATTTAGGGAATAAGCTATTGACGTAGTTCTTAAAACCTGGACCCGGGACCGATTTACTTTTTAGTTCTCATCTCCCCAGAAGTCGAAATCACCATCAGTTCAGATTCATATAATGTGTGTCAATTAGCACGATAACTAGTATACAAATTTTCCGATTTCGAATTTGTTGCAAATGTAAAAACCTATGTTTATTCAAACCAGCATTTCGAACCGGGTTTTATGGGGTACAAATGTATTTTCTCGTTTTTTACCCTCAACAAATATAATTTTGCAAATTTATTTACAAACCATTTTGCTAAAAAAAAAACACTAAATAAGTGATCTATTGATGCGTTGGTCCACACAAAATTCAAAATAGGAAAGGGGAAAATCCCCTATAACTGTAAATTTAGAATGTCCATGTTATTCTTATGGAAAATAAGTAGAATGTTGTAGTCAACTTTTTAAAACAATATTTTGTGCTTTTATAACGATTGTTTCTGCATAGTACGGTATGGTTTTAAACGATTTTATGAATTTATTTAATCGAGATTTACAGTATTTTAATTGCTTACCTGCAACTAAATATTTTACAATATGGGGCTAGGAGATAATCTTAATAACAAAGGAGCAGTTAAATAATCCATCTTTATACTGTACATACAGTAGACTCCCTCTTATCCCGACTCCTCGGGACCAAGGCCAGTCCGGATAACGGGTTTTCCGGTTAAGCCGATGTCCCCAAAAACTCTTTAAAACGGACCGTTTATGGTGTTATTCGACTTTAATTTAGGAGAGCGTTGTATTTAGACATGTGATCACTGGTCTCATATCTTTCCCACGAGAACAGTAGTTTCAGTACCACCCACTTCCTGCCGATTTAGTCCGGTTAAACCAATGCGCTGATAAAAATTGTCCGGTTAAAGAGATGTAATTTCCGTCGAGTGTAGTCCGGTTAAGCCGATGTCCGGTTAAAAGGTGTCCGGATAAGAGGGAGTCTACTGTAGTTCATTTGAATGGTGTTATTTTTTATCGAAACTCCTAGAATTTTCAATTGGTTTTTAAGTTTTTATTTTGTCATTTAGAAGTGCTCACTCAGAAGTTGTGTGTCTTCCTGTAAAATGAGCTCATTAACATGAGACGGGCTTCGCATTGGGGCCCTAAATGTGTTGCCAGACTAATTTTATATTTTGGCTGTGCTTATTTGAATAGTTTTAATTTTTGGAGCTGCTAATTTAATAGGGTCTACCAAAACACTGAACATTTTCGTCATCAGGTTAAAGAAACATTTACTTTTACACTCCTTTAGAGCAAACGGTCTAAGACAAAACGTGTTGATGTACCGGGAATCGAACCTGACCCTCTCACACCAAAGTTTGAGATGCTAACTACTATAATATGCACACACTAATATAATTACCACAATGGCATTTTAGACATCAAACCCCTGTTTAAAAGTAAACATTTCAATGAGACTCGATATAAAATTAAATATTGTCACCATTCCCGGAGGTAGGGATTGTCGTCAATTTTGTATGAGGGATGGGCCCCTTGGGCCTTGCTTGTTTTATCGTTTTCGCAACTCTATATATCACTTTCCATCCACTGGTCCAATTTGTTTCACAAGCTACAATTCACACGATCCTTTCGTTACCCAGGGTACTGTACTAATTGAATTTTGTTAGTGACAAATCTTTAGTTGGAAATTTAGTTAAAAGGGTTATATCTTACCCCTAGTGTTTTTAGAAAAAGGGTAAAGAAAATACAGGATTTTGCTGGGTTTTTCTTTCTCTTCTATATAATAAGTATGGAAAAAGTATTCCCCCAGCAGGGCCACAAACAGAACATATGAATAACTGCAACCTAACTTGAGTACTACTTGAGTACAGTTTGTTTGGAAACGAGCTTAATTAAAATTCCCTAACAATTCTTTTGTATAAATTTTCTACAACAAAGACAAATACCCCCGCCGCAGCAAACCTGCAGACTAAGCGAATTTCCATATGTCTGATTGGATTTACACTAAAATGTCTACTTAAAAATTTAACATTTATTTCCTATTTAAATAGAATTTTTTAACAGGTACTTAGGTTTGCTGCATCAGGGAGGGTAAAACTTTTTTTGTAAAATGTTAATAGTTAGTAAGAAATAAAAACATTTTCCAAATTTGATCAAAATATGTTCATAAACAAGCAAACTACAACAGTTTACTCATTCTCCATAAGAATAACATGGGAATTTAAAATTTACATTTTTTTGGAATTTTCTCCGTAACCATTAGGCGCATAGTAACACTTCAATATACTAAATTATTTGTTTTTTTAAGCTCTACAAAATGGTTTGAAAAGACTTTGCAAAATTTTATGTTTTATGGGTCAAAAATGGGAAAAACCTATTTTTACCCCATAAAACCCCCCGTAAACCCCCGTTCCCATAGTCCGATCATGCTGGTTCGCGAACTCGTTCGAGTTTATCCCGCCTTACACCTTCAAACCAAATTTTATCAAAATCGGACAAAAATTACTCAAGTTATCGTGCGGATGGACACATATATATATATATAAATATATATATATAAAAATTTGAACGAATGGTGTTTTTGGCCTCTGGGGACATCAAAATGAAAAAGTAAATCGGTCCCGGGCCTAGGTCTTACCATGAGACCTACGGTAATAGCTACTTCCCTATAGGGAAATTCGCTAAAATGTAAGGACAAAGACTTCATAAATTCTAGGGTTTATAGGGTAAAAGCAATAACAGTTTGCAGTTTTGTTGCAAAATTTCAATATTTTCATTTATATCAGGATAATTGACAGATCTTACATGCTTGAATTTGAATGTGTTCTGCTCGTCAGCTGTTTTTATTAAACTGAGGAATCTAATATGCATTTGTCTTAAGAACTTAAGAAGTAATTAATTGTTTTCTTACTTGTGAAATAGTTACAAAGCAAACATCTACTTTAATATACTATAACAAATTAATTCAAAGAAATTTCACAAAATGTCTCCGAGTTGTAAAACCAGTTGGCCATTATGTCAAAAATATATAATTATTTTGACAACTGTATAATCAATGACTACAGTATTAGCCCACAGAAGATGATGCAGAGAACGACAAAAAATCTGTAGAAGAATGATTCATTTTTCAAGTGACGTCCTAAGGCCATTTACAACTGCTGTACCATATTTTGGTTTCAAGGAAGTCATAACAAACTATCAAATTCAATAGGCCTGTATTTTTAAATTTTTCGCTGTAGTTTTTTAACCCTATATTTTTACTTTTTTTTACTTATTTCATTTTTGCTTTGTCAGGTTAGACAACGTTTGTGTTATCCTTAAGTTATTTTACTATTTACTAGTTTAAAATCTGAAAATGCAATTAATTAAAAAGATCATATACCTAAAACAAACATTTTTATATTGTATAATAATTCCAACAAAGAAATGTAATCCAGCAAGCAACTGTAAATTCAAGAAACCGAGAAGTAATTTAATCTTACAACAAGTGTTATGTTGAGTGTTAACGCTTCTATAACTTAAGATACTTTTGGGCAAGGTCAAGTTATATTAAAAACAAAAATAAATTGTGTAACCTTTAAGAATGAATATTGTTGAAGATTTTAAAAATGAACCTTGTTTAAAGAAGGTGATATCTTTTATCAGCCAAGGAAACATATGGGTATTTAATTAGCTGTTGATCAGCGTTGATGTTTTATCTTTTATCCATTGACAATTCTCCACTTATTATAATGTTGAAATTTACAATTACACAAAAAACAAAGACATTTAACATGTAACCGGTCTTCGCGGTGGCCACATCTCATGTATGACGATTAATTCTTGGCGATCCTGTGACACGATTAATTTTTAATCGAGTGAGCACGTTAAAATGTGGCCACCCGGTTGTATGTTAAATGTCTTGTTTGGAGACATCAAAACGTGTCACAAAATTGCAGCAAATGGAATCCCGGACAAAATAAATATTTATTAATATTTGAAATTCCAGGAGTAGGAAATGAACTCTTTTAGCCAGGTCAAAAAATCATGCCCTAATGTAATTTACTACAGAAAATAATTAGTTGCTTATGAATGTAATGTAACCCTTGCATTAGTTCAACTAAGAGCGTATACCAAGAGAAGAGAACGATATTGTTGGCATAATCTATTGAATGTAACAGCTCCGGGAGACGATATAATATTGTAACCCAACCTGGGTCGAACCTCACACAAATTGAATGCTAATATTTGGCTGAACATTTGGTGTGAAGACTGGCAATGTAAACTGAGTCGCTGACAACCATCTTTGTAGATTGGGTTCTATTAATATTGCATATTTGTTCAGCAGCTGGTGTTGTGTTAGATAAAACAATAATCCCACCGCAGCAAACTTGCAGACTAAGCAAATTTCTATTTACCTGCCTAGATTCCCACTAAAAATGTCCCTAAAATTGTCAGATTTATTCCCTATTGAAAAAAAAAACATTAATTTTAACTAGCTGTTACCCACAACTTTATTATTGATTGGTTAAGTTAAGCTGAAAATGCTGAAATAAACAAAACAGAGTACAGTAATACAAACAAATAATAACGTACCTGATTTTGATAAGGTAATAAAATTGAAAGAATAACATAAAAATAAGTACAGCTGAGGTATTTTTAACATTAGTGTATGTATAAGGAAAGTTCCCATTAGAAAGGAGTTACGACCTTAAAGGGCAATTTATGAAATAATGGATAGTTTTGCACAAGGTTTCTCATCAAGACAACATTTTAAGTATATGGTTTATGGGGGTGTGACTTGTAGTTTTCTCAAAAGTTCATGGGTAATTTTTTTAAAAAAAAAAGAGGCGTCTTTTAACCTTGCATTTGCCCGTCCACATAGACTACAGATCTGTGCGTGGAACGTATCCAGCAAAGCAAGGGGTGAGCCGGTACAGTACAAAGGTGAACTGTACTGATAAAAGTTAGTGGCAGTGACCAGGATCCGAACCCACGACACTACTGCCTTGGGCCCGAAGTCTGCGACACTAACGACTGAGCCACCGACTCACCACACTTTGGGATTTATATACGGTAATATGGATGAGTAACTTAGGTTTGTTGCTAGAGGAAAGGTAATGAGGTGCGTTTTTTATTAAAATGTTTATAGCTTAGTTTTAAATAAACAAAATTGCTAAAATTGATGAAAATATATCAAACAAGCAAACAACAACAGTTGATTAATTCCCCATAATAGTAACATGGACATTTTTTATTTACACCAGAGACTATCTACAGCAGTGTTTCCCAACCTTTTTCCGTTCAGGGCACACTAACTAGAACAAGTTTGTAGTCACGGCACACTTGTCTACAAAATATCGTTGGTAAAAATTACATTTAGTAAGTGCATAAAAAACTCTTTTTACAATGATGTGAAAAGTTTGACTTTTCTAACGGATTTAGTTAAAAAGATATTAAGCCGTTTCCAGACTTTTTTGTCACCCTGTATATATGTAGGCCTATATAATATAAAGGGGGATTTACCAAGGTAAAAAATATAAAACTCACATTTGTTATCTAACATGTGTACATTATTTAGTGTTTATTAGGTGGAAAGTTTTAAATAATAATAAAACATTGAGCTTGATAACAATTTTGTATGAATTTACCAATAATGAGTGAGAAATATTTAATAAACCCTGGTTTTAGTTCTAGTGGGAAATTTGTGCTCGACGTTTGCTCATTAAAAGTTTCTTTCTTTATCAAAAATTGTTTAACTACTTAAAATTTCGCGGCACACCTACAGAGGCCTACCGGCACACCAGTGTGCCGCGGCACACTGGTTGGGAGACACTGATCTACAGGGTGATTGATATAAGAGTGCCTGCTGGTTTATTTTTTTTTATCTGGTCAAGTTGAAAAATAATTTTAGCCGCATTTTTTGCAATATGGCCACCAAACATTGATTTTTCTTAAGGAAGACCCAACAATTTTTGATTTATTTAGAAAGTAAATGCCATTTAAAAACGTTGGTATGCATAATTCCTGGCATTTTTCTCTAAAGCTACTCATTTAGGAGTTACAGCGTGTTAAAACTAAGAAAAAATTACTTGCAGTATACATTCTGCCCCATGTAGCTCCTAAATGAGTAAGTTTAGGGAGTAGGGTTAGAGTAAATAAGTCTTAAAACTGCATCTTCATTCTAAAAAGACCATTGAAAACATAACAAATATTGTTTATTCCCTCCCCCCCCCCTGAACTCAGGAAAGCTGTGGTACAATAAACAATCAATTAACTTAAAAAATATTTTATATACTTATAAAAATAACAATCTCTCTTTAGTATGTATAAATGACTTTTATATTATAAAATAATAGAATTTAAATTCAAACTGAACAGTTCAATAATCAGCTAAGCAACAGAAACAGAATTTGGAAACGTGACCATACATGGCGCAGTTTGATTGATATCTGTGCGCATCCTCCTGAAGAGCAGAATATGAGGTTCTGCAACAATAAAACACAAACCAAACCGTTAGGTTTAACGATCAGCTAAGCAGTAAAAGAGAAGAGAGCTGACAAAAGTTCAACCTCAATATGAAGATAATTCTGCCAAATTCCAAAAGGCCTTCCCAGAGAATATTTGTCAACTGAAGGTAGACAAATGTATGGCAAATTCAATTCCTATATCAATACTATGATCACAACGATATACTAGGATTGATTTCATAGCAATGAAAACCAGTTGAGTGAAGCAATCATGTTTCATGGTTTTTTATAAAGTAATAAATGAAAAAATGTTTATAGATATAATACAAAATGCAGAATTCCCACAATCTGCACTGCTAGCCTTTACAACTTCCTTCACCACTTACTACGTCGTAGACTTGTTTCACTCCCTTCCTAGACCATTTTAGTGTTTCAGATACATTAATGTAACTGCCACAAACGGTTCCCACACTCTGCACTGCTAGCCTTTACTACTTCATTCACCACTTACTACGTCGTGGACTTGTTTAAGTTTGCCATTTATGAGATGAATCCATGAATTTGATTCACCGACGAATTGTTAAAGATAAAATATTATTGTTTGTTATAACCTTATTTAGCTATGTAAATAAAATCTGTTAAAAACTCTACCTAAAAACGCATTTTTTATCTATGACTGTACCTATTCGATCAGTGGTTGTTTCCAAATTGGGACTTGAATGTTAACTTAGGACTTTCTCTGTGGCATTTGATTAGTTTTCATCATCTAATATTTTTTCCTTTGTACCGTGTTTAGGTCGTGGCTTGATTTTAACATATGCTATGATTCTTTGTTTTATTTACATTTACGTCGTTATTTTGTAACCATCATGGCAACCCATAAGACCAATGTTAAAATTTAAAACTTTGAGTTACTCAAAAATTATAAGCATTTCAAAAATTGAAATTGGTTACGTCTAAACTTTAAACCATCCAAACATTTGACAAAAAAACCATGGTAAGTTTGGCTAAAATATGTTCAGCCGTTATTGAGAATAAGTGTTATAAAGATTGCATTGAAGTTGATCCCAAAGAGCTTCGCTTCGCTCCGCTCAATAATCGTTTATCCGTGATTATCAATATTATTAGATGGGGTAAACTGAGGGATAAGACTTAACGAAAAAATTATGATTATAGGCCTCCCTACTTAGGAGCACTACAATTTTGGATGAGCAGGTACAGCAGCCTAAAGTTGAAAACATTCAGATCGCAACCAACCAATTTTGAACAGGCGTCTTCTAACTCTTTCAGGATTTCTTACATGGATAATTAATTTAATAAAATAATATTTGAAATAAGAAAGAACAGCTTGCAGGGATTTTACTATCTGGTATATTTTTTTTTTATTAAATAGGCTAGCATGAATCAAACAAAATGTATCAAGCATGTATGTTCTTAACAAGACGTATCTAGCTTTCAGTAAAATGAGGAGATTTGAGATTTCACTGTCGGAATTCACATACACTATAAGAGGTTAGATTACTCTAAGTTTAAAACCGGAATATCTAAGTCTATCCAAATCAGAATGTCCACCGATGAAAAAGCATGATACTAATTCCAAAAGCAACAAGAAGGGAACCCTAACTTAAGTAGGCTAGTACTTAAATATAATACTAAATTTACTATTTTGACTAGCTAAACCTTAATATTTCCTTTGTCTTACCAGGCATGTGAATCATATAGTGGATCCATCCAGGGGACTGTTGGACTCCTAGGTTTCTCCATTCTGTCTCAGTCATCAGATGATTTCTAGGGACGTTCTTCGCCAGATCACTTGGAAGAATAACATGTCTGAAAAAAAGTAGGTCCACATCAGGGCTAGGCTTGGACTAAGTAAAATGTTTAAGCTTTTCGGGAAAACTTGTTCATTTAGAGTCACTTGCTTTATGAACTGGACATCGGGTTGTTTAGGAAAAAGCTCTGATGACAACATGTTTACTGTTTAAAATTAGTCATTGCATTGATTTTTAAATCCTCTGTGGCTTGAAACAATATTAAAAATAAGTTTATGTGGAAAACTGCAGTTCTAACTAACAAAAGATTTGAATTTTTGAACAATTATTTCCTTTGTGTACGAAGTCTAAAAATAAGCTGTCTGGCTACATCCCTAGACAAGGTTTATTTTCGGACATTTTAACACTATAAACAAGTTTATCCATGCAAAACCAAATGTAGCCTGTTTGATTTTAATTTAAAATTTGAACCTTATTCATAGGTCTAACGGTTAGTAATTAATCTTTATGTAACCAAAAACAGCCGATCACTAGTAACTTGGATCATAAACCGGGAAAGTCAATCCTGTAGGCATCTGAGGTGAAATAAGGCTGGTTGAAATGAGTCCTCGCAGTAATTTTACTAGTACAAGAGAAAGACACTAAGGGTGAGCTCTACATCAGCTCGGGCTTCAGTAGCAATGTTGCGCCAATGAACGGCGCTACTAGATTTGTCAAGTTATATTTTATTAATTTACATTATTACAATTATTATTAGGTACCGGTAACTTAAGTAAAACTAGGATGGTCAAGTATTACAGTAAGAATAAAATGTACCCATCCTTGGTCAACAAAACTTTCAGTTTACTGATTACATCAATTATTATCATTTTTAAGTTAAGTTACTTAAGTTAAGTTAGTTAAGTTACACATTGATGTCAGACAGGCTTATGAATATAGTCTATCTACTTCAACCTCTAGGAGAATTATAAAGACAGGTGAGCAATGAACAATATTTATAAAGAGTATCAGATAAGAATAGGCCTATCACCTGGATAAGCTTTTAACATGTAGCCCTTGGCCTGGCCTGGATCCTAAATCCAAACTAAAACGCAAACCTTTACAGTATAGGCTATATAGCCTAGGCTAAGTTAACAAATGAATAATTCATCCAATTATAAATAGTAGGTTCTCTGCGGAACTGTACCCAGACCTTGATTGTACACAGCATTCAAGAACTTGCTCACAAAAATACTGTAGGCCTAGGTATTTCTTACCTGTACCGTCTGTGTTAGGTACCGGTAGGCTGGGACCACGGTTGCCACCCGTCCCGATTCTGCCGGGACAGTCCCGATTTTGGTTCCTTATGCCCGTATTTAAGCCAATGTTTATCGGAGAGGGAGGGGGCAATGTCCCGATTTTTCCCTGACCTTAGGTGGCAACCCTGGCTGTGACCATATTCTTTGAAACGTCAGACTTTGAAAAGTATGGCCACAGGGTCTCACATAAGTTACCACAGCCTAAAGTAGGCTATTTTAATTTTTTTAAAGTAGCCTACCTAATTTTGACTAGTGTAAATATGCTTATTTAGCTAAATGACGCAATCAATCATAGAAACATCAGTCAAAGATTGAGACAACAGTCATAGAGCCTAGGCCTATAAGTACACGAAGTTTAAGTAAAGTCTAGCCTTACAGCAAGAACAATTTTACCTGTATTCATATTTTCCGTCCGAATATCTGTCAGAATATTGAATTTGATCGCTCGGCATATTCACTGGTAGTAAATTAAACTTCTTTTTGTTTGTTCTTGTTGGCCAACTAGGGTAACTGGCAACTACCACAGATACCGGTAAGTTAGATACCTATGACAAGGTCTCTGTAAGTAATCGGTATTTCTTTTCTTTTGCTCAAAAAAATAAGTTTATGTATTTACACAATACCACAACAAACTAAACTCTCTCGCTATCTGAATCTGAATCCGAATCACAATCAAACAAATTAATCCAATAATTCGTTTGGTTTTGATATTTGATAAAGTAAAAGTCAAAGTAAGTTAGTAAAGTAAACACAAATAGTTTTGGGACGCGCCAATTGGCTATTGTCAGATTGTCACTTGTCAGTTGTCAGGTGGTTGTCAGTCAAGGACGGTGAAGAAAAGAAACGAAAAAAGGTGATGATTCGATTCGATTTACCGATTCACATGGCATAAAGCATTGAGCACAAGTCTCAGGTCATGTCTTTGCGGAACTGTTCTGTTACTATCTGGCAATAATTAACTATAATATATAATGATTGTTTCATCCTCATGCTACAAAAGCTAAAATACCTGAAAGCGGAATAAATCCACAAGACTTGTTAAAAACAAAAACCCCAGATTTAACAAAATTCCCCTTATGACCACGAATACTAGAGGAAGGTAGGGGGTTTAGAAAGTCGGAGAACCTTTCGCACCGTTCCGGCCAAACATCGCATGTGGGGTTGGTTCGGAAGATTGGCCACACCTAAACTTAAACTCTCACTAGCTCCACCTACAGAACCAAGTGAAGGGGGCTCTAGACTAATGTATAATGCGATCCGTGCTGAGAGTCTCGGGGCACTGGGGGCTAATATTCAGTGTCTTAACTGAGCCTTCTGGGAACCAGTGGGAACCCCTACGGTAGACGATCTGACCCGTATGGAGAAGGAAGGTCAACTGAAATCTGGCGATGACGACAAGCTCGCGTAAACCGGAAAGGAACGAAAAAACTACTTTCCAGTGGTGACTTGCGAAGACGGAGGATAGCTGATCGGAGGGGTAGGATCTTTTAGCCAAAGGCGAAAAGGTGCTATCCAGAAGTGAGAGGAGCCTGGCGTCGGCTGCCAAGCACCCAAACCCTGCTCCCTGCAAAGCCAATTCCTCCGGGAACCAGGCTGCTGGGGGAAAAAAGGGCGATAGCGGCACCCCCAAAGCTGACTCTAGTGAAGCCTCTAGTAAACTCTAGAGTGGCAAAGACGTCAGGATAAGCAGTTTCCATCTTGATGGCTGGCTGTGCCAATGCAGCCACAAAGGTTTGGCTGGTGTCAAGCATGGTGCCGTGTTTCCCCCGGACGTGCGTGAGGCGGACAGTGCGTGAGCCGGACAAAACTGGTTCGGGTGGGTAACTGAGCGGACGTCTCCCTGCATCTACCCGGCTCGCGGGGAATATCCCCGTTACCGAATCGTCCGAGGAATTATCGCGTTTTGCCTCCCGGCGCCCAGTTCTTTCAACCACACCTAAACTACCGAAGCAATATAGCTCTGATTTTGTAGGTTAATAGCTAAGAGACTATGTTTTATCTATAACTAGCAGAGTACCCGTCCTTCGTACGGGGTTTGCATATAAGTATAAATGTTTATTGCAGTTATGGGAGAAGACGCGGTTTAAGACAATTTGGTCTTTTAATTTATACGGTATCCTATAGTGTAACACACATCTACCATAGCCCAAATGTTCTACCACTGCACCTAAGCCATGGAAAAAAGTAAAGTTCTCATTGTGTACCACAACTTTTTGTTGCTAATTGGTTCAAATTAGCTGTGGTCATAAATGCAAAAAACATAATAGTGCTGTACCCTATTGGCAAGCCTTATAACTTTTTAATGCTATTTTGCTATTTAATATCATAACCAACTTATGCAGTTGAAAAGGCTGACAAAATTCTTTAATTTCTTTAAATATGAATACTCATAAGGTTAACATGAGACACTCCATGGCCAGAGCCACTGGGGCGGAGCCTGAAAGGATTTTTGAGGTAAGAATATGTCTATATGTTAATCGGGAATGTCAGCTATCGTCATACCAAATTTCAACCTTGTCGGTTTAGTATTCTTCGCGTTTACTTGTCACAAACATCCATCCATCCATCCATCCATCCATACATCCACATAAATCCAAACTTTCTTACTTATAATATTTAGTCGGATAAGTAAACTGTTGTAATATTGCTCGTTTATGAATATATTTTCTTTAAACTTGGCAAATTTATTTATTTCATACTAAGCTAATAATATTTTTCTAAAAATCACACTTCGTTACCCTCCCTGTACCTGTAGGCAGCAAACCTAGGTACTCGTTAAACCTAACGTTATTGAATTATATTGAATTGAAAATAAAGCCACACAAATGGAAATTTGCTTTGGCTGCAGGTTTGCTGCGGTGGGGGTATTATGGAATTGTAATTGATGTAGATAGAAGACTTTGTGGTAGTACATGATTTCTAATGCATATAAGATACTAAATAAATCAATCCCGTTGGTCACAATTAGTTGTGCCGGTCAGCCGGTCGCTTGTTATTTTATTGAATTACTACTGCAAATCAGCGCTACTATTCGTATTTGCTAGCAGCTATACCCGTGCCTTGCAACGGGGTCAGTATGCAAAAGATACACATAGGTTCTTTGAAAATACCAAATGGTTTCACTCCTACCATTTAATTTAGAAACAAAATTTAACTGTATTACTTAACTTGATAATAGTACGTTTTTGTTAACTCATACTGTTAATACTTATTTAGGCTCGGCCTACCTACGATACAAAACCAATGATGGATTTAAAGGTATAATAAAAGAATGTGTTTAATGGTTTGCACTATAAACGAAAAGCTATCACAATAGTTCCAAACAAAAAAATAGAAAAAAAGGAAAATATAAATAAATATGGAAAATTATGGGTAATTTTCTAACATATTTTTGTGAAATTATAATCAGGCAAATGGAAATTCGCTCAGTCTATAGATTTGCTGCGGCAGGGGGATTATATATTACTGGTTTACACCAAAATAATTCAAAGAAATAAACCTCATAAAACTCACGATAAGGGCCTAGGTTGATACGGCAATGATTATCTATACTTATTTAATACGCAAGCAGGTTTTTTTGTGACAATTACTCCTCCGAAACTACTGAACCGATTGACATGTTTTTGGTTTCATTTAAAAGAGCGTAAGGTGAAGTTGTGCAGGAAACTTTTTTTTAGGGAAATAATTTAAGAGAGGCCTGGGGCCCTTTAAAGTTTTGTATTTCTCCATAAGATTAACATGGAAACAAACATTGTTATGAAACTCCTGCTGTTGTCAGGAATGCTGTTCAGCTACTTAATTTTATTTGTTTACAAGGAGAATCGTTTCTTGGTGCCATGTGGCCAATGAATTATACTTTTGCATATATTTTAAATGTTATACACTATGTTAATGATAGTACTGTAATACATTAAGAGATCTTCATTTAAATAATCAAAAAGCATGATTGAGCCTTTGCCTATATGGTTCCTTGTAGAATATTAATTAGTTCCTATACCGGTATCTATAAATGATTTTTTTACAACAAATTTTTCCCAGTAAAACATTATTACAGCATTTCACAAATATTAGAACAGACTCAGTATAATAGATCATAAACATAAACAAATGAAGTAACTGAAAGAATCATATACTTATGAAATCACATTAACATATTATGGTTTGACAGCTCCATTTAAGTAATGTTAAATAATGTTTACCTACGACCGTTTTTTAAAGTAGCCATTTCAGTCCAGTTCTTAGAATTGAAAAGTTTCACTTTACAGCTGTTTACTTTCATATCAGCATAGTTTTTCTCATATCAACACAGGTAACGGACCAATGAGGTTCAAGTATTGAGAGAAAAGAATTAAAATTGTAATGCTTCGAACGTCAACTAATCAGCTGATCAGCTGATCAGTTGACCAATTTAATTGTTGATCCGACTTGTTCATGTTGATACTCGTGTATGCTTAATTAAGTTGGTGGAAATCCAAAAATAAATGAAATATTTGCCGAATTGTACCTGATACAATATTATTTATGGTAAGAATGCTGGTAGCAATGTAATATTTAACGAAGTTTAACAAACACGTAATTACAGGAAATCAACTGATTATACAACAAGTCGTTGCATCACTTTCAGTGGCAATGACAATACACGAAAACATAACCTCTCTAATAAGTTATCAGTAGTGATTGTTAGTAATTAAATTCAGATTGATAGTAATTAAAAAACGGTCGTAGGTAAAGTAGTGTACGCAACTCGCGTTAATAGTCTTTACGCAATCGTTGCGTAAACTACTATTACAATAGGGCTAGTGACATCATTATTTTAAATTTATAATCCTTACCCTCTCTGTTCTAACATTCGTGCAGTATTTAATTTGTTTGAACCAGCTGTGTGGCATTGTGAAATCAAAATTCATTTGACAGTTTGTTAGTTCTGCTTGTTTACATTTTTGAGCTTTGTAGGTTTGTTCTTTGTTACCATGGATACCATCAATCAATATTTACTTTTAAATCTCTCACCTCAAATTTTTGAAAGCCCACGGGGCAGAGCCCTAGGACAATATCGAAGCGGGAATAGTTCTATATGTATCCTTGGAGCTGTAGCTACAGTTGTGTGCAATTTGAGCCCAGTCGGTTCAGTAGTTTTTGAGATTATCTCATACAAACACACAGACACCACCTCTTCTTTATAATAGTATCCTTATATGTATAATACGTGAAGGCAATTTCTACGAAACACTACTCCTCCGTTAATAATGGACGGATTTTTACAAACGACGAGTCAAAATAAAGTATTTTTTGTGTACCCCGTTCACCAATACCTGTAATAAAAGTCCTCCGGCTTTTCCCTACAGGCCATCAATGTTGGAGTTTCTCCCATAAGATTAACATGAGTGAATCTAAATATTTAATTGGAAACTTTGTCCCCACTAATTTGAGAGAACGGCTCGGCGTAGAAACTTGGTAGGCCTACAAGTGTCCAAAGAAAGGTCTTGGTCTGTAGATGAGTTATCAAAAAAAAAACTAAGCAAAATCCCTTAGGACTCTGCCCCAGAAGCCTTTAAAGATCCCTCCACAGAGTTGTTTACATTTTGGCACGTTTCAAGTAATTAAAAGCCTTCTCAAGCTTGTAGAGAATACATCAAAATAGTTTCATCGTGATATGTTTGTTCGTTTTCCCGTCGAAGAGAGCGTAAAATAACATCTTGTGCGTCACAGACAGGCAGAAATTGAGTAAGCACGCGTTTCTGCTTTCCTATCGTATGACTCGTTCCATACGATGAAACTATCCGAAACATATATCATTCTAAGCCATGTACAGACAAAACTCTAATTTTAGCGAATTTCCCATATATTCCATATAGCAATTACAGTAGGTCTCATGGTAAGACTAGATCCAGGACCAATTTACTTTTTCGTTTTGTTAGGGTGTTTTACGGGGTGAAAAATTGATTTTTCCCATGTTTGACCCTAAAAAAACAAAGTTTTATAATTTCCCTCCAAGCCATTTTGTAGAGCTTACAGTTTTTTATGAATATTTTAGTAAAAATCGAACCCGGTAAATGGAAATTCTGCAAAGTCTGCAGGTTTGTTGAGGCGGTGTATTATTTACATAGATTTTTGGTTCTTATGTCACTGAATTGTATTCACAGCATTAGTCATCAACATACATTTCTGTGTATTCAAAATATTCTGAACTAATAAGTAAACAATTGAAACATAATTCAAAGATTTGAATATAGTCGAGTAAATCCGTAAGGCAACCCTAAGAAAATTGCTTAATTAAAGATTGGTTATTTTGACTAAGAATTGTGTGCATTTACTAGCGAAACGGTGTAAAGAAATCGGAGTCTCTGAAGTCCAAAATTAAAGATGGCGTAAACGATTTTTGTCAAATACTTGTATACTGTTCATTCAAACATTTTTTATTTATGAGTATTTTTTGCTTGAAACAATCATTGTTGGGGAGAGTGTATTTAATTGATCTGTTGGGTATATTTATATTTATGCTGTTAGGAGATAGTTACGTTTCTAAATTTCAAATATTGTCAAACATCTAGAGTTGTTTACGATCGCATAAACCACTCATTCGTTCTGCTAGGGCAATTAGTCGGCTTCTTAACAAAGCAGTTGAGACCTTCCTTCTGCGTAAAGAACAAATACGGTCACAAAAACTCCTTTTCTATCTAGGACCGTGGGGTGGTAGTCCTATGTGGTCTGTGGTCTATATGATCAGTAGCCTACTGATTGTCGTGTCAGCCGAGTAACATTGTTTTCTTTCAGCATCTCACGTATTTCATTCGTTTTAAATTATGACTCTTAATCCACATTTAGTAGTTTCGTTATAGAAATTAATTTATTACAGTTTCACTATACAGTCCACTGATATAATTTGCTTATATCATATCTACATCAATAAAATCATAGTTTAGTTGAAAGTGTTAGTTTGTATTATTACCAAAACATTGGCGCATCAAGTGCCGCAACAATTATTAGTAGGTATGAAAATAAAGAACATAAGCTATTAAAGATCAACATGTATATTTTATTTACGTAAATATGTCATATTTATGACGGAAACCTTATCTTAACCTACATTAATTTTGTATTTACAATAACGGCATTATAGCCCAGCTCCGATGCACAATTTTTATTTCAGCTGCAGTTATTTTAATAAGAACAAAATGAGAGCATTCTATTGGCTGAGGGAACACCATTAGCGCAATGAAACTGTGTGAAACCATCGGCCTCGGTAGTCTAGTGGGTAGCGTACCGGGCATCTAAACTTATGGTACCAGGTTCGAAACCCATCGGGGGCACAAACTTTTTGTTCAAGATTTTTGCATTATCAGCAAGTTTGGTTAGTTTTGTTAGGTTATAACAGTTAAATTTTATAATTAAAACCCTATAAAACTGAATTTGAGCTATTTATAGTTTTATTTTATGAACAGAACTATTTTTTCGATTAGTAAACCTTCATTTAATTTTTTCATTATCAGCAAGTTTGGTTAGTTTGGTTAGGTTATGGCAGTTTAATTTTATAATTAAAAAATATATAATTTAATTTGAGGCATTTATAGTTTTATTTTATGAACAGAACTATTTTTTCTATTAGTAAACCTTCATTCAATTTTGTCATTATCAGCAAGTTTGGTTAGTTAGGTTAGGTTATGACAGTTTAATTAAAAAAATAATTATATATTTTTTTTAGTTTTAGGCCTACAATAATATTTTTTTTAATTTCTTATTTTTAAACTCTCATTTTGTCCGTATTAAAAAACTGCAGCTGAAATAAAAATCGTGCAGCTCCGATTGCTTATACAATTATAAACGTGGAACACATGGGTTATGGTTTAAACGCTTGAATCAATGCAAATGTGAATGTCAATATAACTTTTTTAACGATATTTTTCGTATATATTTCGTGGTTCGCTGATGTACTCACCATCTGTCCTCTTATGCAGTAATTAGTAGCCAAAATGGTGGAATCCGAAACTGTTAAGGATTTATTTCTAGGTTATAGCTAGCTAGAACCACAGACAAGGGAAAAATGTCTAAAATTACATCTCTATCTGTGTTTTTTACTCCCCTTCATTACGAACAACGTGTATCAATACCTATCTTTACACAAACGTTCTCTTCCTTCACTTAAAATTGTTGGTAAAAATAATTATGAAGCTCAATGGTGAAGGTCAATATAACAATATACTATATGGAACCCTGATGACTCCGCTCAATTTTGTAAATGCCTCTGCAAACACCACCTAGTTAATATACAGTATATGGATGTGTCATAATTAAAAGAATCCGGAACCGCAGTAAAGCAGTATATAAAATACAGGCTGAGAATCATGAAACAGTCTTGTTCCCAACCGTGGTTCAGGACTAAAAGTGAAGTTTAAATTTTGATTGTAAAATAGACAACACCTAAGTAATCATTATCAAGTAAATTGTTATGGAACATGCTCAGGTTCATTGTTCATAAGCATGTGCAATATTTGATGTAATACCATAGACTAACCAACACAAGGAGTATGTTTTATCTATGGTAATACTAAAATTTAAAGGCTTTACTTTCATTTTTTTTAATTTTACAAGAGGTTCTACCCACGAATTCATGGGTAAACAGAAGTCTAAATTAATTTAATCAACTTTGAATTTCCCCATTTCATTGCAAGGGCCCAAGTTCGAGAAATTGTCATCTGAAAGGATGTCAAAGGCAGTGGAACCTTCATACCTTACGTCTAAAGTGGCCGAGGTGCGTACGATTGTATCTGAGCTCACCGCTCTCTTTCACGACGTCTTTAATACTTTACTTAAATATTTTTCAATGAATTGGCGACCTGATGTTAAAGATCGGTGATAACCTCTTGGAACGAACAACATACATGGGTCTGACTTAGGGGAGGTACGAATGAGGCATTTAGTTCTAAATTCCTCCGTGAACAGCGCTGTAGTAGAGAGCACTTTGGCAATGAAGGTTTACTAATCGCAAAAATAGTTCTGTTCATAAAATAAAATTATAAATGCCTCAAATTCAATTTTATTATTTTTTAATTATAAAATTAAACTATCATAACCTAACCGAAGTAACCAAACTTGCTGATAAAGAAATAATATAACAAAAGCTTAGTAATCGGAAAAATAATTCTGTTTATTAAATAAAACTAGAAATTGCTCAATTAAAATTTTATAATGACTTAATAATAAAATTAAACTGTAATAACCGAACCAAACCAACCAAACTTGCTGATAATAAAAAATCTTGGACAAAAAGCTAATGCTACCAGCGGGATTCGAACCCGGGACCTACAGTATATCAGCCCAGCACGCTAACCATTAGACCACCGAGGCCGATGGCAATTGTCCGTTTTGTTACGGTAATGGCGTTCCCTCAGCTAATAAGAAGCTCACAGCTGTCATCGTAGCCTCTTCTGTACCTCCTCTGAGTAAATACCCAACATACATGGTTTGTTTATCTCATATTCATCGTGTTTCGAACACCTTAATCACTTACTTGTAACAAACAGCTAGAAATAGCTTCTAGCCCAGTCAATGAATGCAATAAAACACCCTTTTTCGCAACTAAATGGTGGAAAGCTGGATTTTTTATATGTGATAGAACCACATGAGAGGTGTATTTTCCCAAAAGTCCCCACTTCTACCCCTTGAGCTTTCCCCCCCACCCCCCTACAAACATAGAAATTGCAGTGTTTTACTTAATTGGTCATAATTCGAATTCTATGTAAGCTATCGAGCTGCAATTTGTTTTGTTTTATTTCTGATTAGTTTTCCTACAACTTTTGTATTTACAACATTTTTCTAAAACCAATACTTAGGGAGATATAAAATTTAAACTTCGTTAAAAGCTTTGTTTCAGAGTGCAAAATTTTGTTTTTCTCTATGTATATTTTTAATTAGAAATAATACGCAAATATGGTTCAAACAAAAGTTTTAGTACGTTTTTCAAGGTTTACAAATATATTATTGGTTAGTCATCTAGGTGACCGGGTGAAGAGCTGGGCGTCGGCAAAGAGAACGCGTGCGGGCTAGTTCAACACCTCTGCGCTGCGTCATCGCACCTACCCCAGCTAATAAACGCACAAACTGCCTTTTTCCGTAGCTAAATAGTGGAAAGCTGAGTTTGTTATATGTAATGGAACCACTTAAGACGTGTTTTTTCAAAAAGTTCCCGATTTTCCACCTTGAGCTTTTTCCCTCAACCCCTTCCAAACCTGGAAATTACAGTCATTCACTTTACTGGATATAATTAAAATTCTACGCATGCCATCGTAGTGAAATTTGATTTGTATTATTTGTAATTAGTTTATCTTCAACTTTTGTACTAAAGGTGTTCTTATAAAACTATATCCAAAGAGATATAGCATTTTAACTTTTTTTGATAATGTTTATGTTTTAGAGTACACAATTTTGTTTTACCCTCTATATATTTTTTCCAAATAAAATGCGAAAAATGTTTCAAACAAAGATTTTGTGTATGTTTCTTGCGGTTTATAAATATATATTTGGTTAGTCGTCTGAACGAACTGATGTAGTGTGGTGCGTTGGCAAAGTGAGCGCGTGCAGGCTTCTTCAAAGCATCTGCGCAGCCCAGCCCCACCCGTCGATGCGTCGCGTCGTAGGCACCGACATCGCTAAGTTCTCAAAGGCTGTATACAGATGCTAAGGCTTTGTACTTTGTACTTTACTACCAAAACAAGCTGTATCCAAGCTTAACCTGAACTGCAAAAACAATTATTATTTAGATGGAACCCAATAATTTACTTTTTTATAACCAGTTTTGGTTCAGGTAAATTAATCTCTACCTACTTACTTGTTATACTTGCAATACTTGTAATACTTGATTTCTTCATCTTTGACCAACGGAAGCTTGATAGATTGAGGTATAGAACACTAGGTCTCATAAACACTTTAAAAATCATTACTATAAACATACTCTTTGCTCTTCCTTACGTTACAATGTGCTTTCCATTATCTACCACCAATGGGACTCGCTTTGTTCCGCAAGATTTATACTAACTGCACCTCGCGGTCAGTAAAGATCTAAACAGTAAACTGCAAAAAAATAATAATTAGATTAAACATAATCATTTGTACATTTCTTAAATTTATTGTTAGTCTTAACTCGTTTCTCATTTGAAATAATAATTTATTTAATTATTTCTGTCAACGGCTACACCTATTGACAATAATATACATGGATACATATATTACATTACATAAAGCTGGGTAAGAAACATACTGAACCCAATGATGAGATGATGACCCAATTCACCTATGGGTCTGAGGATGATTGCAGTGTCGAATCGAAATCTACCACCACTTACCATCTTTTATGTATATTTACAGTATTGTGAGTAACATTATAAGTGTAAATTTATGTTTTAAGTGTTAGACTATTAGACGTATTTTATTTTATTTACTTTCCAATTAATTAATGTAATAAGGCATATATCCAAAAGTTATAAATAAGTAAGTAAAACACTGTATTTGTGTCCCCATACATGCAGGCAAGACTATTTACGGGATACATACAGGCAAATTATTCAAATTTCCTTTCTTAACATATTGTGAAGAGGTGTCAATCAAATTGTTTTTTTTTCATAATCCTGGTGACGTTCTGTTCTCTAATATTTGATTGTTTTCATGTTATCTTAAAAATGAGTCAGCATAATAGTTATTTATTGGTTAGTGGTAGACATTATGCACACGTTTAACATCGCTAATAAAGATGAAGGCGCTTATTAAGAGTTTTAAAATCTCCTCTATATAGAATTAATACAAAAGTTTGTTTTAACATTGACTGGTTTTAATTTGTATTCATTATCATGATTAAAAATGGCTTATAAAATAATATTACCGACAGTTTTCTATACGTTGTTCGTGATATTATTTTAACACAGGCTTACAACTCGTGGCAGAGCAGAAGGCTAACCCTTGCTAGTGGGAAGCGTGAAGAGAGGGACATACCAATAATAGGACGCAGTTTGTATCAAGGATTAGTGGGTCAACGAAAACTTTTTACTGACAGCGAGAAGCTTCATTTAGTCACGGTTTAGCTTGGAAACAGATTCTTTTGGTAGTAAACTAGGCTATAAATTAGGAAGTCTTAGGATTTGTATGAAACAGTTGAGAACTTAGCGGTGCCGGTCCTTATGCATCGACGGGCGGGGCTGCGCGGATGCTTTAAGAAGCCTGCACGCGCTGTCTTTGCAGACGCCCACACTACATCAGTTATTTCTGATGACCAACCAAATACATATATTTATAAACCTTAAGAAACATACTAAAATTTTGTTTCTGACACATTATGCGTATTTTATTTGGAAAAAATATATCGAGGGTAAAACAAAATTGTGTACTCTAAAACATAAACATTATCAAAAAAAGTTAAAATGCTATATCTCTTTGGATATAGTTTTATAAGAACACCTTTAGTACAAAAGTTGAATATAAACTAATTACAAATAATACAAATCAAATTTCACTACGATGGCATGCGTAGAATTTTAATTATATCCAGTAAAGTGAACGACTGTAATTTCCAGGTTTGGAAGGGGTTGGGGGAAAAAAGCTCAAGGTGGATAATCGTAAACTTTTTGAAAATACAAGTAAGTGGTTTCATCACATATAACAAACTCAGCTTTCCACTATTTAGCTACGGAAAAAGGCAGTTTTTGCATTTATTGGTTGGGGTAGGTGCGATGACGCAGCGCAGAGGTGTTGAACTAGCCCGCACGCGCTCTCTTTGCTGACGCCCAGCTCTTCACCCGGTCACCTAGATGACTAACCAATAATATATTTGTAAACCTTGAAAAACGTACTAAAACTTTTGTTCGAACCATATTTGCGTATTATTTCTAATTAAAAGTATACATAGAGAAAAATAAAATTTTGCACTCTGAAACAAAGCTTTTAACGAAGTTTAAACTTTATATCTCCCTAAGTATTGGTTTTAGAAAAATGTTGTAAATACAAAAGTTGTAGGAAAACTAATCAGAAATAAAACAAAACAAATTGCAGCTCGATAGCTTACATAGAATTCGAATTATGACCAATTAAGTAAAACACTGCAATTTCTATGTTTGTAGGGGGGTGGGGGGGAAAGCTCAAGGGGTAGAAGTGGGGACTTTTGGGAAAATACACCTCTCATGTGGTTCTATCACATATAAAAAATCCAGCTTTCCACCATTTAGTTGCGATAAAAAACATTTATTGACTGGGCTATTCACTGACTGTCCATTCACCGTACCTCGTTTAAGAACATAAAAGTAAATAAAAAATAAGTAAACAAAAATGTAAACAAACAACCTATATTGTCAATTGCATTGGCCAGCTGTTGTTCACTAAATTAATCGAATAATGTTAACTTCCAAAACATGCAAGGCGTAGCCCTTTGGAAATCAGCCAGTGGGGGAGAGCCCTTAGGTAATTCGTCCATGGATATCAATACTTTTCGGCAAATCTACACACTCTAAGCTTCATTTTGATATGCTATATGCCTATATTTTTATATGGTAAATGGCCTTAAGCGTTTACATAAAATTTGATTGTATCACTTTAATAATATAATAGATATAATAGACTAGGTGAAACCCGTCGAAATCGACGGATACTTTCAAGGCTTACGCTAATTCATCTAACTGCGATAAATTGAGTAAAATTATACATAATTTGAGCATTTAGCTTGTTTGAAGATTAATAAGTGTAAAAACAATAATGATATTAATTGCGTTAGTTACCAAAATATGGTTGATCATTTAATGAATAAAATATTTCCCATATTGCAAGTCATCGGCGTTGTTAGTATGCTATCAGGTATCTCTTTCTTTGGAAGAACCTTTAAATAGCATTAAAATTATATTGGTGGATCTTTTGTAGCTAAACACTTCCGTGATTTCATCAGTGTAATGCAGATTAATCTATGATTTTATTTGGAAAAAATCTGTTTGTTGGGAAGACACGTACTATCTTCAAAGGGAGGTACATCCGTTACAGTGTAAGTTTGATTTTTCCTTCGTCACGTCGCGTCAGTTCATATCGTACTTCTGTGCCAATGAATAACCCTCTAGCACAGTTTTGAGAAATTTGGTTGTGGGGTTACTGTTAAAGGTGGAATTCCTAGACATATGGGGGATGTCAGTTAGTTGTTTCAGCCTTATCAGTTACATAAAGTTGTCAATATAATCTATCTATGGAATGTTAGGTGTAGTGGAATATACTTGAAGTGAAATTGGCTTTTATTCTTGAACTGTTAGGGGCCTCCTCATTTATATGGTCGTGCAGCTTCATTGGCAACAAATGATGCGAATAAAATAGTAATGTGGCAATTCCAAAAAGCAAAATACCCCCGCCGCAGCAAACCTGCAGACTAAGCGAATTCCAACTTGTCTGATTACATTTTTACTAAAATATTTCCATAAATAAGACATATTATTCCCTATTTAAATAACATTAGATTTAACAAGTGCTTAGGTTTGCTGCTACGGGGAAGGTAAAAAGTGTTTTTTGACCATACATCAATAGTATAGGATGAAATAAATAAATTTGCCAAATTTTATCAATATATACCCATAAACAAGTAAACTACAACAATTTTCATTTTCTCCATAAGAATAACATGGGAATTTTTAATTACACTATTTTTGAATTTTCTCCGTGACCGTTAGGCATACAACAGCGCTTCAATATACTAAATTATTTCTTTTTTTAAGCTCTACAAAATGTTTTAGAAAGAAATCACAAATTTTTTTGTTTTTAGGTTCAAAAATGGGAAAAACCCATTTTTACCCCATAAAACCCCCCATAATCCCCCGTTCCCATGGTCCGATTATGCTGGATCGCGAGCTCGTTCGAATAAACGTAGGTTTACACGTTTGTACCAAATTTCATCAAAATCGGATCATTTTTGCTCGAGTTATCGCGCTAACGGACATATATATATATATATATATGAATTTGAACGGATGGTGTTTTTGGCCTCTAGGGACCTCAAAATGAAAAATTAGATCGGTCTCGGGTCCAGGTCTTACCATGAGTACTACGGTAATAGCTTATTCCCTATATGGGAAATTCGCTAAAACAATGTAAATTACTTTTTACGTAAATATTGACGTTCACATGCATTGTTAATCAACGTATCTTATAAAGGATAATGTGATCTAGTTTCAAAGGAATATAACCTATCTGTCATGACAGTAGCTGCTTAAAAAGTATTTACTCATAGGGCCATTTTCACAGCCAAAATGTGGTGTTATTTTCAATAATGTTACCAACCCAGTGGGCCACGGTCGGTAATATAGGCCACTACAAATAGTTTGTCAAGATATGTTCTATTTTAGGCAAGGTTGTTGTGTTTTGATGTTATTAGAAACGGTAAGAGAACAATAAAATTCTTCTGCAGATGAATTTTCTGTTGGAGAAATATAAGCCGAATTATAAATGTCACAATGCGAGTTTGAGCATTTTGTAACTATATTATATGGTTAAGTTACATAGATTTTTTAGGATGTTGCTCAGTGCACTTTAAGAATATATATTTTAGAGATAAATTAAATGGTTTTTGTTGCTGAGTAGCGCTAGTAAACATGCACAACCCTTAGTCTAAAAACATTCAAAGGCTCTTTAAGAGTTCAAGTTCTCATTTGTATACATATCTATATTATGTTTTCACTAAGCTGAATGAATACATCGAAGTGACCTCTGTGAAAAGTCTGCAGTATATTGCAGTTTTCCAGCTTAATGACTTTCTAAACCATGCACATATTTCTACATAGATTGTAAAATGTTTTGTCCAGTTGCTGTAAACCACTATTGATTTAACAAAATATAGACACTGCTCAAATGGGCACCGTGCCCTTCTGCAATTGTATTATTTTGTTAGTATTACGCAATCGAAGATTTTTCCGATGATTGAAAGCATGTCGACAATAATCTCAAGAACCTATGATGATCCGTCTAGAATAATATGATAAAATATAGGGAAAAGGTGTGAAAAAGGCAGACGCCAACCCGTAGAATAGATATAAGATAGTTCAATAAGAAATAATTGCAAGAGTTATTGTGATAAAAGGATTTTCCACTGATTTCGTAATGGAACTTTATATTGCAACACATGACATGATACAAAAGAAAATCAATTTTAAAATCAGAAAATAACATTGCAAATACTTCTTTTAGACTATTCAGTAACTTCCAATAAATGTGTGTTGTTTAAAATACAATTTTAAAATTAACAGCTGTTTTATTAAAAAGTATTATCCACATGACCAAAATGTAAACAAATCTGTCGAGGGATCTTTGGAGGCTTCTGGGGTAGAGCCTTAAGCGAATTTACGTAGTTTTTCTTTTGATAACTAATCTAGAGACCAAGACCTTTCTTTGGACACCTCCACCAAGTTTCTACGCCCAGCCGTTCTCTCAAATTAGTGGAGACAAAGTTTCCAAATAAATATTTACATTCCCCCATGTTAATCTTATGGGAGAAAATCCAACTTTGATGGAAGATCCTGCCCAAACTAATTAATATATAAAAAAAACTAAAAACACTTTGCAAAACTACAGATCAGGGAAATTTTTTTGACACTTTAATCATCAAAATCGGTCCAAAAATGAGGGAGGAGTTCTGTTCACAAAAATCGGCTTAGCGTATTATATATATAGATAGATAGATTGTTAAATTTAAAAGTGATTACTAGAACCAATATTTATAATTTATAATAGTATAGATTCCGTTGCACATTGCAACGTGCTTGCAATTATACAGGTCTTATAATAATAATGTTTCATTTTTGAAATCCGAATGGAATTAATAATAAATAAAAGTTTTTTCTCCCACTGGTAGCTACGGGCCAGTTCTGGTTAAGATAATTATAAATCTTTGTGTTGTGAGGTAAACGCCACCGAGCGTCCTTACTCGATAATGGGGGCGAAAGGTGCCGAATTACCCAACCGGCCTTGGCGCGGGGATTTCTAAAGCGTCCGTCCGCGCACACCACCATTTTGAGGGTGTCCGCGTCAAACACGTCCGGGCTAAACACGGAGCCGTCAAGCATCAGGAGTTGAGTCCCTTCGGGGAAATCTCGCTACAGCTTGTCCCAGCGAGAGATCTCGTGAAAGCTGTGAAGGTATCAGCGTTTGTTCCCACATCAATGGCGGCAATGATCAAGAAGGCCTCAAGTTGCATACTGACCTTGACACGGACCACTGGGAAAACTCAAACCCTGACGGACAATTCCTGGACATGATAATGGCAGCATGCAGTCAAAGAGAATGCTACAGAAATAGCTGAATAGGAAGACCCTGCGGTAGGTAGTTGGTCTTATCAGTGGCCATTGGGTATTCCGCGGACATCTACACAAGATGGGAATTCAAGTTGAAAGCCTCTTATGTAGGAAATCTGGAGAGGAGAGGATACAGCATTCCACGTGATATTTATGTGCCCAGCCCTACAAGGTCTGCATGAGATGCCTTGGCCTATCGACTGAAGATCAAAGGGAAGAAAAGGTTACCATATAGGCAAAAGGATCTCATGGTTCACCTAGGACCTGGAATTTGATGGAGAATAAGGACCTGTGAATGAGGGTGCAAAATAAGCTGTTCCATCTGCGATGTAATCCCAGTGTCACTTGTAAGCCTGGCACTCTGTTAAAAAAACTAATACTAGAATAAAACATTTTTAAGTATTCGTGCTTATGACCAATGACCATTAACCCCAGAAACGAGTAATAACATAGATGAAGTAATATAATGATTACACTATTCTTTAGATTTTGCTTTTTGCTTACATTGGCAACGCTGGTTTACTTCATGCTGACGTTTGCAATTTTCAAAAACACAACACAACAACACATCAACAACATCAACTCCTCCCAAGTCCCAAGGGTTAGGTTATGATTTAAGTTTTTAAGTAAAATAAAGTAGGGCCTAAACAAATAAGTCTACGTTTGAAATCCGTTGGAGATTGTGATAAGTTGTTGGAGCTTCTTGAAAATGGGTAAATCCTTTTAATCTTTGAGTTAATACAGTGTTTGTTCCTTCTCAAATTGTAGTAACATAGGCTAGTGTTCTGATGATAAGTTTAGCTTGAAGCCGGGCCATCTTAATTTGTGTATATTGAAATGCATGAAGTTTATATGCTATAGGATTTGGTGACATTTTAACTTAGTTTGACGGCAAGAAATTGTTAACATTTATTAGAGAATGTCACTGGCAGCATTCACATGTTTCTGCTACTTGCAGGGTCTTTATAGACTTCATTAATTATTTGCACCAGCAGCACAACATTTCTTTAGAGGCCAATCAAAATTGCATGCATGCTCACAAGCTACTGGCCATTAGCGTCTCAGTTTTCTGGTCAGAAACCGATGAGAACCTTTTCTGCAAAGGAGTGGGAGATTGTGGGAGGGCCCCTTAGACCTACGTCAATTTAAGATTTTAAATTTTTAGTTAGCCTATATACAATTATTTTTTTAGTAAGTTAGGCCTATATTTAAATCTAAGTTAACTTCTTAATTATAAAATTAATTTTATAATTACTGTTTTAAGATGGCATAACCTAAGCTAACTTAACCAACCAAACTTGCTGATAGTATAAAAAGATACAAGATAAAAATCAAATGACGGTTTACTAATAAAAATAAAATAGTTCTGTTCATAAATTAAAATTATAAATGCTTCGAATTCCAACAAAAGATGTAACTTACGGTTAAGAAGTAATCACATTCTAAGCAAAATCATTGACAAAAAGTTAATGTCACTGGTGGGATTTGATCTGGATACCTCATGGACATCAGTTGAGTATGCAAACCACTACGTCACGTACACCGATGGCTTCACTTCATATCGTTCCGGTAATGGTGTTCCCTTTAGAGAAGAGTGGACGTCCGGCCCCCCCCTCCTTCGCTATAGAGGTTTCTCATGGGTTCCTGACCGAAACTCGAGACACTATAGCTACTAGCCGGTTATTAAGGTCTTTGTAAGCTCAAACATTGTAGACCTAATATCGCCTTTGTACCTAGGTAGCCTATACTGGCAACTCGATTTCAATTTGAAAAGTAGCAAGCTTAAATTGCTAAACACAACTGAATCAGTTAAGTTTAAACTACAGTAAGTTACAGAATAAGAATGAGGGCATTAAGTTTTAAAGTTTGTTACTTAACCTGTATTTTAAGTTGTAAGTTATATATTTTTGTTTCAGCTGCCTCAAGTGGAACATCATTTATCCTGGCATCTATCCTGACAGTATTGCTGTTCTCCGGAATGCAGATGTATCGACAGTGGCTAGGCTCTTCGCAGCTCCACACTATCCTCGGTGGTTACCTGGCATCTGTGCTGTTTGTTCTTGTTCTTACAGTATCCTTTGAAAATTAATAAGCTTAGTTTATGTCTTTTCAGGCAGTTTACAGATACTGATACACCAGCATCTAAATTATGCTTCAAAAAGCAAACGATTTAATTCAAGCTTTACTTTGCAGGCCTACTTTAAGCAGTCAGACCAAAAGTAAGGCAACATCCAAGTCATGACGTGTTAGTTAAGGCAACATATTTTTCTAAACTCAACCACATAAGATATATATGTCTAAAAACTCATCTTGATAGAGAAACATGAAAACACAATAAAAATGGAGTGTAAAATATAGTTTGAAAATTGGTCTGTGAGAAGATTTTGTATATCTTGGTAGGCCATTTTTGTCAGGGGTTGAAGGAAGTTTAAAGTCAATAATGTAATTTCAAAAAAAATTAGGATGCTAGGTTTTTTATTTAAAATGTCAGTTAACAGTTTTTTTTTAATCAACCGGCCCATAATCAGATCATGCTGGTAGCAAACTCTTTAGAATAAACTCAGATTTACGAGTTTGTACAAAATTTCATCAACGTCAGGTCATTTTTACTTGAGTTACTATGCTAATGGACACATAAAATCTGGAATTGTGTTATTTCCATAACATGCTGCACAGCCTAAACCAGGAGGTGGGCGGGTCTGTGCAGTATTTGACGTTTTGTTTTGGTGACTGCTACATTCTTTAATCAAATTACTACCAGTCCCATTTACACACTTGTAATAACCATACTATTTAATCCTTCCTTTTAAATTGAATAAGTTTAACAAGTAATAAATCTATATAATTAATACGCTACATGAAACTTTGTCGGTTGAACTCCTCCGCCATTTATTAACCGATTTCATCCATTGACGTCTCACTGGAAAGAGCGTGTCGCGTAGATTTGCAAACTGGCCTTACATTTTTGAAAAAGTCCTTTGGGCTCTGCCCCAGTGGCTTTGAAACTTCCCATGTTATCCTTATGAGGAACATAATTGTTTACATTTTGATCAGCTGTATAATTTAATTGCTGTTATTTATTTTTCAATTCAATGAAACGCATTGAGTACATTTGTTTACTATTTGAGTTTGTGTAAACATAACCCCCAAGACGGATCGTGTTAGTATGGTTTTATCTTAAATTTGTGTATTTATGGTTGTTTTGTGTCGCTATGACGGATCGGGTTAGCATGATTCTAACTTAAATTTGTGCATTTATAGTGTTTTTGTGTACCTATAATTTGTTTATTTGTTGTTGTTTTTTTCTTTTAAATGTCTCCAACGCGACGATAACGAAACATAGACAGGAGGCGTAATCGTGATAACGACCGCAGCTACAGATCAGTGGCGCGTATTAGGCTTAACTCATCACAGTCGGCACCTGACCCTGGACACACTCAACTATTAGGTTACAAATGCGCCCTAACACCACCCCAAAACGACTTTTTGTTCTCAATTGGCCCTCTATCAATGACCTGTGTTGCCTGTACAGCGAGGCATTTAGAGAAGGAGAAAACCGGCCGGAATGCTTTAGGTTTATCAATAACGAAGATAAACATGGTCTGAGTTACACACCGGTAATCTTTGAGTTGACTCTTTTAAACTCATTGTAAATATGACTGTTATTCGTTTTTAAATAACTCCTGTAATACATTGCAATTGCTCGAATTCGAGCAACATGTACACTAGTACACAATATTTTACTTGTGTGTCATAGAATTGTTGATACAGTGTACTAAACCAATAAAAATGCAGCTTATTCCTTAACCCAACCAAGGCGGTGGGAAACATTGAATCAATCATTTTTGGAAAAGGATTTCAAACAAAACTTTTCCCAGAAGGTAAGTTAAATTTCCATTAAATTTTAAGAAATAATATAATGTATTGCAAGTACCTATAAGGTCCATTCATATTGAAGAGTTGAACTAGGATTTTACCTACAATTTCAAAGATCAAATTCTAAGTCAAATTCCCGCCGGATCTATTTAGATGACTAGAGTGTATGGAATTCTTAAATAGTTTTACTATAATGTAATTAATATATTTTATCAAATGTTAGTGTTTTTAGAATTCATTTCCTACTTTTCATGTTTGTGTTTTGTTTCAGTTGTTTTATGCCTTGTTACGTCATTGTTTGCCGCAGGCATGATTCATCGGGTCTGCACTACGACTTGGTTAGTTTTTACATTGTTGTCATTAACTCACAGTCTCCCTATTTAACTAACTGGGCCAAATTGCAAGGATAACATACTGTTGTCTCTCCATCAACTATCAGTAACTTACACTGAATGGCACATTAGGAGTTTTGTCTTTTGTTGGACATCCTATTAGCACAAAACATCTGTGTTATGCTGTGATATTTTATTTGTGTACGGTAACTGTTAGTCCTTGGTCTTAAACTTGCTTAGGTTAACTCCACCTCTTTCGAAAAAAAAAATACTCAGAAAAAAATGGAATTTTTTAATTAAGATTGGATTTCTTCTTTAGTGACCAAAAATGAATGATAAAAGCTATTTTATGAAATTGTGTTTTCTGTTGAAACCCTGTAATATCAGCTCACAGCCACCATTAATGAGATTCTACTGTATAACAAAATTATCCTGTTTCCAGCTTATTCTTCTCGGTGGTTGCTTTGTACTTCATCAACCGCATTTCTCAAGCGACTCATGAGCGTCCAGCAGCACCGGCCTACACTGCTCCCAGTAAGAAGAAGAAATAAAACATTCCCCGTGACGTTGTCTGCATTTATTGTAAATATAATTGTCAAGTATTTTATACCTGTGCTCTCTTGAAGCAAAAAAATTAAGTCTGAAATGATTCAGTTGCAATTTTTTCAAACCCATTGTAACAGTGACTGAATATTGTGAATCTTGTTTCACAGAACTGATGAAGAATTATCATTATGCGACCTGAACCTGGAGCAATAACATGGGAAGTGGAAAGGTCAGATAAATACGGAAAATAATTAAAAAGACATTGTAAACGTGTTAACAATACTTCAAGTTAATAAAATTTCTGTGCTGTCGAATTTTCTCAAAGCTCTTATGTTTTTCTTGCAACCACGAACCTTTTCCATTCATTACCACAGCACTTAACAAGTAAAAAAGCACAACTACTGTAACTAAAATACAAGATAGCATGGTAATCCACAGGTCTCTGTGTGCATAGCGATGACTGGCTCAGTAGCTGGCAGGAGTGGCAAAAGGGTTGTCTTCATGTGTTGTGCACTAATAGCAACCGGAAATAATGCACAATTTCATATTTAAGTTCTACTGAGAATGATAAATGAAAAGGGTTAACACATAACCACAAAATTAGTCCTTACAATTTAATAATACACATTTAGACAGTCAATTTCACACTCAAGTATCAAATAAATGATTGATTGCACAAGTCATAAAACTTCAATGTTGAACATTGTCCGTAGTGGAATGCCGCATCATAGACTCAACACGGTTGGCTGTTTCACGTAAAGCATCTGAGAGTTCGGGTAAATCTGGCAGATCTAGTGTAATGTGTGCAGATAGCCTTTTATAGACGGATGACCCTTCCTTTTTACCCCTGAAACAAAAATTAAAATTAAAAATCGTTTAATTTTTCAGGCAAAGTTAGGGCCACATGGCTCTTTCTTAACCTGACATTCATTCCAAAAGCGCAATTTTATTTTATAACTATTACCCACAGTAAAAAACTTATCTGGAAATATGTTGTAACAAAAACAAATTATTTAAATGAAGTAACACTAACAGTTATGTAGACTTTTAAGACCACTAGAAAGAAGTCCTCTGGTCATTTAATAGGTTTGAATATTTATTTTAAGTAACAATAGTCACTTCAATGAGTGCTTTAAGTTAGCTTTGATAAGCTTTTGAAAGTATAACGCCGATAATTGAGATTGTTTTGTGTTAAAAGGCTACACAGGCCTTTGGTGAAAACAATATCGTCCTGTGGTAATAAAGAAACAAAAACATTTGTAAAAATCCATTTGGATATATTGAATTACCGTACCGAAATAGATTAAATTCTTTAGTATTTTTATTCAGCCAAGATTTTTATTCCATCTACTGCAGGTCTACCAATCATAATGTTCTACAAATATCTTCTGGTTAAAGTAAAAGCATTAATAAAAACTAGTTACCTTGAATTTTTAGATACAAATTTAAGAGTAAGCCTACTCAATAAAAATTGTAAGAATACTAGGTGGCGTTCGCAGAGGCATCCACAAAATTGAGCGGAGTCATCAAGGGTTCATATTATATTGTTTTTGTCTTACTGCAGTAAAAACTGTATTTTTTCATGCATGCGCTGCGGGTCTAAAGTAGCATTTTTAATATTTAGGGAGTAAAAATCGTTTTTAGCCTCTATGGAGTAAAAATCAGCTGTTGTCAACTCAGTTGTAAATTTCGATTGTAAACGATTGCATGTATCGAAAATATGTATCGATTTGTGCTTCGTAATCATTTTTAACATATTACAGTCTACAGTCTCTTCCCGTAGCATTTTAGCATTGCAGATACATTAATCCATTCCCAAACTCAACACTGCTCACATTTACTACTTCCTTCACCACACCCTACGTCGTGGACCTGTTTCCCTCTCTTCCCATAGCATTTTAGGATTTCAGATACATTAATGTAATTGCCAAAGACAGTTCCCACACTCTGCGCTGTTAGCCTTACTACTTCCTTCACCATTTACTACGTCATTGGCCTGTTTCCTTCCTTTCTCATAGCATTTAAGTATTACAAATTCACTTATCCATCTGCTCAAACGGTTCCCCCACTCTGCACTGCCAGCCTTTACTACTTCCTTCACCACTTACGTCGTGGACCTGTATTCATCGCTTTCCATAGCATTTTAGTATTTTAGATACGTTAATCTAATTGCAACAAACATCCCCACTGTCCGTACTGCTAGACTTTACTACTTCTTTCACAATTTCCTATGTCTTGGGCATGCTTCCATCCCTTCTCATAGCATTTCAGCATTGCAGATACATTAAAACTGCTACAAACGGTTTCCAGTTCCCACACTCCACACTGCTCACCTTACTACTTCTTTCACCTGTTCCTACGTCGCGGATCTGTTTCCCTCTCTTCCCATAGCATTTTAAGATTGCAGATACCTGAATCTAATCGTCATAAACAGATCCCACACTCCAAACAGCTCGCCTTTACTACTTCCTTCGCCACTTCCCACATCGCGGACCTGTTTTCCTCCCTTCCCATAGCATTTTAGGATTGCAGATACCCTTATCTTATCGTCATAAACAGTTCCCACACTCCGGACAGCTCGCTTTGACTACTTCCTTCACCACTTCCTACGTCGCGGACCTGTTTTCCTCCCTTCCCATTGCACTTAAAGATTGCAGATACCTTAATCTAATCGTCATAAACAGTTCCCGCACTCCGGACTACTTGCCTTGACTACTTCCTTCACCACTTCCTACGTCGCGGACCTGTTTTCCTCCCTTCCCATAGCATTTTAGGATTGCAGATACCCTAATCTAATCGTCATAAACAGTTTCCACACTCCAGACTGTTCACCTTTACTACTTCCTTAACCTCTTCATACGTCACGAACCTCAAGCTAGTGTCGTCATTTGATTTAGTACCTGGGGACCAAGCTTTGCTCGGGGAAAATCATTAGTTCACTCTGAAAGCACCGTAGTATTGGAGATACATAAATCCACACATCTACATCCTACACAATTTCCTACGTCGCGGACCTGTTTCCCTCCATTCCATTGCATTTAAAGATTGCAGATACCTTAATCTAATCGTCATAAACAGTTCCCACACTCCGGACTACTCGCCTTGACTACTTCCTTCACCACTTCCTACGTTGCGGACCTGTTTTCCTCCCTTCCCGTAGCATTTTAGGTTTGCTGATACCATAATCTAATTGTCATAAACATTTCCAACACTCCGGACAACTCGCCTAGACTACTTCCTTCACCACTTCCTACGTCGCGGACCTATTTTCCTCCCTTTCCATAGCATTTTAGAATTGCAAATACCTTAATCTAATCGTCATAAACAGTTCCCACACTCCGGACAGCTCACCTTGACTACTTCCTTCATCACTTCCTACGTCGTGGACCTGTTTTCCTCCCTTCCCGTAGCATTTTAGGTTTGCTGATACCTTAATCTAATTGTCATAAACATTTCCAACACTCCGGACAACTCGCCTAGACTACTTCCTTCACCACTTCCTACGTCGCGGACCTATTTTCCTCCATTTCCATAGCATTTTAGGATTGCAAATACCTTAATCTAATCATCATAAACAGTTCCCACGCTCCAGACAGCTCGCCTTGACTACTTCCTTCACCACTTCTTACGTCACGGACCTGTTTCCCTCCCTTCCCATAGCATTTTAGGATTGCCCATACCCTTATCTAATCGCCATAAACAGTTCCCTCACTCCTGACAGCTCGCCTTGACTACTTCCTTCACCACTTCTTACGTCGCGGACCTCTTTCCCTCCCTTCCCATAGCATTTTAGGATTGCCCATACCCTTATCTTATCGTCATAAACAGTTCCCACACTCCGGACAGCTCGTTTTGACTACTTCCTTCACCACTTCCTACGTCACGGGCCTGTTTCCCTCCCTTTCCCATAGCATTTTTGATTGCCCATACCCTTATCTAATCGTCATAATAGTTCCAACACTCCGGACAGCTCGCCTTGACTACTTCCTTCACCACTTCCTACGTCGCGGACCTGTTTCCCTCCCTTCCCATTGCACTTAAAGATTGCAGATACCTTAATCTAATCGTCATAAACAGTTCCCGCACTCCGGACTACTCGCCTTGACTACTTCCTTCACCACTTCCTACGTCGCGGACCTGTTTTCCTCCCTTCCCATTGCACTTAAAGATTGCAGATACCTTAATCTAATCGTCATAAACAGTTCCCGCACTCCGGACTACTCGCCTTGACTACTTCCTTCACCACTTCCTACGTCGCGGACCTGTTTTCCTCCCTTCCCATAGCATTTTAGGATTGCAGATACCCTAATCTAATCGTCATAAACAGTTTCCACACTCCAGAGTGTTCACCTTTACTACTTCCTTAACCTCTTCATACGTCACGAACCTCAAGCTAGTGTCGTCATTTGATTTAGTACCTGGGGACCGAGCTTTGCTCGGGGAAAATCATTAGTTCACTCTGAAAGCACCGTAGTATTGGAGATACATAAATCCACACATCTACATCCTACACAATTTCCTACGTCATGGACCTGTTTCCCTCCATTCCATTGCATTTAAAGATTGCAGATACCTTAATCTAATCGTCATAAACAGTTCCCACACTCCGGACTACTCGCCTTGACTACTTCCTTCACCACTTCCTACGTCGCGGACCTGTTTCCCTCCCTTCCCATAGCATTTTAGGATTGCAAATACCTTTATCTAATCGTCATAAACAGTTCCCACACTCCGGACAGCTCACCTTGACTACTTCCTTCATCACTTCCTACGTTGCGGACCTGTTTTCCTCCCTTCCCGTAGCATTTTAGGTTTGCTGATACCATAATCTAATTGTCATAAACATTTCCAACACTCCGGACAACTCGCCTATACTACTTCCTTCACCACTTCCTACGTCGCGGACCTATTTTCCTCCATTTCCATAGCATTTTAGGATTGCAAATACCTTAATCTAATCATCATAAACAGTTCCCACGCTCCAGACAGCTCGCCTTGACTACTTCCTTCACCACTTCTTACGTCACGGACCTGTTTCCCTCCCTTCCCATAGCATTTTAGGATTGCCCATACACTTATCTAATCGCCATAAACAGTTCCCTCACTCCTGACAGCTCGCCTTGACTACTTCCTTCACCACTTCTTACGTCACGGACCTCTTTCCCTCCCTTCCCATAGCATTTTAGGATTGCCCATACCCTTATCTTATCGTCATAAACAGTTCCCACACTCCGGACAGCTCGCTTTGACTACTTCCTTCACCACTTCCTACGTCGCGGACCTGTTTCCCTCCCTTCCCATTGCACTTAAAGATTGCAGATACCTTAATCTAATCGTCATAAACAGTTCCCGCACTCCGGACTACTCGCATTGACTACTTCCTTCACCACTTCCTACGTCGCGGACCTGTTTTCCTCCCTTCCCATAGCATTTTAGGATTGCAGATACCCTAATCTTATCGTCATAAACAGTCCCCACACTCCGGACTGCTCGCATTTACTACTTCCTTCATATCACTTCCTACGTCACGGACCTGTTTCCCTCTATTCCCATAGCATTTTATGATTGCCCTTACTACTTCCTTCACTACTTCCTACGTCACGGACCTGTTTCCTTCCCTTCCCATAGCATTTTAGAATTGCAGATACCTTAATGTATTCGTCATAAACAGATCCTAGACAGATCATAGATCGCACTGCTACCCTTGACTACAATGTATCGAGTAATCTTAAGTATAATCTTTGCTCAATATTAACAAGTGATGTTTTTCCTTTTGTACTGTATTTGTAATTTCCTAGTATACTTTGGGTAGTTGGCTTATTATGAACACATGCTAAAACTTCAAATCTTTTGTTTACTTTTTACTTGTTATTTAATTCAGCCAACATGGTTACCTAGCAACCCATAAGACTAATGTTAAGAAAATGTGATTTTCAGTTTCATTTTTCTACGGATTCCTGAGAGACTTTTTTAACGCCATATAGATGTTGGCACTCACCGATATGGTCTTTATCACCATGCAAAATTTGAAAACGATTGATTCAGCCGTCTAGGAGGAGTTTGCGTATTACGAAATGCATAAAAGTCGACGTATAAGAGCTTCGCTCGCTTCGCTCGCTCCGCTCAATAAATGTGTATGTCTAATTAATCACAAAATTATTACACACTTGATGGGGCAAATGCAATAGCTACATTTTACAAGGCTGATACTTTTAATAAAATTTCACAATGTGTAATAAACTAAAAACACATACAATATGATTTAAAATTGCATAATAATTGAATATATCTGGTATATTCTATACTCTAATACGAGCTATGTCTGTTTGTCTGTCTGTAATGTAAATCTTGAAATCTAGCAGAAGGATGTTGACTAAATTTTGGAATTACGGACTTATAGCCCTAAAAACGTTATTGGCGTCAGGCTCTACCTCAGGAAAATTCGTATTTTTCTACACAACTCATTTGAAATGTAAAAATTTAACATTTGTCTTATGGGTTTCCAAGTACACAAAATAACAAGGAAAAAGTAAACAAAAGACTTGTAACCGGTGGACGCATCCTGCTATTTCATCAACGTTGCTGAGAGTTTGTTGCCGTATGTACGTTGTCAACGTTACTAACATTATTTACTAACAACTGCAAACTGATCATCGACAATGTTTTTGTCAGAACTATTGGTTTTTTTAAATGGTGTTCGGAAACATTTGTCTTACGGTAACCCTGTTATTCATCCGGTTATGCTACGTAACATACTTCGGTACATATCTATTGTACCAAGCCAAGATATGGGGTTTAGGGAGATGGAAAGTAGATTAAGGGTTCAAGTTCCGACTCTGTTACACCTACAGTAGAAGAACCCCGGTTAACTGAAATAAAGGGGGAAGAGCCGTTTTGGATAACCAACTTTTCGGTTAACCCGTCATATGCTAAAAATAGCCTATTTATTACCATGGTGTGTAGGAAAGATTAATTTAAAACAATTTCTATAATTCTACAGTGATTTATTTCAGCTGAAGAAATGTGTTTAATTGGTAAGATAGGAGTTAAGGAAAGGCCAATTGGCTGATTAGGATTATTATGTACATAATAATCCTAAATGGTAAGATAATACTTTAATCTTAACAACTGAAGTTACTGAAGCATTTTCATTACATATTACTTATATTTTCGCCCTGTATTATTTTATAGAGCCGTTTGGGTTGAACTGGGTTTCAGTTAACCCGAATTTGGTTAACCGGGGTTCTACTGTATTGGCAAATACTATAAAAACGCACGGTTAAACTATTGTAAAATCAATGGAGTTAAAAGGGCAAATCAATTTGTCAACTGATTCCCTGTTTGTTTTGGCTCTTCGTGAGAAATATCATACGTCTTTGTTCATTCACTAAAGCTGCAAGAGGTGAAAAAAATATTGTAGTGGCATCAGAATTCAGCGGTGTAAAAGCATATCATATTCTATAGTAGTCTTTATTTTAATTTCAAAATGACTTGTGTTCTTCCTTTTTTTTCTTTTTGTAGTTGGTTAAGTTGTAGATGTGCCTAAGAGCTAAAAAGCAAGAAAGTTATTTAACAAGAAGCCATGCACTTGGCCAAGGGGGAAACATACTCACTGTGTAGACATCCAATGCAAGCATGAAATTATTACACTTCAATTCAAGAGGGCAAAGCTAACCTACAAAACAGAAAACATTAAACTACAACAAAGAAAAATAAAGGCACAATGCTTTGGAACAAACACAAAAAAATACTGTAAACTATGAAGGAATCACTGAAGAAAATCGTGCTCTGGTGGCTACAATACATATTAAGAAATTGAGTAAAAATATTAAGAGTCCTTATATTTAAAGTGGTTCTCGCCACTTAGGCTTTAAACTGTCAGGATGATTAATAAACATTCATTGAAAATGCCATAATTAATTGATTTTGGCTATTATTTTACCGTACAAAAATTAACTTAACATTTAAAAAAAATTCTATTTTGAAATTAAACCAAACTTTTTTTTATTGGAGGAAATATTGCAGTGAAATTTTGTACGTTAGTTAGGGTTCATTTCGAACCCAATCAGTTGTATGAAATTAGGCCTACATTCATCATTGTTACGTTACCATACTATGTTATAATATAGTATGTGCGTTGCAGTATGATACAAATAAATAAAAATACTCTTTCAATTCTTTTAAACGAGAAATGATTTTATTAATTTGACATTCACTTAGGCCTAACTCAAACATAAAATAAAAATCATGTAAAAAATGAATTTGAAATCACAACTCCAGGACATTGAATGGTACAATCTTTTTCTAACAAATAATACTTCATAATATCTTACCTTCTTGATTCTTCATACTTAATCTGCTGCTTCAAAAAAATTGCTGTTTTCAAAAGTTCTTGAATATTAAGAAACGTACTGTCTGCATTTTCCATTGATTTTATGGCACTGTAAAAAATAACAATAGATTAGGCTAACTATGATTATTTTAATAAACTGAGGCCGTAACTCTGGACATTGGCCTGTGTCCTGATGTAAAGAGAATGATTCCCATATTGGGTCTGATGATGATTTCAAGTATTCTTAGAAATATTTCTACTCCTATTTACTTTCTGCATATTTAATAACACGTACACGGTACAATGCTGATGAACCACATACTATAATGGTAAGTCATATGGACAAGCTACTCAAGTGTATCAGTAGCCGTTTTGATTCCAAGCGAGCTCATTTCCATACCCAAATGCAATTGGTCATTGGACTATATGAATTATAAAAAAAAAAGGTCAGCGTTAGATAGTAACAAGACCGGGGTTTGTTGTTGTTGTACGTGACTACCCAAAATGTAAAAAATTCCATTGGCATGGAAAACGCACAAAAAAGATTTATTTATAATACAATTTGTAGGTTAGCGAATTGATGTCCAATTTTGGTTGTCAGTTCACAGTAGTTCCTTCCTTCCTTTGACAGTTTTTCATTCTCCAAAGCTTCTGATTTGAAGTTAAATAGGCTAGTCTAAAGCCACTTGCTATCCTCATTTAAATAAAAAGCAGTGTTAAACCACCAAGCAGTTCATTTTGTGTATTACCTTCCGAATTACTTCACAAATTATATGCCTATACAAGTGGGTAAGTTACATTTTTTGTCCAAGTAATCCTAAAGTCATCTATACGGCGACCTGTTTCGACATATGGCATCATTGTCAAGCTGGAAGACACGTGACTCATACACATGAACACCAACAAAAAACTATAAAATACTTGGCTATACAAATTCTCATTTCTACATGGCAGCATGAAGGCCCTATAAGGTGTGTATGTACATAGACGTCGAAACCAATTGCCATGTAGGTAACTTCATATAATCATCGTATAACACCATAGTATCCACTAGTAATCTCTCCCGTGAACTTATGTTACGCACCAACCGTGTGTATTGTAACGCAGTCTTGGAAACCACTCACGGCAGCTGCGTTTTGGGACCTGGATAAAAGACGCTGCGCATCTATTACGCGTCTAGGAAACCACAGCCTTACGCTGCGTTTTAGACATGTCTTGTGCAATGGAAGTAAATGTTGTCCTGATGGCAAAATTCTCCAACAACAACAAAAAATCGATTGAATTTCTCTCTGGAAATGACATATTATGGAAGTACGTTGTTCATACAATTAAAATGTTTATAGTATTACATTTCATATCATTCGTTAGGTAGTGTTAATTTCCCCATAATGTGTAATTTTAATATTTAATTCCCTTATTAAATGTTTCCTACAATTAATTTGTCCTCACATATTTGTAATTTGTAAATAAACCTAAAGTTGACAAATATTCCTTTCAAGCCAGCACAACACCAACTCCCAAATATAAGAGCCCCCATAATTATTTTTAAAAACCCCTGAACATTTTAGTAATAATCCTATATTAACTACTAGCAGAGTACCCGTCCTTCTTACGGGGTTGGCGTATAAGTATGAAATGCTTATTGCAGTTATACTCATAAATAATATACTATTTCGTCAATTCGGTAAATTCCGAATAGGTAGGCCTAAATATAATAACAGTAAAAGCAAAGTTGGAGAGGTTAAATTAAAATTTATTGTTTACATTTTAAATTGACATGTTTGCTTTAATATACTACGGTTAAAACTTCCGCGAGCACCATGTAAAGTTCCTAATCATGTACTTTTCACTGCTTACGCTTATTCAAAACTTTTATTACCAAAGTATACATTTAATTATCTAAATCATCATATAACATCATAGTAGCCATTTTTCTAGTATTCGTGGCCACTAGTAATCTCTCCCGTGAACTTATGTTACGCACCAACCATGTGTATTGTACGCAGTCTAGGAAACCACTCACGACAGCTGCGTTTTGGGACCTGGACAAAAGCCGCAGCGCATCTAAACTGCTGAGCATCTAGTACGTGTCTAGGAAACCAGAGCCTTATTTGTGAGTAGGCCTATTAATTTTTTAAGTAATTTTGAAACTTGACACAATCCGCCCCACCCCACCACCAACCATCTAAGTTAAGGGTCTTGACAAAGGCCATAATTAAAAATAATATAAATATCTGACCACTCACCTGACAGCATACTCTACGTCGTAGCATCTACCTTGCAACTGTTGGTGCACTTTGCTAACATCCACACGCTTGTCTACCATTGGAGGAAGAGCCTTACGCACATGTTCTTGAAGCCGGTAGAACGCCAATGATGGCTCGTTAGCCACTATGTGCATATTCTCTGATATTCTCTCCGTGGCTATAATACAAGGTGGATGAAATACAAACTTGAAAAATGTAACAAATTGTTTTGTTTGGCCCTAAGTTTAAGCTTTGTTAGGTAGCCTATTCTTGATAGCCTAGTCTTAAGTTAATTATAGCCTAAGTTACTAAAAATTAGCCCACAAATCTTTTATCATCCTATGGGGTTGTACTTTTAACTTGGACCTACTTCATTGAAAAGTTCCTTCTCATTGGGGCATTGTTGTTCAGACAGAACTTTAGGCCTAATAGGTGAGGTAAGGTTTGGATTAGGTTAGGTTTACGTCTATACTCGGTATACAAACTTAAGTTAGTTACTCTCTATAAAATTTTAAGCATTACTTAAGTGTAGAACTATATTCACAAATTGATAAAATAAAAGTCCCAACACGTGGTTGTGGGATTGTGAATCTTTTAAATATGACGGAGTCGTACCTAGTGGAGTAGGCCTAGGCTGTAGCTTATCACTCTTTTGCTAAATAAGTTAGGTAGATTATAACAAACAAAGCTATAAACATAAACCGATTTCTATGGTAAACCTGGGTAAGCAATGTAAGTTAGGTGGACAAATTAACGTATAGGTGAAACTTTGATATCCGATTCCATCTTAGGCCTATGGTTGGACATAAAAACTATCAGTTCAATCAATAATCAAACTTATTCTAACCTTAAACTAAACTACTATATAGATTAGGTATTAAATTGAGCAAAGCATGGTAATATTGGTAGACAAGAGGAATGCAAGAGGCCTAGGCCTACGTGAAATGATTTTGTCTTACCTTTTTTTACTTTTGCATCCAATTCTGCATCATGACCAGAAGCCATTCTACTATCGCTCAATTATTATAGAATTCTGAGATGTTTTCGTTAAAAATAAAACAAAATAATAAATTGTGCCCTTCCTTAAGCATAGGCTAGATGGTGCATTTAGCCTATATCCTATGTCTGACACTAAAAAGTTAAATTAAATATAAGTAGTAGATAGGCTAAACTAGTAATTGAAAATTTTAAGTTTTAACTGTTATTTTTTACGCCACAGAACTATGACGTTATTTTTATTGATCGTCACTAAAATAATAGCACTTCCTTCTAAGTTCACTGTAAGGGTAGGGTAGGGTTGATTTGATTTGATGATGATGATATTTTCATTTATTTCACATTTTGTTGTTTTTTTAGAGTTGATCAGCTGGGCCACCCATACCACCTCTAAAAGCCGCCATTCCGATCATTTTAAGCCGGGTTTTCCTAGGCGCGGAATCGTTCTCTCTAGGCGCGGAAGCGGAGAGAGGAACGCGGAGAGCGGACTCCACTAGTCTTAGGCAATTTAATGTTACTGTTTTGTTTTCCTAGAAGCGGAGCGGAATGCCATGTTAATTTCAATTCCGCTCTCCACGTTCCTCTCTCCGCTTCCGCGCCTAGGAAAACCCAGCTTTAGCCAGTACAGTACAACGAATAACGAAATTAAATTTTATCGAAATTCAAAATCAGTGTTACCAGGGCCAGAGCCAGGCTGAATTTGATATTTTGTCCACACAACGACACAACCCTATTTCCCCCTGGAATTCGTAAATAAACAGATAACACATATTTTTCTTAATATGTTATTGTAGGAAAAGAATAAATTCAAATAAATAATGAACTATTATTAATTATAGCTGTGCGGTACGAGATCTCGGGGTCTCGTCACCGGTGGGGCACACGGAAGATTTCTCAGGTGCCGTTTGACGTCACTAACTGCTGCGTCTGAAGAAACAGACAATTTTATAATTTTCTATTATTAAATTAAACTGTCATAACCTAACCAAACGTGCTTATAATGGAAAAATCGAATAAAGGTTTACTAATCTAAAAAATAGTTTTGTTCATAAAATAAAATTATAATTGCCTAAAATTCAATTTTATAATTTTTTAATTATAAAATTAAACTGTCATAACCTAACCAAACCAACCAAACTTGCTGATATGAAAAAAATGTTGATAAAAAGTTAGTGCCGCCGGCGGGATTCGAACCCGGAACATTCGGTTTATCAGCCCGCAACGTTATCCACCGTATCGTTGCGGTATTGGTGTTCCCTCAAAGAAACGTCAGCAGTTAGTGACGTCAAACGGCACCTGAGAAATCTTCCGTGTGCCGTTTCGGTTGACCCAGTGCTCTCTCTCCTTTCTTTGCGAGGTTATGATGCGCAAAAGATTACTGCGCAACCGCAACGTAATCTCGGGGTCTAGTCTCGTTCTCGTACCGCACCTGGGTAATCATAAGCATACGAGGACGAGACCTAGATCTCGGATAGCGCTGGGTTCACACCGATATGGTAGGCATACTTGTTTGATGACTGATCGTTTCGCCGATAAAATATCGACCGACTTATTACCGACCGTCCAAAATCGGTGTGTGTGCAATAATAAGCAAATCACGAATGTATGTATCTCTTTCAAGATCTTTCGTTCTATGTCTCCTCTATGCTTGGCTTGGCAGCACTGATGTTTTTATGTCAGTTTGCTGTAAAAAAAAAAACAACAACTAACCTAACCTAACCTTCAGTTCAGTAATCAGTTTTCAGTATTCATTCACTATTCACAGTAGTTCAGTCAGTCAGTTTATCCAGCTTGTCTAATTTCAAAAGATGGTTAGCTTAGATTTAATGATGTGAGTGAGTGTAAGCTTTTAAAAACGTATTTTTTGCCTTAGTATATTGGACTTGATCATTTGTGGGTTATAAAATATTTGTTAACAAAGAGCTGAGGGATTATTATACTGTTGAAGCAGCAGTCAATCCTGCAGTTAGGCCAGTAATGACAGTAAGCACCGCTTGCATACAATTAATATTTATTTCGTGGCGTACATTTTAGTAATAGGCCAAAGGTGATTGTGATGACATTTAGATGAACCAAAATTGTTTATGTGTTTCACCTTAATACATGGCAGTTTCTACCGTGTTATGCAATAATGGCTGCTGTTGCATTCTGACAAAGTTTCTACATCATTGGCCTAGACTAAATATTATCAAGTTTTACTCAAGTAAGCCTCAGTCTCAGTGTTCAAGTAATACAGATGCCTATGTTGAAAATTTGATTTCCGAAGAAGGGATTAAACGAGAGAACAAGTTAACTCAATATTTCCAAAATGTATCCTCAAAGAATCTGCATGGAGAAATGTCCAAGATAGGCCTAAGCTTATATCAAGAGAACAACACTTGTGGCCTTAAAAAAACTGATGATGCTGAAGAGCTTGCTAGTTGTATAGAGGAAAAGACAGATGTTACAAAGGTTCCAAATGAAAAATTGGGCTACCTCTTAGTTTATTTTACTAAAGATGGAAATGTAAATGGTGTTAAAGCTATTCAGTCCATCATTAAAAAGCACAACGCATCACATTTTCAATATTATGCTCAGTATAATCATTATTTAGCCGAAGCATTATGGTTGGACGGGAAGGTTCCCACGTCATTAAATTTATTTTCGTTTGCTTATGATAACACGGTAGTTAGACCCAAAGTGAAAGTAATGCTCCCTAATTTGTTCACATCGTTGGTTGAACAGCATAGTGAAGCAACACTGCATAAATTGATTTATAACATCGAACAGTTTTCAGGCAAAAAGAGAGACGACTTACTTCTGGCCTGTCTATGGAGGGAACTGTATTTAAGCACCTGGTTTTCAGATCAGGAAGAAGCCACAAAACTATTACTTAAAAACAGTCAAATACTAAAATATGTACAGTGGATGGTACCAACCATGGGGAAAATGTTGTTAAAATCTCATAGAGTTGAAGATTGTTATAGATTGATTCAATTCACATTGACAAATAACTTCACACATATGACTGATGTATTGATACGTCTCTTGTTTGAATACTATTGTAAGTACGGTACCCTGCTAGTATAAGTTACTCATTGTCTTTTATTTTTATTGTTGTTCTTATTTTTCCTTTATTTAAATCTACTAGGGTAGCCCTTATTATTCGTTCTCTTTCAGGGGGACGGCCATTTAAAACCTAACCTTGTCCTCATTCATTAGTTATAAGTTAGTTGTAATTTAAATTATAACTTACAGTGCCTAGTTAAGTCAAGGTTTTGTAATGACATTGGGTAGCAATCAGATCAATTTTTATATCCATCCAATCGATAAGTTAACATAAGTTACTAAATCAATAAAGGGCCATTCCATGTCAAGTCATCCAGGGGTTGTCACCCACTAGTCACAGATTTTTATGAAAATTTGTACACATAATTTAGACATTTAGATAGGATAAAATCCAAAATTTCAGTTCATTATGTCAAACGGTTTCAGAGATATGGCTATTTGAAGTTTTGAGCGAATTTAGTTTCCGAGGTCCAATTTGACGCTAAGGGAGCGTGCATGTATTCTCGTCTTTCTATGTAGAATGGACAATTATTAAGCTAGAGGCCTCAAATTTGACTCATATATCCAAAATTTAATGCAGAATCATATAATACAAATAAAATGTTAACTATTACCTATTATCACCCAAAAAAAAATTCCTAAATACAAATAATTAGATTTTTCCAAAATCGGAACATTTAGTTACAAAAGGTTTGATAACAAAAATCTCTCTCCAGATAACCCTATAAAACTATATATCACTGAAAAGAGGACAAAATTATCTTTCAATTGGTATAATAACATGAGTGGGGTTTTGAGTATTAACATTGTTATCACACGTGAAAGTCAAAAATTAAATTTGATTAAGCTGAAAATTTCATTTGATGCCGAATATGTATGATGAACTTAAATAAAACAAAAGGTTCATCAATTTAATATATGTTTGTACAAATGACTAGAAATCTAAAAATATGAAACAAAATATTGGTTCCTTAAGTTGTTATTTTTGTATGAATTAAATTTTTACTTATAAAAAGCCCTAACTAAATCGTCCTATATCCTACATTACTTTTACCTAAATAAAGGCTTATTATAGCTTTACAAGAAATTACAATTACATTTAATCCAAAATTTATAAGTTTACCACTCTCAATAACAAATAAAAAATATGTATTATTAACTATTAATTTTTATAGATCAAACTTCAATATTAAATTATGTGTTATAAAAATAAAAATAAAATTTTATGACATATTTAATACACTATCAATGTTTGTAACCAGAGTTTATACCAGTGAATGTGACCAGTGACTGTGTGTATTGGTGTGTGTGTTTAAAATTATCTTTCAAATGTTATAAAAATAAGAGTGGGGTTTGGAGTATCAACATTTTTATTACACGTAGAAGTCAAAAGAAAACAACTTGATTTAAACGTAAAACAAAACCAAATACATCCTATTTTTGTAGTAAATTTGTCGTAATTTTTTTGTAAACTCTGTCAATATCTTTGTCACCATCATGAAATGCAGAATTTCCTTCATTTTTTGAACCAGTGTTTACAACATTCAATAACTTTCTACAATTGATGCACTAAAGCTTTCCTGGCACTAAAGTTAACTTATGTCTTTAAGTTCTTTAACTTCTTTTACCTTCCCTAAAGAAATTACTCTTAAATCTTTGTCAAGGATAACACATGTTTTTTAAATGGGTCACAGCATGATTTTTTTTATATTTCAAAAAGTACTGTAACAAAAATGATGAGAACAAATTGAATCATTTTTATTATATTCATCATTTGTGTGCCACCTTAATGTTTCTAGTTCTTCATTTGAAAGATTTTCAAAAATAAAATGAACATTTTTTTCTTGTGTTAAAGTAAAATTTTCACATGGAGAGTCTGACAGTTTACCTACTGTACAAATCAAATTAGTTCTCACTTGACTTGGTGCAGCAATACCTTCCATGATAAATATTTTTTAACGTTTAACCGGCAATGGGGTGAAGAAGTATAAGGGACTGTTCACATATGCACGGCATGTGTCGTAGTCAGTTAATCACTTGCCAAGCTGCCGTATACAAGTCGAGGGATGCCGGGCACCCCCTCGGCGAAGGCCGGCTGCCGGTGTCGGGTAAACAAGCCGGCTGGAGTAGTGGGTGTAGCGGCCCAATGTGACTGTTCACATATAACCGGCACCTGCCGTCTGCACCAAGTGTACTTTTAGTTCAGTTGTTTGTAGTTATTTGAGTATTACTTTTGGTTAGGCCTATTTGTTCGCAAGGTTTTGGTCATGTCGGAAATAGACATTGAACTACTTGTTAATTTAATTCAAGAACAGAATTGAATTAAATTGAATTTTTACTAAATTTTATTTTATTTTTTATATTTTTTTGTCACACAACATTGAATTAAATTTTACTCAAATTCAAATTGAATGAAATAAAAAAAAAATCCAAATATAAATACAGTTTCAATAAAAGTAATTTCGAAGTATCATTGCAATTGCTCTGTTACGTTCCATTTCTATCCCTACGACACACAAGTTTCACAAGCTGGAGTACAACTGCCAGAGTGCCTGTGTTGGCGTAACGTGAAAGGTGCACCCATGCCGGTGCCGGTTAGAAGTCGGTTTAACGCATGCCGGATAGATGTGAAACAAGCCTTTTATCTTTAGACTTGAATGTTTCATGTTTCATGTCATCACAGGAGTGACAAACACACCAACACACACAGACACTGGTTACATTCACTGGTATAAACTCTGGTTACAAACATTGATTGTGTATTAAATATGTCATTCCTTTTTTTTTTTTACACATAATTTAATATTGAAGTTTGATCTATAAAAATTAATAATGCATATTTTTTTATTTGTTATTGAGAGTGGTAAACTTATAAATTTTGCATAAGATGTAATTGTAGGTAATTGCTTGTAAAGCATTAATTAGCCTTTGTTTAGGTAAAAGTAATGTAGGATATAGGACGATTTATTTAGGGCTTTTTATAAGTAAAAATTTAATTCATACAAAAATAACAACTTAAGGACCCAATATTTTGTTTCATATTTTTAGATTTCTAGTCATTTGTACAAACATATATTAAATTGATGAACCTTTTGTATTATTTAAGTTCATCACACATATTCGGCATGAAATGAAATTTTTAGCTTAATCAAATTTAAATTTTTACTTTCACGTGTGATAACAATGTTAATACTCAAAACCCCACTCATGTTATTATACCATTTGAAAGATAATTTTGTCCTCTTTCCAGTGATATATAGTTTTATAGGGTTATCTGGAGAGAGATTTTTGTTATCAAACCTTTTGTAACTGAATGTTCTGATTTCGGATAAATCTAATTATTTGTATTTAGGAATTTTTTTGGGTGATAATAGGTAATAGTAATCATTCCACTTGTGTAATATGATTCTGCATTAAGTTTTGGATAAATAAGTAAAATTTGAAGCCCATATCTTCAAAATTGTCCTTTTTACATAGAAAGACGAGAATATATGCATTTCAGTTTAGCGCAAAAATAAGCCTCGGAAACTGAATTTGTGTGAATCTTAAAATGGCCGTATCTCTGAAGCCCTTTGTCAGAATGATATAAAATTTTGGATTTCTTCTTATCTATATATATATATTATCTATACAAAATTTTATTGAAATCAGAAAACCTTGGGTGACAAGTCTACTTTTGGCTGGATGATTTGGCGTGGAATGACCCTAAATAGAGTTATCTTCGTCAATCTGCTAGAGTCAGCTACTTGCTCGAGTGCGGATATGTGTAATCAACAGGCCTGTTTAGGCAAAAACCCCTGTCTATGTTTATGTATGTGTACGTTGCGTGTGACAGTTTGTGTTTTTGTATATTAAGGACACCACTACTAAGGCTGTACGTCTGAAGATGCTGAAACAGCCGTAACAATGTTACAACTACTATGAGCTGATTGACGAAGGCAACTCTATTGATTTAGTCACAAGATCAGCTCAGGGGATAAAAAATATGGATTTTAACAACAGAAGTTAATTGGGTTTAACTTCACCGTTGAGAAATCTACAAATTGTGTTCATTTTTAAAATTTAATCGAAGGCATATTACTTTTAACAATGTTAACATTTTAATTTTAGCACTGTAATAGTACTCAAAGAAAAACTAAGTTTTAAAAACTAAACACTAATGTGTTTGAAAAAATATGTTTAAAACACAAAACAATTAATTCTCACACTTATATTGCAGATATTCATGAAAATTTAGAACGATGTACTGCAGTGGTCAAGTATTCGTCAAGTTTAAACTCGCCCTTGACTGAAGATCAACAACGGAGGTACATCAGTTTGTTGCTCAAGAGTAAAGACACTGTCAAATCAAAGTCTCTAGTCAAGAAGCCACAAGATCTAAAGTACACATTTTAGATTCACCTACATTTCAATGTATTGAATACTAGTCATTATTTTTATAGATTTTGTAAATACTGTATTGCTGAAAATAATTAAAATGATTAAAAAATGTTGTGTAGTTATTATCTTTTGTATTATAAGTATATTCCTTGGATGTACACAGTAATGGTGTATAGTACCTATGATTATTTTGTGTTTTATCTAGTTACTAGTGATGGAACAACCAATTGAATTTAACAACCGATTGATCAATCGGTTGTTTTTTTGTTCAGTCGGTTTTTTCAGTTGAATGAAACACCAAATGAAAACAGTTGCGTACATACTATTCGGACTGATGACTGTTTCCAGTCTCTTTAAACACCGAATGAAACCAGTTGAAAGCATATTATTAGACTAAATGAATGTTTTCCAGTTCAAACTGTTTTCAATCGTATAAAATAAAATACTATTGTTCTTATGCCTTTTTCCAGTCTATGTTCAAATGATTTCAGTCGAATCAGTCGTTCAAAAATTCAACCGATTGTAAAAACTACAACCGATTGAATCGGTTTTTTTACCAACAATCGATTGAATCAGTTGTTTTGAATCGGTTGTTCCCATCACTACTAGTTACTTAAATTTGCCAACATTAGTTTCTTAATGAGTTGGTTTCCGGATTAAAGTCAACAAGTAACTAGTTAGCACACAGTAGTGAATAGTGTCTAAGATTCAAATTAACTTGGTTAAAAATGTAGACACAAGGAAAAGAAATTTGACACGAGATGTAGGCCAAACTTATTTTAGTGTTTTGATTCAATGTCATAATCTTAGATGCAGCAAAAGGATTTAAGGGTTACAATAGGTCCTACAATTGAATACATTGTAGTTAAATTTAATTTGGGCAGCTCAAAACTGCTGTATGGTTAAATTAAAAATGATAAATATCAGCAATAAACTATTTTTGAAAAAGTAATCACTAAATTTTTTTATTTTGTTTATTTGTTTCAAAATGGCACAATTTGAATTTGTTCAGTTAAATTTTTGGGAATAAGTTTAAGAACACTTTTATTTAGCTTTCTATCAAGTTAAGAATCCTATACTCTAATACGAGCAATGTTTGCTTGTATGTATGCTTGCTTGCTTGCAGAAAGATCTCGAAAACGGCTCCGACGATTTTCTTCAAATCTTGTAAATAGTTTATTTTTGGCCTAAAAACGAGCTTCATGCAGTTAGAACTCCCAAACAAAAATCTAATTACGTAGAAAAACGAAACTGAAAGTCATATTTTTTTTACATTAGTCTTATGGGTTGCTAAGTAACCATGTTGGTTGAATTAAATAACAAGGAAAAGTAAACAAAATACTTGAAGTTGAAGCATGTGTTCATTATAAGCCAACTACCCACAGTATACTAGCAAATTACAAATACAGTACAAAAGGAAAAACATCACTTGTTACTATTGATCAAAGATTATACTGAAGATTACTCAATACATTGTAGGCCTAGTAAAGGCTAGCAGTGCGAAGTGTGGGATCTGTTTATGACGATTAGATTAAGGTAGCCTATCTGGAATCCTAAAATGCTATAGGAAGGGAAGGAAACAGGTCCGCGACGTAGGAATTGGTGAAGGAAGTAGTAAAGGCAATCATAAAATGCTATGGGAAGGGAGAGTGACAGGTCTGTGACGTAGGAAGTGATGAAGGAAGTAGTAAGGGCGAGCAGTCCGGATTGTGGGGACTGTTTATGACGATAAGATTAGGGTATCTGCAATCCTAAAATGCTATGGGAAGGGAGGGAGACAGGTCCACGACGTAGGAAGTGGTGAAGGAAGTAGTCAAGGCAAGAAGTCCGGAGTGTGGGAACTGTTTATGACGATTAGATTAAGGTATCTGCAATCCTAAAATGCCATCGACAAAAATAATTAAATATATACCGTCAGCTGTGATGTGGTTACCATAGGTTCTGGTGCACACCGCTGGGAGCGCCATGTAGTTACGGCCTACGCGCTACGTAACTACACGACGCTCCCAGTCCAGTGGTGTGCGCCAGAACCTATGGTAACCAGTGCACGGCTGACAGTCATGTTAATTCTTGTTGACTATGTTTCAGCTTTTAATACACAAAGAGCTATTTGAGAGCTATTTGTTTTATAAGGAAAACAGGTCCGCGACGTAGGAAGTGGTGAAGGAAGTAGTAAAGGCGAGCTGTCCGGAGTGTAAGAACTGATTATGACGATTAGATAAGGGTATGGGCAATCCTAAAATGCTATGGAAAGGGAGGGAAACAGGTCCGTGACGTGGGAAGTGGAGAGGAAGTAGTCAAGGCGAGTTGTCTGGAGTGTGAGAACTGGATGGGAAGGGAGGAAAACAGGTCAGCGACGTAGGAAGTGGTGAAGGAAGTAGTCAAGGCGAATAGTCCGGAGTGTGGGAACTGTTTATGACGATTATATTAAGGTATTTGGAATCCTAAAATGCTATGGGAAGGGAGGAAAACAGGTCCGCTACGTAGGAAGTAGTGAAGGAAGTAATCAAGGCGAGCTGTCCGGAGTGTGGGAACTGTTAATAACGATTAGTAAGGGTATCTACAATCCTAACATGCAATGCGAATGGGGGGAAACAGATCAACGACGTAGGGAGTGGTGAAGGAAGTAGTAAAGGCAAGCAGTGTGAAGTTTGGGAATGGATTTATGTATCTGCAATATTAAGACTACTTTCAGAGTAAACTAATGATTTTCCCCGAGCAAAGCTCGGTCTCCAGGTACTATCTAGTTATAATAATATGCCTAGACGTTTTGAATAAATAAAAATAGTGATACACATGTTCACACACAAGGAAAACAAAGGAAAAAGTGAATGAATATAATAGTTTCATTTAATCGCCTTGCAAACATCACAACAGATCAAGAACATAAAACAGGAAAGCGAGAGACAAGCGATTAGGCTAATACTTGACTTTGTACAAAATCACTTCAGACAGAGATTACAATTTGTAAAAACATCCATTAATCTATACATATCACTCGAGATGTAATAAATAACTGGTGGTACTCGATGCTAGAACATGACATTTCAATTATTAACTGTGATGTAAAAAATGTATTAATAAAAAAATTAAAAATTTAAAAACCGTCCACAATACATAGTTGGTATAAAAATATTAATGTGAGAACAAAACTTACTTAAATCTTACATAATAAACCGGCAGGAATTTTTCACACTTAACTACCACAACTCTCCGTCTTTTTCTTTTGTAGGCACTTCGATGATTCTTGGTTTGTCGATTATCCTGGCTGTTCTATTTCCCTTCTCTACAATTCCTATGATCCATGCCTGATAGCCTTCTTGCTTCTCAATGTCTTTGCAGTATGCAGCAGCCTGTTCACGTGGCAAGCAAATCAGCAGCCCTCCTGTAGAAAACATTAACTATAAGAATATACCCTTGAGGAGCATAGCACATACAGTAAAGCATTGGATAACGTCATAGATAAATCATACTCCCTTAGTAGACTTGTCATCCCTATGGAACAGCTGAATACAATTTAATTGTTAGTTCTGTACATCCAACTGCAGAGGTCGTTTTTTTGTTTACAACAACAATTTGAGTAAACAATTGTTTTGTCTAACAACTGGTTTTTTTTTGTTATTTCAGTCATCATTTAAAACCTCATTTAACCAAATAAAATAATATAATCATAAACAATTACTGGTCTCCTAGTTATATAACCAAATAGTAAAGCACAAATCAAGAAAATAATCCTAAAATAATAGAAACAAAATTCCCAAACAGTGTGGACGTACTTGAAATAGACACGAAAAACAAGCTTCAAATTTTACAATGGGATGAGGAATCTACTTGTGTTGCTTAGTCTATGATAACGTATTTGACATCTGAAAATAGCCAGCAATCGGTAGTCTACTCTTTGAGAGCCAATCTTAGCTATCCCACTTGACTACCTACAAACAAGTTTGTTCTTATCAGGCCAAGTTCCACTATTATGTTAAAAATAAATAAGTAATCATTAATTACGTACCTGAGGTTTCTGCTGAGTGTCCTTGGAGCAGTTGAAACATATTTCCGCATGCTTTGGCGACAGCAGCCATCTTGGCAATAACAGGCAAGTTGTGTATCACAAACGAGACCTCATTCTTCTGATGCTTAGCTAAAGTCTGTGCGTGTCCCAACAGGCCGAACCCTGTAACATCTGTGGCTCCGTGTGCGTTGTATTTGTGCATCAATCGCGCAGCTGTAACAAACAAATCAAAATTATATTCATATCATGAATTTACTTTTTATCTCTAAGAAGAAATGTAAACCAACTGGATTACCTTTAAACAACAGTTCAGAGGTTTAATTCCCAATAGAAGATTCACTTTAAGTAAGTTCTTAGCATTTTTTCATAAAACCAGCAATGTTTTTGAAATTTAAGTAGTAAAATTTAAATGACCGCCATTTTCAAACAAAAGAAATATTTGTTAGCCTAAACTTAGTGAAAATTTTTTCTAATTAGGGTTTTTTAATCTAAAATGGAAGCTACATTTGAGAAAGATCTATCTTCAATCGTTTTTAAGAGCCTTACACAAAAAGGCAAATATCTAACGGAGTGTTTTTGAAAAAAAAATTTTTAATCTGATTTTATTTTGATTTTGACCCATTAAACCAATTCTTAATTACTACTAGTACTATCATAAATATTTTAAAGATAAGTCACAATTAGATCAACAAGTTGTCTGGTGATTTTCTTAACAATTCCCTGGATTTGTGGCACTACTAACTCACCGATCCTGTTGAGCCTAGCCATAGAGTCCATCGCCCGTTGGTACGCTTTCCTCACGTCCTCCTCAGACACCACCAGCTTTATCCTGTTCCACCTTTCCGGTTGGTCCAGCCACTGGTGTGCGTTCACTGCCACTTGGGTGCCGAGAGGCTTGGTCAGCACCAACACATCCCCTACCACAGCGTTGTCTGGCCTAAACAGCAACAACTTGTGTTAGGCATACATCTTCCATGTGATATAGGTCTTGACAATGTACTTATTCTGAGAAACAATTGTTGAAGACTCGTTTCTATTCCAACAAAGTTCTCTCAAACAAATTTGTCCAATTTTCCAAGTAGAACTTTACCAATCTGTCTGAAACTCAGCTCAAACTATGAGTTCAATAAAATATATTATAAAGCCAAAACAGTTAATAACAAAGTTTTGAGGCCTATTCAAGAAGTGGTAGAAAAACTCATCAATAATCTGGTGATCAGCAAGACAAGTGTTACACGATTGCATTCATTTCATTATTTTACCTACAACCGTTTTTTAAAGTAGGTAGCTGTTTCAGTTCAGTTCTTAAAATTGAAAAGTTTCACATAACAGCATAGTTTTACTCATAACAACACGGGTAATGGACCAATGAGATTTAAGGATTAAGAAAGAAGTAAAATTATAATGATTGGAACTTCAACTAATCAGCTGTTCAGGCCCATTTCATTGTTGAGTGGTGCACAGTGTTTGGTACAATGCTTCGTTGCATGACTGTCAGTCGCAATGAGAGGTTATAAACGAAAACAAAAGGCAACCTCTTTTCGAAATTATAAGTAGTGATTTTTAGTAATTAAAACACACTGTTGTAGGTAATGTGGTGTACACAACTTGCGTAAATAGTGTTAACAACACTTGTAGAAGTTTTTAAGGTGCTCGCCAAGGCTCGTATCTTACATTTTCTACTCGTGTCGTTAACACTATCTTTACGGAACCGTTGCGTTAACTGCTACGGATGTTAATGCATGGATGTAATATTTTTAAGAAACCCATCAGGATGCGAACCAAAAGATCACTGCTATAATTTATAGTTGCGCTACTGATCAGCCAACCAATAACCATACTTTTGTCAAATTAAAATATTAATTCAGATTATTTTATTAATTTAAGCATTTGCCACAATAAATAACATTACAATAGCATTCCATAACTAATTTCATCCGTCACAGCAGTACCCAATTCAAAAATGTTTTTTATCACATGTCGACACAATGATGGGAGGACACCAACTAATTCATGCATTAGGAGAAGTCTTTTCTTTTAGAAATAGTTGAGCACAGCTCTAAATGACAATTTATGGAAACAGCTTTTATAAAACAAAGTTTGAGAATCCCTTGATAAATAGACATTTTAATCATACATTTATTCCATCTCACAAGTTTTAGGGTAGTCACACTTAAAATTAGCAATAATTACTTACACAATGTATTCATTTGGTTGACACACTGTGGAGGCAACACCACCAATGGTAACCCAAGGATTCACAACAGTTTGGCCTCCTGTGATCGAGGTACCAGCTTCCATTGCAGAGTCCTATAAAATATTAAGTTGTAAAATAAATTTAAAGATGTTTTGAACAGTTATTGAAGAAACATAATATAGAAGAAATTCACCACCCCAACCCTTTAAGATGGCAACCATGAAAACTTTGAGTAGCCTACAGTCATCTTGTACATTACAAATTTAGCCCACGCTTCTAATTGTTTTCTCCTAAAAGATGTAAACATGTCAAAGATAATGCTAAATGTTTGAAACTAATGTTTTGTCTCAGCAATAATAGGGACCTACCCCCACTACAGCACTACAGCAAACCTGCAGACTAGGTAAATTTCTATTTGCCTTGTTGGCTTTTCACTAAAAAATATATCCTTAAGCTTGTCAGATTTATTCCCTAATGAAACAAAAAAAAAACATTACCGGTAGTCCTAGTTTTAAGGGGCAATTAGGTTTGCCCTTACAAGGAAGGTAGGCCTAGTATCTGTGACAGGTAGCCGAATGAAACAATGAAATGCGCTACAAATAAGTTGTTTATTAAACTTATGACAAAAAAATAAGATGTAGCTTCCGACTTGCTGTATGATTAATCTACGTTTAGTTTACAAACTTCGAGAAGAAATAGGCTAGAGAATACAATTTTGAAATGAGTTGTTTAGATCTACAAAGTTAATGTACAGATTTTCATGATAAAATACATTTTAGAAGAATGGGGGAAACATAGCCTCCCGAGGAGGCTATGGGGAAAGGCGATGCGACGTGGAAATTTAGATGACCGACCGAATTGAATTACGGTAGGAATTTAGACTAACTCAACTGAGTGATCTCTGTCCATAGCCCAGAGTTGGGCGTGGAGGGGAACCAGCCAATCCCGTTGCGGCTATGCCGCGTAACGTCAGTGCAAACACTGGACAGTGCTGCTGTCTAACGATTCCTCAGGGCGTTAGGCAAACTGTAGCTGTGCATTAACTGATTTCATCGAGCGACCTGCTGAGCTGTCTCAGTGAATTCCAGCCACGCACGTTACATTTCCGAGAACGTTGGCCTGGCCTAGCGCTGAGCCACGCTGACGGAATATTCCATGGTGAGGCAACTACTGGCTAACGCAAAAAGTATGGAGGTTAACAGTCCAATATTTATATTTGAAATAAAGCAAAGCTTTTGTGACGGACAGGGTTTCTTGAGGGTGTAGCAAAAACCTCCCCAACTGATATGTCTGGGTAGACCCAACTGTATGATGGGTCTGGGAATTTTTGGGGCCGTCACATATCAAAGTCTGTTTTTAGTGAAAAATTAAAAGCTTATGAAATAAATTTGACCAATTTTGTCAAAATATATACATAAACAAGCAAACTACATCAGTTGCCTTAGGCTAGGGACACACTCACCTTACCTCAGACTTTTTCACAAAGGCGATACATTAGGGTATATCACACTAGAGTAAAAACGTCTGTGAACGTGTTAACCTATCTAATTAGTTTTTCCCACAAGGTAAGGTGAGCGGAATTTCACAAGATCTTACAAAAGATCTTTCACATTTTCTACATGAAAAATTCTATTGAATTGAGAAATTGGTTTTTGTCATATCACATTGTGTTTGCTTAATCCAATGTAGGCTACATTTAAAGGAACTTAAATATAGAAATGAGTTAATTTCCCACACGAGTTCAAAGATAAAACTGGAGGAAGTGGTGTCTTAGGTGTGGTTTGGGACATAACCTCTTTTCATTGTACGGTACTTCATGAATGATTAGTCGGTGTCTCAGTCTTGTCTTAATCCCGATTTTCAAACACACAAAGAATAATATTCTTATTTTGAAATTACAGTTTATAAAACATCATCTTAAGTTACAGCACACAACTTTAGAGGTATGTTTTAATAAATTTATTAAAACATACCTCTAAAGTTGTTTTTAGAGTTGTTTTTAAAACATACCTCTCTATATGTTTTTACCAAGATAACTTACATGGATTTAAAACTTACCTTAAAACCTCTCATGACAAGAGGAATCACAACATCCCTCTCTTTTTCAGTCATCTTTGTCGAGACCCCAAGGAGCATCAGCATATTATCCACTTCTGTAACTCCCATCGCATACAAGTCACTTAGCACATTGGCGCAAGCGATTTTTCCTGGGAAATTTGTGGTTAAAATTAATTGAGAATAAATTTGCATCGTTCAAATTAATTTAAAGAAGAAACACATTGTACAGTAGTTAAAACATTTATTTATCTAGGCAATTTGGAAACAACTAATTAAATGAAAGAAAAACATTGACTATGGTAGACCTAACAATTTTGAAAAGGATAGTAACTGAGCAGTTTAATTATTTAACTTATTAGGCTAAGTTATCTCGCCTGTATTTATTAAGTTAGGTACATTTAAGTTAATTAATTGAATCATTAGTAAAAAAATAGGTATAGAATTTTTTTTTTTAGTTTCACATAGAATATTTATTTTAAGGATGAATTATGTTGAGGATAGGTATTAGAAAAACACTGTAAAATACATGTCATTTGATAGATGACTTAATAATTCAACACAAAAATTTCACTGGCATAGGCACTGATAAAGAAGACTTTGCTGATTAGGCTAGAGATTTTTCTTATTTTAGTCAACAACAAACACAGAGCCATTATCAAACTATGTTTTTGCTATTTCTGGAACAAAAAACTTTTCAACTTTAGTGTAAAAACAATATAAATAATGTAGGCCTACTTTAATTCAATACTTACAATAACTTGAAAGTTTCGTTATATAACAAGAATATGTGTAGCTACAGTAGACTCCCTCTTATCCGGACACCTTATAACCGGACAACACTCGGCGGAAATGACATCCCTTAAACTTAAGCTGGACAATTTTTATCGGCACATCCGGTTTCTTTAACTGGACTAAATCGGCAGGAAGTAGGTGGTACTGAAACAAATGTTCTCGTGGGAAAGATTTGAGACCAGTGATCACGTCTAAATAGGTACAATGCTCTCCTAAATTTATGTCAAATATTAGGGTTACATTATACAGGATGCATTCAATCGGTCAGTTCTAACAAATTTTTGGGGAAATCGGTTTAACCGGAAAACCCATTTAAATCCGTACTGGCCGCGCTCCTGAGGAGTCTGGTTAAGAGGGAGTCTACCGTACCTAGTTAATTTATTCCACATCTAGAAATTTAAAAGAGAGAAAAAAATCTCACCTGTTGAGTCACTGAGTTTAACTCGCCATAAGTCGAGTGAGCTTACTTGCAGGTTAAAATAAATTGTTAGATTTTTATATAGGCCCCCTAATCTAAATTTTAACTTTGATCATAGAAAATGGGGGTTAAAAAACAATCAACTAATGATAAGATAGTTGTAATTCTTACCCATCATGTAAGGGTCATCGACCAAAGGATAGAAGAAGTCAGTTGTCTGAACAAGGACAAGGCCTCCATTCCGAAGTGGTGTGACTGAAGCATCCATACCAATGCCTGGAAATATGTCAAATTAAATTACAGCTTATATGAATTAGAGAAGAAAGTAAACTTAGGTATTATTGGAAACAACTTGCACGTTAATTACAATTCGCTCAAAACCTGATAAGCCTAGTTAGCTGTGTGAATTATCTGAACTAGACTTGCCACAATACGGTTTTATGACTTGAATAAAAAAGGTTCAGCATATTTTTAAGGGTTAAAAACATTTTGAATAACTTACAATAGGTAACCTTAAAATATGTCTTGGGCGTACGACATGTTTAAAATTACGTAGGTTGGGGTTATGGAACACTAAACTCAAAACTTTTTTTGGTTTTGAATCCATCATTAAGTTAGGCCTGTTTTAAAAACCAAACAATAATTTTAAAGTGTGTGGCTAACTTAATGGATACATAGCATTTTGGACATTGGTTTTCACACAATCAACACGTAACTTATGCGCCATGCGGCGGTTGGGTACACTTCCATACCTGTTGGCACAAACACCCGAATGAAAATATCGATCGATAATATCGATTATTTGATATATCATTTGGTTAGTTAGGTAAGGTTAACCTAACCTAACTAACCAAAGGATGTATCAAATTATACAATCGAATAATCAATATTGCTCATTCGGTTGTTTGTGCCAACAGATATGGAAGTGAACCCCGGCGGTTGCCTGATGCGGCAGTGGGCTAAGTTTATGAGCAGTGTTGGGGAAGCTACTTTTAAAATGTAGCTAGCTACAACTACTGCTACATTTCCAAAAAAGGAGCTTAGCTACAGCTACAGCTACAGTTCCAAAAAAGTAGCCTAGCTACAACTACAACTACAATGAAATGTAGCTACAGCTACAATTTTAGCTACTTTTCCAAAGACGTTAATTTTTATTCCACGCACATTAGGTAAATGTAAAATTAATTGCAACTACATTTTTATTTGAACAAACATTTAAAAAAATGTCAGTATTGTATCTAACATTACTTGGAAAACAAATTATTCCTAGATTGTATTTAATTTGTGGGCATTATAAACCTAACATTACATTGCATTATTTTTAAGCATTTTAAAATATGTAATTTTCATTAAGTTCAAAGGACATACAACCAAACTATATTTTAAAAGCTAATTTTATTAATTTAATATAGATTCATTTATAGATGTTTTATATCAACAACTAAGACCAATAAAACTGCAAAAAGATTATTTAAAAATACTTTTTGTGTTACAGAGCCTAGCCTACTGAAATGGGAGTTTATTGCCTTTCTTTACTTTTAATGTTAAAAACAACATTGCTATAACTTTAAAAGTGATAAATTACTTATCCTACGAATAACACTTTTCAATGTCAAGAAATCGTCCTTTATTGTCATTATGCATATGGCAATTAAATTGTGCTTCAACCTAGTTGGTAGAGAAAACAGTATTCAGCAACTTATCCTGAAATCGGCTTTTAATTTAAACATGATGAAATTTGTAAAGTAAAAATAACATGTAGGCCTACTTGGCTATGTAACAAGTTGGCTATAGTAGGCTTGTTCTTGCAAGGACTAAACAGATATTCATAATAATTGAACTTGGTATTCGTCTTAAACTCTTAAACCATAGCCTCAGTCCTATACAAGAGCTGTTAGCAGGAGCAAACTATGCTATTTTTCAAGTTTCATGTTATATGGAGATTTTTTCATTACAATTATCATGTAGTCTAGGCATATCTTAAATCTCATCAGGTAATTTCCTCTTTGCTAATTTAGTAAACCTTTGAAAAATCTTCGTAATCTAACCAAGGAAGGGCTTGTGATGATAAACCACAATCAACAGCTGAAGCAAAGGTTGATAGACCAGCTTTTCATTATTTCAAGGTGTGTTGGTTTCCATTAAACCCCAAGTTGAAGCATTATCGATATAATAAAGAAACTAAATTGATTACTAATTCCCCTGTCCTGTCAATCACTTGCAAGCATTCAATTCAATAATTCAATATACCTTCTCTTGTCACCGGTACGCACCGTTTAAACGTCGTCTGCAAGCATCTAGCGATTTTATTTTATCTGACAGTAATCAAAGAGTAGTAAATTAAGGAAATGAGAGCCAAAAATGTGGATAACACTCATTTAATGGCCTCTATGTCCACACAACGTTGTAGGCCTAATAGGGGATGAAACGGCTGCAACCAGCTGTTTGAAGCCAGGAAAGTAGGCCTATTTTTTTTTGAAAATCTCAGTTTGAAAGAGGTTGTTTCACGTAAGGTTGAGGTTATGATAAAAATCACTATCTCAAACAAATGTAAATGTAGCGAGAAAAGTAGCTAAAATTCCGCTACAACTACTTTAAAAATGTAGCTTGCTACAGCTAAAGCTACAAAATCTTAAAAATAGCGTAGCTACAGCTAACGCTACAAAAAAAGTAGCGCGCTACTGTAGCGTTGCTACTTGTAGCGCGCTAGCCTACTTCCCAACACTGTTTATGAGAGCAGTTGAGTCTTTTCAGGCATCCGGTGCGAATTCCCACCGGACATGTGGAGTCAACACCGGACTTAAACTTAGTTAAGTTACTAGCAAAGGGCTATTGCTTCCTATCGGGGGGTTTCACATGGTCTGGCAGGTGCCGCACGCTAAGTTAGAGGCCTAGAGAGAGGAATACAAAGGCAGAAACCAGAACAGGGAATTCTCTAGAATCCCCGTTAAGTGAGGAGCTGCAACAAATCTGTCAACGCTAAGGCATTACTTCTAAAACATTACTGATAGGATAATAGGACACCAGGAAATTAGCAGCAAAAGCAATCATCATCCTAGAAAAAATGGAACGTGACATAGACCTGGAGGGTAGCCTACCTAAGTTAGTAGACCTATGACAACCTGTGTTGGACTAATTACGGGTACCTAGGCTATTAAACTTTTAAGCAGACGCCTAGGCCTATAGATCTGTCATCTGTATGAACCTGGGTCTTAGAGGCACAAAAGGCCTAGGCCTAAGAAAACAAGATAAGTTAATAAGAGTACTTACCATATCTTGGGATGGCCATATGCATAAAATGGGCGTGTTCATGATCTTGAGAGTTGTTTTCATCATGTTGAAGCCCTTCCAACAGTTTTGAGAGTACCTCCTGTGGGACTTTGCAGCCTCTGCCCTTCAAATCAGCAAATCGAGTAAGCCGGAAAGAAGGCTCCAAATCATGAGCAGCTGGATCAAAAGGTCGTCTCAACGCTAAGGCATTTTGATTACCACCGAGCTCTAACTGTGCAGCAGCCAACGATTCCTGAGAAACAGGCGTCGCCTGTAGCTCCGTCATCGTTGGTTGATAGTTAACCTGGGCGAAAATGGTTGCGGCTATTAAAAACCCTTAACAAATAAAACCCAAGGCTCGAAGCCTTCGAAATTACCCCACGCTGAATCAAACTATTGCCTGCTCCGGCCGGCAACACAATGGCGTTCTGCCAAAATGTAAAACAACTGGAATAAAACAAAAAGTAGAAGAAAGAACAGATACAATGTGCAAGACAAAATACGCCGACTTTTAAATTAAGGTTATTCCCGCACTAAAATTTCTAGTGTTTATACAGAAATCTCAATATCATTGGTTGGAATCAGTAAGTTCAAGGAGCGTTGTTAAAATGTTCTCCGCATCACGGAACGGAATTGTGTAATATTCCAACTATTCCAAGTGGAAAGTGGCATGTGAGAAACACTCGTTAGCCAACAAAAAAAGTACCATAACAAGTTTTGTAACATACTATAATGAATTATCATTCATGATTCTTAGGTATAACAATTACCAGTGGTGTTCCAAATACTTGATAAATATAAAAATTAACTCATTATGTAAAAAATGTATATAAATGCGTAATTTCTTAGGAAATTATATGTTTTTTTGTAATTCTCTCTTTGCGCATCTATTGGTCAATTGTTTAGAAAAAAATACTAATGAAGTTTTAATAAATTCTGGCAACTTTATTGTATGATTTTGAATTTTGTATGAAGAAACAACAATACTGCATAGCAAGATAACCAACATATTCAACGAATATCAGTCGGGTGTTTCCGACTGAACTAAAACAAAACATGCTTTGCTAGTATTCGCAGTATTCAGTATTCGTGGTTCACCTCCTTCACTATAAAGGGTAAAAATGTCGATATAAGCATTGATTATACATCTTCATGTATAATCAATTATACATATAATCAATGATCCAAGAAGGATATTTAATTTTCACAAGAAGAGTCTACTTGCACTCATAGTCTATATAGTCATTATTTACGAATTCAGTGTGATGCTTAGAAAACCAAAACTAATATAATATTATGGTATTTACTCAGGGGAGGTATAGAAGAGGCTACGATGACAGCTGAGGGCTTCTTATTAGCTGAGGGAACGCCATTACCGTAACAAAACGTTCAAAAGCCATCGGCCTCGGTGGTCTATTGGTTAGCGTGCCGGGCTGATATACTATAGGTCCCGGGTTCGAATCCTGCTGGTAGCATCAACTTTTTGTCCAAGATTTTTTTTATCAGCAAGTTTGGTTGGTTTGGTTTGGTTATTACAGTTTAATTTTATTATTAAGTCATTATAAAATTTTAATTAAACAATTTCTAGTTTTATTTAATAAAAAGAATTGTTTTTCCGATTACTAAACTTTTGTTATATTATTTCTTTATCAGCAAGTTTGGTTAGTTCGGTTAGGTTATGATGGTTTAATTTTTTAATTAAAAAATAGTAAAATTGAATTTGAGGCATTTATAATTTTATTTTATGAACAGGACTATTTTTGCGACTAGTAAACCTTCCTTGCCAAAGTGCTCTTTACTACAGCGCTGTTCACGGAGGAATTTTGAACTAAATGCCTCATTTGTACCTCCCCTAAGTCAGACCCTAATATTATCTATGCAATAGTATATTACGTTACTAGTCCATAACCTCTCTTGGAGGTTATGACTAGTGATTTTTACTCCTTTAGTTGGTGGAAATATATAAGGATTTGTACGGATTAAGTGGTATGGCGTAAACTATCGTACGTAACTCGTCCAAAATATGTGTACCGGACTCGTATGGTAATCCCGTACTCGACTTCGTCTCGCACGGGAACGACCACACTCGTCCGGTAAGCACAATTTGTTTTTCAGGATAAATTTTGCCAACAGTGTCATTTAGAGGCTTCTGATTGACTATAACGAAGGTTTAGTAATTGAAAAATTATTTTTGTTCATAGAATAAAATTATAAATGCCTCAAATTCAATTTATATATATATACAGGGTGTTTTTTTTAAAACTTGCATCTTTATTTATGTAAAAACCGCAATAGATAGAAATATGCAGTTTGCGGGAATCATCTATTGACGTAGGGGGACCAATTGTTTTGAATTCAACGTTACATTCACATTCCCCCCCTTTCCCCCCCTGCCACCAACTTAATTTTTTTAAATAGCAAGGTACCCCTTGTGACATATCAAATAAAAGAGCATGAAAAAAGACAATTTTTGATGAAAAAAAATTGAAAATCGGTTCATAAATTTGTGAGATATTTCCCCCCTCACCCCCCCGGAGCTTAATTTTTTTTAATAGCAAAGTACCCCTTGTAACATATTAAATGAAAGAGCAAGAAAAAAGAAAAAATTTGGCGAAATTTATTTTTCATTTGATATGTCACAAGGGCGGGTACCTTGCTATTAAAAAACAAGTTATGGGTAGGGGAAAAGGGGGGTGATTATCTCACAAATTCATGAGCCGATTTTAAATTTTTTTTCACCAAAAATTTTCTTTTTTCATGCTCTTTCATTTGATATGTCACAAGGGGTACTTTGCTATTAAAAAAAATTAAGTTCCGGGGGGGGTGAGGGGGGGAATATCTCACAAATTTATGAACCGATTTTCAATTTTTCTTCATCAAACATTTTCTTTTTTTATGCTCTTTTATTTGATATGTCACAAGGGGTACCTTGCTATTTAAAAAAAATAAGTTGGTGGCAGGGGGGGGAAAGGGGGGGAATGTGAATGTAACGTTGAATTCAAAACAATTGGTCCCCCTACGTCAATAGATGATTCCCGCAAACTGCATCTTTCTATCTATTGCGGTTTTTACATAAATAAAGATGCAAGTTTTTAAAAAAACACCCTGTATATATTTTTTTTTATTAAACCGTCATAACCTAACCTAACCAACCAAACGTGCTGACAATGAAAAAATCTAATGAAGGTTTATTAATCGAAAAAATAGTTCTGTTCATAAAATAAAATTATAAATGCCTCAAATCCTATTTTAAATTGTTTTATTCTAAAATTAAACTATCATAACCTAACCAAACTAACCAGACTTGCTTATAATGAAAAATCAAATGAAGGTTTAACCGAAAAAAAAAATGTTCATAAAATAAAACTATAAATGGGTCAAATTCAATTTCGTAATGTTTTAATTATAAAATTAAACCGTCATAACCTAACCAAACCAACCAAACTTGTTGATAATGAAAAAAATCCAATACAAAAAAATAGTGCTACGGGTGGGATTCGAACCCGGGTCCTTCGGATCATCAGCCCATTACTCTATCCACTACACCACCGAGGCCAATGGCAACAACCGTATCGTCGCGGTAATGATGTTCCCTCAACCAATCAGAAGCCTCAAAATAATGCTGTAGGCAACACTAATCCTGAAATAAAAATTCAGCGTCCGGCAAACACTTATTTTCAGGACTAGTAACGTAATATACTATACTAATAAACATCATGGTGGAAGGAAAATATATGAATAAACATAAAATAACATATAACATTACCTACCATAAAACAATCATGTGATATAACCATAGCTACTTCTGCCAGATGAGTTTCCATTTTCCTGTATAAAGTATTACAGTACTGGCATCCAAATACCAATAGTGAGCGAGAAGTCCAAAGCAAAAGTGTCTCTATGACAACAGCTGTTGCTGAATCAATGGCGCTAAATTGAAAATCCATTGAACTCATTGAGTGAATTGTTTTTTCAATTATTACAAAAGAAAATGACTTTTGTGGTTGATGTAGTTTCAGAGGACTCTTTCTATGAGAACATTTGCTTAGGTTTGACAAAACTTTTAGGTGAGATTTTATGAAGTACAACATCCAACTTTTACCTTTAAAGTAAGCTACCTACTTATACTCCAGTATAAAATTGTACCTACGAAACCAATTGAAATGCTTAATTAAATTTTAATGTGTTTATTTAATCATCAGCACTTTGAAGCATTAGTCTGATTTGACCAATGAGAAATTTAAGAGAAGAAAGTGTGGTGACAATCATAGATCTGTTGAGTTATGTATAATGAAATTATATGGGTTTAATTTGATAAAATACAACTATATTATAGTAATTTATATCATTTTTACACTCCACAGAAAACACACCTGGAGTCCAGGGTATAGAGCTGGAGAAACGTCTTCCGTGCGAGCGGATGTTAATCTCATCTTGGGAACAGAGACATTTGTGTTCCTTACCAGAAGACGTCCGACAATTCTACTCCTCTACCGATGGTTTTAGACTTATATGGAACTACGAGTATGCAGGTAAAGAAGTTTTTGCATTTTCTTGATGAAAGGAGTGAATTATAAATTACAACCGATAACTATAAATTTGAAAACCACACACTAAATTTTTATGTTCCTAATTAGGAAAACTTTGATATCCAACTCTTTGATAGCCAAAATTAAACTAAACAAAACCCAATTTTATATATCAATTCTCTTAATTGATAATACAATGGAGTCGGATATCAAAGTTATGCTCTGAACTAATGGGCTTTGCTAGTGCTAGGGAATTGTTTTAAAATATTTTAGGACAGATGATATTAAATTGATGAAAAGAAAATACCTACTGGAAGTGGTCATTCTCTTTCCAGACACTATTTGGCCTGCATCTAGGCAGGGTCTAAATTAACCAAAGATCTTCGTGTTGCACCAACCCAACAACATTATAGGTTGTGGTAATAGCCTATTTTTTTTTCTTTCAGGAGTTTTGTTTCTTGTTTTGACTAGAATACAGTACTCCGTTTGGTTTTTCTTAAGTGATTTTCCAGCTTCGGATGGGTTTGTGTACTCATCTTGATATAGGCCTAATCAGATTTCTCACCTTAAGTACGGGAGCAAATTCCATTTCCCAATACTTTGTGAAAACATTGTAGCCTACAAAGTTTAATGGAAAATGTCCACAATAACCCCTAAAATAACATGGTCAAGACTCAAGGCTATTGATACTGATAATGAAAGAGTGTGCAGGTGAAATACTCCCGATTGGCAATCTAAGGATCAACTCGATAGCAGAGCTGAAACGATTGGCTGGTGTGAAGACATCGGGAGATACAGATTGTCCAAACCTTCTTGACATTGAGATATGTAACGTCTCTGAGCCAAGATCACCCAAACCCAACTTCGGACCCAAGTGTAAAATATTTGAGCTCGATCCTTGTCAAAATGTTGCAAAAGTGAGTCTCTTTTCACTGTCTTTAATTAAAATTTTTGATTTTATTTACCTGCTTTGACATATTTTTTAGTCAAAGTTTTAGTCAAATTTACAACTTTGTAGCTAGAAAGTCGTTCTTGACTATAATTTGTTTTTGTTATTTCTTTAAAATCCACTATCCACACTGTATGCTTCGTTAAGCTGGTTAAATAGTCCTAATATAAAGAAGCTTTTGAACCTGTTCTAATAATTTTTTTCAAGCAGTATTTGCACAATTATCAACATTGTTTTCTAGTGCTAAACCTTGACAAAAAATACTTATGTAATGGAGTGAAATAGTAGAGTAGAGAGGATGGCTTAGCAAAGTGAGAATTTGGACAATGGTCAGGGTTAAATGACAGGTTTGTTTTGTTTATCTTAAAAGTGGTGTGGAAGATGATACTGTATAACCTATGGGGGATTAAGTACATGATATTTCCTCTTTTGAGTTGTTGATTCATTGTCGGAATTACATTTCACAAATCCTCAACAGGTTTGCCTCGTTTACATGGAGAAACCAGAAGGTGACACGAAGAAGGAGGAGCCGAAGATATGGCTGTTGGATCGCAGCTATGAGTGGCACTTTCTGGCTGAAAGTTTCACTCAATACTTCCGCATGATGTTGGTCCATCAAGGTCTACCTCAGTGGCAATTCAGGTTTACACCCATGGGGCTAACACCATGGGCCGAGGTGAGTGACCACCATGGTACCATGGAAGTTGGAAAAATAGAGCGCTGCCAAGGTGTAACATTTTTGGAATGTTATAGAAGCTAAACTTATTGCGCATTAAGTCATGAATTTTCTGATGATATTGAGGAAAGGTTCAATTACCTTCTACCGAATACACATGACACACATCCACACATGTACTTTTATCAACTTTGACAATTTTCATACACAATGATAAAAAATTAAAGAAGGTCCTGAGGCGCAAGAGGTCAACCAACAACCAATCACACCAGGCATCAGGTGTGTTGGGGGCGCAAGGAAGAGGAAGCTTCTCCATCAAGGTAGGTGGAGGGGGGCACAGTTATCTCTCCGACCAGCGCATCAAATGCAAACCGCGGGTCTGAATTAGTGTCCTTGTGTACCTGAAAAAAATGTTGGATACCCCGGGGATACATTAAGATAAGTTCCAGACAGTTGATAGCACACAACAGGTTTACAAAACAATTCATTTGTTATTTGGCCCTGCGAGGGGCTTCTTCGAAAGAAAGTAGTAAGCATGTGCTACTCTCCCCAGACCCCAAGAGTAAGGGCGAGAGATTAATGTAAAAATATAAAGCTGATAACTTATAATGAATATACTCAGATATTTCTTATGATTTTTTACAACTGTATGAAAATACAGGTCAGATTTGACATTTGATGTTTCCTGTTTTCCTTCCAGCAAATGATGTTCATGATTTGTCCTCATCTCTTGGCTGAACAGGATGTACGAAGTCCTCGCTTTGATCCAACTCTGAACCAAATCGACCCTAGTGTGTTCAAAACAAGAAGCAAAAGCTCCAAACAGAAGAAGCCTGAAAAGTAGCCTCAACTAATTCCTCCAATTAGCTGTAGCTGTTTGATAAAATTATATAACTTGTTTCAAACTAACGTTGTATTCACAAAATTCAAAGCATTGTCAGACAAAAGGTTTTGAATAGCAAAATTTTGCAGTCAATATTTATACAAAACAATAACTGTAAAACTATGTTATCTCAAACAAGTTTTTTCGGTATATACTGTGAACTTACTATTGGTCCAAACAACCATTAATGTGCAGTCTAGTGGTAGAGAACTGGGCTTTGGTCCCCGATGTCCCTGGTTCAAATCCTACCAATTACCAATGTATTTATTTAGCTATGTAACAGTGCTACCGTCTAGGTCTAGCCTGAATTAATTTGTTAAACGGTTTCTAATGTTGACAGCCTAATGTCCATAGAATGTGAAGGTGGGGAATTAAAACAAAATTAATACAATACATATTATATACAAACTCGGTCAAAAATACTTTGTATTTACTTTTTAAAGACTTGAGTACCTACTTTCTTTTTTGCATGTTTCAATTTATTAAATTAATAATGAAACGGTTGTTGGTAATGTGTTTAAATTCCCTCCCCCCCATACATTGCGGCAGATTTTTTAACTAATAAAAAAAATTAAAAATTAAGTTCCCTGTGAATTTGCAAATTAAGGATCGTCAATAACAATAACTTAACTAGAGCCCTGCACACACCAGAGCGATACTCCGTGCGATACTGGAGCGGGCGCGATACTTTTTCTTGGAAATTCTCTTGCGATACCAGTGGTCCGTGCGATACCATGGAGCCTTATGGAGCCGCACACACCAGAGCGAACCGCGATACGCGATACCGAGGCGAATGCGATACCGTAGCGATAGTATCGCGGTAACGCTGCATGCACTGTTTGCAGCGCTGTATCGCGGCGATACCAATGTGGCCAAACGATGAACTACTCAGTTTTGTCTTTTCTCTGTATGTGAAAACAACAACAACATGTCGTGTATCACCGAACATTTACTTGAAGTTGTTTATACATACCCGATGCACTATGATTTATATCACGTTTTAGCAACTAGAAATTTAAAATAGGGTTCGTCTTCATTATTTGTTATTAAACTACGTTTTCCGAAGAATTTACAATAGAATTCCCAAACATTCAGACATCTTGGATTTATTAATTATTTTAACACTTAAACATTTGATTTGAATTATCAATATTTTTTCCAGTGCCGCTGTCAATCCAATGTTGGGTGATTGCTGACAGAATAACGCATTTAATACTGGTTTGATGATGATTCAAATTACTATTTAATAGGTAGTTCATACAATATTGTATTAGCTATAGCACAGCATATTGTAGAGGTTTTGCTAGTCAGACTAGACGAACTAGAGAGATGGTAGGTAATGGTAATGGTAATGGAGGTGGGTGGAATGCTAATTGATTCGTCAACTCATTGAAAAATATATCTACATACCAGTCTTACCTTAAAGTGATTGGGGAGCGAGCTGGCGTAGTGGTTAGAGCGCGGGACTTCAGTCCCTGAGGTCCCGGGTTCGATCCCCGCCAAGTCACCAATGGATTTTATCTAACTGGTAATGCCGCAACCCCTAGGTCTAGCCTGAAGTAATGTGAAAAACTATCCCAGGCTTGTGCCTAGCGTCCTAGGAAAAAAAAAACCTTAAAGTGATTGCTAGCCGTTCTTCGGCACTCGCTTCACGGTAGTGGGTACTTTCCTTTTCGATAATGCCAGAAATCAAACTCAGCAACTCGTCAAAACATTCCTGATTCATTCCAGAATATGTAGAATCTTGTTTAATCTTTTCTTAACTGGGTCATCATGAGCGTATATGGTACTCGCCAAATCGCAGCCGTTCTTTATTTATGTCGTATACCCACATTTTCCTTGCTCTCTCATCTTCTATAATAGCACGGCTAGCTAACAGAAAAGCTTCTTCTTCATCAGACCATGTCATAGTTTTAAGTTTACACACAGTAGCCTACAGTATACAAACACTAACTATAACACAACACTTTTGCAACTAGAGAGTCTCACAACCACCGCACTCTCTGAGGTGTACTGGATTTCCCGCGCGTCCCTTTCCCGCTCTGGTGTGGAAGCACCTGTTTTCACTGCGATATTATCGTTCAAGTATCGCAGATAAAATTCTAGGAATAGTATCGCGCGTCCCCAGCGATAAAGTATCGCTCCGGTGTGTACAGGGCTTAAAACCAGTTTTGCAGCAAAACAACTTACTGTTAACTTTTACAAAGGCTTGAATTCATAATACATTTTATTTTTAAATACAGTGTATTTGGTAAAAACTATAATAAATGGTATAAATTAAAGGTGAAGGTTTTATAAAAAAATATTTTGGCCTAAACAGAAAATATCACACTTCTACCACTACTACTTAATACAAAATGATAATGATATATTTTAATGAAATGAATATTTTATCATTCAAGAATGGGAACATGATTAAACTATTATGGCAATATTGAATAAGCTTTAAAGAAGCTGAATCATACTTATGTATAGAATTACATCTTCATAAATCAACATAAAAGACCTGTTAGTTAACACATTTTTGCAGCATATAAAACCATCCTCTATTTAAAGCTTCACAAAAACTGTAGTTAAGGAGACACAAAAATAAAAATAGGAAGAAAACAAAAAAATATTACATTGTCTTTTTAATAAATGTCATTTTCGAGCCAAAACTCACGATTTCCAGAGAAAAGTTAATGATTAAATAAAATCTAACTATAAAAGCATATTTATTATACATTTTAAACTAAATAAATAGTTCATACAATGTCTTAGTTTTAAATTTTGGAAACTTGAAAGTTTTTTTTTTTTTTTAATGGGTATGAGTGTGTTAAAAGCTAAAAAAATAACCTAAGCTTTGCAAAGCAATTAACAACAGTCGTATGGATATTTTACATAAATGACATCATACGATTTATCATAAAATTGTTTAAAGTAAAGTACAATAAAACCCTGATAAACCAAAATAAAGGGGACAAACCATTTTGTTAACCAATGGTAGGAACTTAAGGGCTATGTCTATCTTCAACAATAGTCGCTTCTGTTATTTCAATTGCTGCCATTTTAAAATCTACAACTGTCTTTAAAAATCTGTTTATTAAAATAATCATCTATTTCCTCAACATATATCTATTTGTATGAGATCCATGTCGTCGCTACATTAATAATAATACAAGAAATAAAAGAATGTAATACACTATCACATTCTGTTAGGTACCTAAGCCGAACACACTATTCATTATGATGGTTTTGGTTAACCCGGGTTTCGGTTGACTGGGATCTGGGTTAAAAGTGTTTTACGGTACTAGTAAAATATTACCTATGTACTATTGAAGTTTGTATCTTTATTTTAATGGGTGTGATTTTACTTATTTAGTTTTAGTGATTTTGCTCTGCACATTTTTTATTATGGCAATAAACAATTCTGATTCTGATTTCCCTACTTGATAAGTGACAAAATATTCTATATCCACTAATTCCACCCTTTTTTCTGCCATAATACCTAAATATAAAATCTTCATAAATAATATTAAATAAACATCTTACAAAGCAACATAGTTATTTCAAAATATGATTTGCTATACATAAAGGATATACATAAAAATAGCCAACTTATTGTATCTTCATAGTTATTTTCCAAATACTAACCAAACTATGGTAAGAATCTAGGAATATCACATTGCAAATATTAATAGTAAAAAATAAGTATTTACACTCTTTCAATTTTAACTACACTACCTACTCTTTAAAAAGGCAACTCGGTATAAAATAAACTATTGTACGGTTTTACACTCTTCCTCTCACTGTACTCGTGTAAAACAACCCAATAGACGGTTAGTAGAGACGGGGTTTAAAACACGGATATCTCTCTTCTATCTTTTTCCGCTAAATCATCATCCAATGTCAGGAGAATCTGAAAATATTTCAACTTGTTCAAACCCTCTTCAAATGGATACAAAGTGAACCATTTCTAACAAATTCCATGCTCAAGTCGAGCAGGTAAAGTTTAAAGCACTTGATGAAGGTTCAAACTGTTTTGACTATGAATAGAACTCATTGATCCATAAGTGTACGATTCAAAGCTGTGCTCGGCTGTTCTTGATCTAGGCACATAATACAACATTCCCAGAAAATGTCAGCTGGTCTTAAAGCAGTAACAAAATTCACTTAATCAACTCCACATTCATGGTGCCAACGTCGTTCAATAAGTATGCTTAGTAATTATTTCATAAATCGAGGAAATACAAATTGGTGATAAAGGAGTCACATTTATCATTATTATACAAGTTTTAAGGGAGTTCTGCTAAATTACCTGAGGAAATGTGAACTTGTCCAACAACCACTGATTTTTGTCCTGAGAGATTCAAATAACCAAGAAATAAATCTAAATATTAGTGAGTAAATTGGATAAAAGTGTGATTATTTAATCCCAAACCATTTTTTCTATGCAAATCCATCTACTGGCAAAGGATTACAATAGTTAATGGTCCCCATTTGCACAAAAACCTTTTCACAGAACAGAACGTTATTGATTATATTGTATTGAGTGTTACGACTTTCCCTCACATTAAATTGGAAGAGACGTAGGAATTGGCTAACTCTGGAACTCGCTAACTCGGTCGTGTGTCGGAACTGGCTAACTCTGGAACTGGCTAACCGTCCCAGTCAGGAATTGGCTAACTCCGGAACCCGCTAACTCGATTTTGTCCCGCGGCGGAATTCGCTAACTCTGGAAGTCGCTAACCCGGCCGCGCCCACTGCACGGAGCGTTGCCAACCTTGCACGACGAAATAGTCGTAATCTGCCGTAATTCAAAACGTCAGTGTCAATAAAGATAATTGTTTCGGTATTGGTTTCTATTATCAAATCCATTAGGGGGAATATAATAGCTACGTAGCTCAAAGCAATTAAAATGCAATTATAACATCATTAAGAAGTTATTTATTATGTTGGTTCACCTTGTGATTGTTTCTTGATGATTGTAGAGTTTTATTGAAAGTTTTATCCAAGAACATGGCAATCATAAGGTAAACCAACATAATAAATCCTTTGTTCTTGAAACTGGGAATGCCACATAAATTCTAAGGGGTTATATGGTTTTGTATTTTGCTGTTACAAGTCCAATGAAATTGTGTTATATGATTTATATCTAAAATGAATGCCAGTGTTATAGGAAAATAGCAATACATGAAAATTAGTGAGAATAGTAGACCTACCAACTAAACCACGAAGAGATTGTAAATGTAAGTGAGCTCTCAAACACGGATACACAATTTAATCGTGATGTAATTGACCCTTGTCTAATAAAGCCTTTAACCGTGTTTTATAAGTAATTCTTCAAATTAAAGGTTCGTTGTTGACTCGTCAAACTTATGTGTAAAAATATTACATACGTTTCATAACAGTTAATAGAATAATTGTAGGCTAAACCTAGGCAATTGACAACTAAAGCAATGTAAACCTAGACCTACATGCAAAAAGCTAGTTTTTTTTTTTTAGCCTAATCCTAAGATTTGTTTAATTTATTATTAATTTTTTTATATGATTTGGTGTTGGAAGAAGGATAGATTTAAGAAAGGTAAAGTCAAGGTCATTTTAGTTTAGGGTTTCAGTTTTGTAGATGTCAACAACTGTGTATTTTTTTAAATAGTATCCGTCGTTATTATTTTGAGTAACTTTTAATGTGGTTTACAGTGGGTTTCTAAGTGTCGCAAAAATGTCAACTTTACAAGTTGTTTACAAAAGTATGCCTATCTATTTATATGAAATCAAATGATGAAAAACAAATCTTCTCCAAATGGGTTTCGAACCTGATATCTACGTGTCGTGAGCCTCTTACCTTACCTCTAAACTATTTGTTTATTGACACAATGTGTTTTCAAGCGGTCAAATAACAGCCGACAGTTGCAATGGTCGCAATACTTAAAATATTTTTGATACTATGATTCCGTTATGACATCAAGTAGTTGAATTGTTTTTCTGGAGTTGGAGAGGAGACTATTATTTTAATATAGATTCATTAATTACAATTAGTAATGTTATTACTGTATGATACATTTGTAAATGCCTAATTAATTAATTTTCCCCCTAAAAATGTTCAACTACTAAATATTTGCTTAAATAAATTAACAAACATTAATTAATGCAATTATTTGCATTTATTATTATTATGTTAACCCGTTGTTGCCCAACCACTGAAAAATTGGAAAAATAAGACAATATTTGCTGGAAGATGTTTTTATGGATCAAATTAAGTTATTAAATATCTCCATGGTTACTTGTAACAGAAAAAAAATATTATTTGGGACTTGAGGGTCCCGTTTGGGGGACTTAAGAGTCCCGTCGGTCGACAAAGGGCTAGTACCCTATGGAGTCCAGTATGTGCTGCAGCCTGGTGGACTAAGTTTGAACTACAAGGACATGTTGAAACTGTTGCTAGGCAACAGCTACAACCAATAGCAACCCTAGAATGGCCTAATTGGCAGCAGCTGTTCTGAAAAAGCAATGCTGGGACTTAATAGTCCCGTCGGTCGACAAAGGGTAAGCAGGTGTTCAACTATATCTAGTCAACGCTAGTACTCAATCATCTAGTACAACTATCACAACATCATCCGTTTACATTTATTATAGATCAAATTGCTCTACAACCGTCTTAAATATTCTGCTGCAGTGGCAAGGGGTGGGGTTTGGGGTCACCCCCCCCCCTTGACGAAAGGATTTTGCCCATAAAAGATCATAAAACCTCATAATAGTCCTAACTGTATAAATGTACATTATTGTGATTATTAATTTGCTTTTCGCATAGTCAAAGTAAGTTACAACTACAGTATTATTGCTCAATAATATTAGTTTGTCATTAACATCTTAGTTCAGTAATAAAAACTGTAACGTTTAAAATAACAACTACCGCAAGTTTTACTCATTGACCTTGAAGCTATCAGCCGATTCTTTGTTATGCTTCCATTTTATGTTTGTCAAATAAAAATTGTGACGTTTCAAAAACAATAATGTGAGAACCTAATGCATGTAAATAATGGTAAAACCCTAGTAAAATTAAATAAATATACAATGCATTTCAACACATTAGCATTAGACTATAGAAAGAAACACAATTTATAATATGATCTTGGTAATTTAATGAATAATGTGCATTAGAAGAGGCAGGTGACAGAAAATGATTGAGGAGACGTGTTGTTAGTTTGCAAGGCCAAAAAATTAGTACTACCAGCGGGATGCGAACCCCGCACCTTCAGGGTGTCACATTATTAATGTGACAGGGTTGGTAGCTCGTTTCTAAATCATACCATTATAATGATCAATAGCTCAAATGTAAACCCTTTTATCACAGAATATTTTAAGGCTAGAACAAACTGCAAGCTGTAAAAACTGGAGATAAAGAAAAATTGTCTACAAACATGTTCAAACTACGAAACGTCCATAAGAAATGTATGGGGGTACGACTTTTTTGTTTTGTAGTCTTTTTACATTGCCTGTTTTGATATGTTTACTATTTCATACTATAGTATTCATGTTTACTGTTTCCTATAATAGTTTTTTTCACATATTTGTTCAAACGTCTGAGAATAATGTTCTTCTTGGTGAAAACCTACTACCGTACAGTATCTGATAGGCCTATACTGCCAACCCTAGAGTGATTATTGAAAATGGTCCATTCTTTTTTTATGACCCATTGTGCAACTGTGGGTGTAAACAGAACGGACTGTCTTGTTCTGCTTCATGAGGGGAGTGCCAGATTAATGAATATAAGAACATTGAAACAAAATGATAAGTTATTCGAATTAATAAAAATCATAACCCGCACGACAGACATAAAATAGACCTTTAAATAGTCATATTATAGCCTATCAAGGAAAATCATTCACGTCTACAAACCCGGTCTACCAAATACGAACTTGATAATTTTATTTACAGCATTTCATATATTTAATGCTATTTATTTGAAAAAGGAGCAAATTACGGCCTATGAAAATAAATATTTCATCAACAAAAGAACCGAACGAACTATCTTTTTACAAACGAATAAACAACAATTAAATTAGAATATAATAACGCATTTTACACGCTAATAATAATCATAACAATAATAATAAACATAGCCTACTTCTCAATATACTTTTATTTAACATCAACCCCATTGCTTTTACTGCGAATTATTCATTGGATACGATATTATGGTACCGATAGGATCGTAGGTTCTACACTTTCGGCAACACTGGCCAACAATCTTCGTGCTTTGCTCCTATTGGCCGGCACGCGACGCTTCTGATTGGAAGTTAGCGAGTTCCGCCGAGGGACCGAGTTAGCGAATTCTGTCCTAGTACGGAAGTCACTAACCCGGCTCTAGAGCGGGTTAGCGGGTTCCGGAGTTAGCCAATTCCGAAACCGAACAAGTTAGCGAGTTCCTCTCATCGACCAAATTTTAAGATAGGACATTTAACATGGGGTTAGCGAGTTCCAGAGTTAGCCAATTCCGCGGACCCAATTGGAAGCAACAGAGCAGGGAAGTAATAGCTTACTTGGATGCGACTGGAGCTTGTTGCAGACTGTTATTTATTGACATTTACCGTAACACTTTGAATTTATGTTTCATTGGTTATATTGATCAAAACTCATTTTACATAACCCAATTACACAATTATCCCATCAAATTTTTGTACAGAATAATCCCTCGGTTAAAAGTCCTTTTCTCAACTTACCATAAATGAAAAGAACAAAGCCCCTGCTGAGAGAAAGTGCCAAATGTCATGTTTGTCGTAAAAGTTGAGTATCTCACAACGCTGATTGAAGGCCCGAGACTCTGCCGGAGTCAGCTGGAAAACAACATTGTTGGTAACAAAAAACAGTCTGAAAATCAAACACTGAACTGTTTCAAATGGGAGTCATGGGAATAAGAAGAAATCAATCGTACAACATTTCAAGGATAAGGAAGTGTTACATGTTTTAAGGGACCATACATCACTTGTTACAAATATCATGATAGCCTATCATGAGATTCCCAAACTCAAAAATATCTAAATAAATCACATAGACCACATCACAAAAATAACCAACTTCTTGAAAAAAAATTAACAAATTGTCAGGTCTTAAAATACTTATACCAGATTACAAATCAGTTTATTACCTTAAACGCTCTGGTTGTAGTATCCAGGAGAACGGCAGTGTAATCAAATATGAGATTTTATTTGATAATCCTAAAATTTGATATAAAGTCCACTGCAGTATTAGACCGGCAATACAAATTTTTTCTTCAGATGGATTCAAGATTCAGCTTTGAAATATCCATAGAATTTGTTGTTGTGACTTAAATAGATAAAGATTAAAACACAGACAACATTTAAATTCACACACTTACCTTCCAAGAAATCGATTTATGGTAGAAGAAGTAACATCCAGCACCCCAAAACATAAAAGCCAGCACTGTGTATGTCAAAGGTGCTTTGTAAATTTTCTCTTTCGACACTCGCTGAAATACAGACAAACTTATATTGATGAAAATAGATCTAATCGTGGTACCACAAGCTAGGTAAAAATAACTAGAGAACCATATTATACAAAGAAGAGGTGATTTCTTGGTTTGTATATAGTGTGCTTGTTTGAGTAAAAGCAAGAGCTACTCAAATTGATTGGACTGAAACATTACACAAAGTAGATCATGAAATAAAATACACCCGCCGCAGCAAACCTGCTGACTAAGCAAATTTCCATTTGTCTGAATTGGTTTTCAATTAAATCTATTTTAAATAACATTAGGTTTAACAAGTACCTAGGATTTCTGCAACAAGGAAACTAATTAAGTGTGTTTTTTAGTAAAGTATTAATAGCTTAGTATAAAATAATTGAATTTGCCAAGTATGGTCAAAATATATCCATAAACATGCAAACTACAAAAATTTACAATATTCTCAATAAGAATAACATAGGAATTTTTAATTTACAATATTTTGAATTTTCTTCGTTACCGATAACCGTACAAAAACACTTTTATATACTACCTAATTTTTTTTTACTCTTTAAAAAGGTTTAGAGATAAATTGGGAAATTTTGTGTTTTGAGGGTCAAAAATGAGAAAACCTTATTCTCACCCTATAAAACCCCGTTCCCATGGTCCGATCATGCTGGCTCGCGAACTCATTCTAGTTCATTCCGTCTTACACCTTTAAACCAAATTGCACCAAAAAATTATTCAAGTTATTGCGTTCACGGACACATACACATTAATACAAATTTGAACCAATGGTGTTTTTGGCCTCTGGGGACATCAAAATGAAAAAGTAAATCGGTCCCGGGCCTAGGTCTTACCGTGCCACCTACGGTAATAGCTAACCTTCCCTATAGGGAAATTCGCAAAAAAGGTTGGCCTATCTCTATCATGGTGTTCAGGATCTTATCATATCCCAATACAATGTAAGGACAGGTTTTCCAGGTTCAAAAATAAAAATTTTCAGGACAAAGCTTGTAACGCAACCCTTTAAAGAACAAAAAAATCAAATAATTTTTAAATTTAAGATAGACCGAGTGTTAAGACGGTCAAAAAAATACTCCAATACAAATATATCAAAAACTAGCAAAGAGGCATCGTTATTTTCTGTAATTGGATACCGGTAGCAGTAATTAAAAGACTATTTAGGTTTTCAAGTGTTAAATCTAATGTTGTATCTCACAATTTGTGAATTTGTTTTTAGCGAATTACCCATAATAAGCTATTACCTTTGACTACTAAGGGCTACAATATACAACATTTTTATCAAAATCGTTAGGGCCATTATTAAGAAAATCAGATTTTTCCATTATTTTACAGGGTTTTATGGGATAATCCATATTAAAAATCAAAATTTAAAAAAAAAATTAAAAAAACATTCCAAATTTTAAGGACCATGACATACATTGTTTAAATCAAAACCAGCTTTCTTTCTACAAAAAAAAAACTTTCAAAATTAAAACCACCATGATATACTTAGTTAAATAAATCAAAACCCGCTTTCTTTCTAAAATCCTATTTCTCGTTATTTTATGGAGGTTATCAACGGAAAATAACATAATTTACAAACACTTTTGAACCAGAATTTTTACAGAAATGGGAGTCATACCATTTCGTTCAGAATTTAAAGGGCTACAACATACTATATTTTTATCAAAATCGTTAGGTGCATTTTCGAGAAAATCAGATTTTCTGTTATTTTACAGGGTTTTATAGGAAAATCCCCATTAAAAATAAATACCCCCGCCGCAGCAAACCTGCAGACTAAGCGAATTTCCATTTGACTGATTGGATTTACACTGAAATGTCTACTTAAAAATATAACATTTATTCTCTATTTAAATAGAATTAGTTTAACTAGTACTTAGGTTTGCTGCATCAGGGAGGGTAAAACTGTTTTTTTTTTTTAAACGTTAATAGTTAGTAAGAAATAAAAACATTTTCCAAATTTGATCAAAATATGTTCATAAACAAGCAAACTACAACAATTTACTTATTCTCCATAAGAATAACATGGGAATTTTAAATTTAAAATTTTTTGGAATTTTCTCCGTAACCATTAGGCGCATAATAACACTTCAATATACTAAATTATTTGTTTTTTTAAGCTCTACAAAATGGTTTGAAAGGAAATTGCTAAATTTTATGTTTTTTGGGTCAAAAATGGGAAAAACCTATTTTTACCCCATAAAACCCCCCGTAAACCCCCGTTCCCATGGTCCGATCATGCTGGATCGCGAACTCGTTTGAATAAACGTAGGTTTACACGTTTATACCAAATTTCATCAAAATCGGATCATTTTTGCTTGAGTTATCGTGCCAACGGACACATATATATATATATATAAATACTAGCTGACCCGGCGAACTTCGTATCGCCTAAGTTATAGGTTTCCCCTAAGACAGACCGATGGAAAGAAAGTACCGTTACGTTTAATTTTCAAGATGATCTCGTTCGCATCGCTCAATCACGTCCTGGTTGAAGTTCGTTCGCTACGCTCACTCACCTTTGGTTTGGAGCTCGTTCGCTACGCTCACTCACCTTTAGGTTGGAGCTCGTTCGCTGCGCTCACTTGCCTTCAGGTTAGCTCGTTCGCTACGCTCACTCGCCTCCAGGTTGAAGTTCGTTCGCTACGCTCACTCACCTTTTGGTTGCAAATTAGCTGTTGTCATAAATGTAAAAGAAATAATAGTGCTGCACCCTGTTGGTAATCCTTGTAACTTTAATGCTATTGAACATCATAGAACAGAACCAACTTGTTTAATTGAAACAGCTGTTAAGATTCATTAATTCCATTTCTCATAAGGTTAACATGGGAAACTCCAGAGCCACTGGGGCGGAGCCCTTTTAAGAATTTTGAAACGGGAAATAGTTTACGTCCGATTCGCATACCTACAGAATTTACACACCAAATTTCATAACGATCGGTGAAGTCGTACCGGAGGAGTTTGCAGACAAACACTGTGACACGAGAATTTTATATATTAGATATAAATATATATATATATATGAATTTGAACGGATGGTGTTTTTGGCCTCTAGGGACCTCAAAATGAAAAAAAAAATCGGTCCCGCGTCCAGGTCTTACCATGAGTACTACGGTAATAGCTTATTCCCTATATGGGAAATTCGCTAAAATCTAAAAAAAATTAAACCACCATGATTTACTTAGTTAAATCAATGCCGGCTTTCTATCTAAAATCCTATTTTTTGTTATGTTATCGAGGTTTTTATGGGAAAATAACATAATTTACAATAACTTTTGAACCAGGATTTTTATGGAAATGTTAGTCATACCATTTTGTTCAGATTTTAAAGGGCTACAACATACTAATTTTTTATCAAAATCGTTGGGTGTATTTTCAAGAAAATATGATTTTCTGTTATTTTATGGGTTTTTATGGGAAATCCCCATTAAAAATATCAAAATTTAAAAAAATGAACCACCATGATTTACTTAGTTAAATCAAAGCCGGCTTTCATCTAAAATCCTAATTTTGTTATTTTATGGATGTCTTTGTAGGAAAATAACATAATTTACAATAACTTTTGAACCAGAATTTTTACAGAAATGGGAGTCATACCATTTTGCTCAGAATTTAAAGGGCTACAGCATATAGATTTTTATCGAAATCGTTAGGAACATTTTTGAGAAAATCCGATTTTTCCGTTATTTTACGGGTTTTATGGAATAATCCCCATTAAAAATAAAAATTGAAAAAAAAATTATAAAACGTTCAAAATTGTAACAACAATGATATACTTAGTTAAATCAAAACCGGCTTTCTTTCTAAAATCTAGGGATGGACGGGTCCCGAAATTTCGGGAATTTTTCGGGAAAAAAATATTCCCGATTATCGGGACGGGATTACATTTGACTCGGGAATTTTTCGGGACGGGATTTGGTCCGATCGACGGCGATTTTTCCGCTTCGCGGGTTCCGATAACGCCGTTATTGCGAGCGATAGGTCCGCGAACGCAGGAGACGAAGTCATTTCAACGATTACGCCGTGCCCGCGAGTCATAACGACGATCGGGCTGTGACCGCCTACGAGTCATACCGACGATCGCGCCGATACCGCGAGTCATCCCGACGATAATGCCGTGACCGCGAGTCATACCGACGATAACCCCGTGACCGCGGAGTCATACCGACGATCGCGCCGTTACCGCGAGTCATACCGACGATCGCGCCGTGACCGCGAGTCATGACGACGATCGCGCCGTGACCGCGGAGTCATGCTGACGATCGAGCCGTGATCGCGAGTCATACCGACGATAATGCCGTAACCGCGAGTCATACCAACGATGACCCCGTGACCGCGGAGTCATACCGACGATAACCCCGTGACCGCGGAGTCATCCCGACGATCGCGTCGTGACTGCGAGTCATACCGACGATCGCGCCGTGACCGCGGAGTCATGCTGACGATCGAGCCGTGATCGCGAGTCATGACGACGATCGCGCCGTGACCGCGGAGTCATGCTGACGATCGAGCCGTGATCGCGAGTCATACCGACGATAATGCCGTGACCGCGAGTCATACCAACGATAACCCCGTGACCACGGAGTCATACAGACGATCGCGCCGTGACCGCGAGTCATGACGACGATCGCGCCGTGACCGCGGAGTCATGATGACGATCGAGCCGTGATCGCTAGTCATACCGACGATAATGCCGTGACCGCGAGTCATACCAACGATAACCCCGTGACCGCGGAATCATACCGACGATCTCGCCGTGACCGCGAGTCATGACGACGATCACCCCGTGACCCGCGAGTCACAAGTTTCTATAGGTACATGTAAATTGTTACACATTTTTTTGTTTTTATAGATCAGTGCCACAAATGGTTAAAATTGATTTCGTATGTCTTTTTTGGTAACTACAATACAGTACTTTCTTTTTATGTACAGAAAAAAATCCCGTCCCGTCCCGAAAATCGGGAAGGAAATAAAAATCCCGTCCCGTCCCGTCCCGAACTAAAAATTCAATCCCGTCCATCCCTACTAAAATCCGATTTTTTGTTATTTTATGGATGTTTTTGTAGGAAAATAACATAGCTAACATTATACTCTAGCTTTTGGTATAATACCATTTTTGTTTAACTTGACAGCTGTAAACATTTAGCTTTTTCGACACAAATTCAACGGACATACGTAGAATTGAATTATTTATACTATGTGTAATGCTATAATCATTGATACGTTCATATATTCGGTAAGATGATGAGAGTTTATTTAAATATAGATAGTAAAATACTAGATGTTCTAGTTTTTTTTTTAACAGTCTTTAAAATATTTAATATAAAGGTGTCCGGATAAGAGGGAGTCAACTGTAAACGAAATTTGGAAAATTTGTTTACCTCATACTAAGCTAACAATATTTCAATAAAAAACATACCTTATTGTCTTCCCTGTAGCGGCAAACCTAAGTGCTCATTAAAATTAATACCGTAATAATTGGAAATAAATCTCACAATTTTAAGGGAATAATTTAGTGGAATTCCAGCCAGGTAAATTGAAATTTGTTAGTATGCAGGTTTACTGCGGTGAGTATTTTTCTTGATCTTACCTTCATTACGATGTAGAAAATGAAGTACATGAACAAATTCGCAAGAAATATGGACAGCATGTAAGTAGCAAAGTCACCAAGATGTAGGAAGTATCCCATAGCTACCAGGCCCCAGTTACCAAGGTTGGCTGAAAAAAACCTTAATTAATTGTTGCAAGTGTTTCAACCAATTAATTCTTCTGCGGAACTAGAAAAAGCAGTAAGAACTAGTGATGTCACATTTATATATTTTACATCCTCTCCTGAGGATGGGATCAGATTTCTGATCTTTCTCATTTTTTGTTTCTTTTGACATGCTGAATAACGTGACAAAGTTTGTTCATATGGGTTGCAAGACACCCTGTGTATTAATGGATAAGTATGTACAGTAGTCCGTTAGTCCGAAATGGTTGGGACCGGGCCCATTTCGGATTACCAAATATTTTGGATTAAACGGTTTTTTACTTTTTGAAAATTTTGAAAAAAAATTAAAATTTTTTTTATTTTTTAAAATTTTTTTGTCTTAGGAGGACCCTAGGCACGAGCCCGGGATTGTTTTTCCCATTACAGGCTAGACCTTGTGGCTGCAGCATTGTCACTTAATAAAATCCATTTGTGATTTGGCGGGATTGGAACCCGGGAAGAAAATGAAAAATGTTAATAACAAAAATGGTGAAATACTAAAATACACTACAAAAAAAGTCTATCTCGCCCGGCCGCTACAGAATACTTTGACGAGGTACAGCTAACTGTGTTAAAAGTTAAATAAAAAAATTTAAACAAATTTTCAAAAAAATATATTTTTTGGTTTCGGATTAAGCGGACTTTCGGATTACCGAAGTTCGGATTATCAGGACTCCACTGTATCTTGAAAACCTTTTTCCTCAGCTCGTGTGCATCGCAGGGAAAATCTATGCTTACTGTTAAACAGATATTTTCCTGTGGATGTGCAGAATCCCTTTATATAAATTAAAATAGTCTCAAAAATAAACACAAAAAATGAATTTAAAATTTAAAAAAAATTATCATGGGCCTTATGGGATACCATGCTGTCAAAATAACAACAAAATAAGGAAATATAAACAGAAAATCAAAACAATGTTTCGACCACTGGGCGACCTCTTAGTATATTTTAAAAACACAGCTATAAGATCTTGCGGTCACACTACTCTACATGTTATGGAATATTTTATTGGCTGCTAGTTAAGTTGAAAGGATACCTAGCAACAAAAGAATCATCCTGGCCGGGTACAGAGGCATCAAGCAGCCTCTCAGTCCACCGGCACCGTAGTCATTCTTGAAGGAATTGGAAACACGAGAGAACACTCCAAAATCTGAAAATCAACACAAGACGTACTTAATAAATCAAATAGAGAAATGAAACACACGCACACAACATACAACTAAATCCCTGCAAATATATTCTTACTATTACACCAACAGTGATAATGAAACAGTAAGCCTAGACATTGTATAAAACTAGACTACAGCTATCCTCACAAAGACCTTCAAACCTAGGCCCTTGTGCTCCATGTTACATCCTTACAACTTCATAATCAGTATTTCTAGTAAATTACCCAGTAAATACAGGGTGCGGCAGAAAGAACTCCCCTACTAGGAAAGCTAATAAAAACAAAACCAAGTGGAATATGACATTTTTATTGCTATTAACCAAAACACACATTATGCCATTTAAAAAAATATAAAATTATAGTGCTTTAAATAAAATGTCGTTTTAATAATCGATAATTTAAAATTATCGTGTTTTAAATAAAGTGTCATTTAAATGGCGGCCTCCAGTGTTAACACATTGGTTCAAACGTTCCCGGTAGTTGTCCATTACCTTTCGGGTCATGTCGTTGAGATGGCTGCAACTTCATGCCTTATTCTTTCCTTCAGGGCATCCAAACTTTGATGGCTATAATTGGGCTGTACTTTTTTGAAGAAAATGGCGTGACTGTGATTGTGAACAGCAATCGTTATTGTGCGATGCTCCGTACTTTTTTGCAGCCAAAACTCGCTGATATCTTTCCTGTTCTGGCCAATGAATGGTTCCAGCAGGATAGTGCTACTTCACACACGTCCCGTCAATCATTGACATTGGTCAAGGAAATGTTTCCTGGCCATGTCATTTCAATGCGCGGTGACATCGGATGGCCACCGCGATCGCCAGACTTGACCCCTTTGACTTTTTTTGTGGGGCTATCTAAAGTCTATGGTATACGAACATCGCCCTCAAAGTTTGGATGCCCTGAAGGAAAGAATAAGGCATGAAGTTGCAGCCATCTCACCCGACATGACCCGAAAGGTAATGGACAACTACCGGGAACGTTTGAACCAATGAGTTAACACTGGAGGCCGCCATTTAAATGACATTTTATTTAAAACACGATAATTTTAAATTATCGATTATTAAAACGACATTTTATTTAAAGCACTATTATTTTTTATTCTTTTAAATGGCATAATGTGTGTTTTTGGTTAATAGCAATAAAAATGTCATACCTTACTTGGTTTTGTTTTTATTAGCTTTCCTAATAGAGGAGTTCTTTCTGCCTCACCCTGTATTAAGCGCTACAATTACTCTGCAAATGTTAAGAGCTAATTTAACCAATAAAGCAGACTCGCTTATCCGGCACATTCAGGACCTTGTATTGTTATCGCTGGATTATTGAACGAGTTGAGATCAATGAACTTATTCTACAAACCGCCGTTATTGTGAGACTAGCGGAAAAACAACTGAACTTCCAAACCGACCCCTCTTTACGTCAGCCGATTGCTACAAACATCTGGACGATTGCTCCTGATGTTTGCCAATTGCTACCATAATCTGAACGATAGCTACCAGAGTCTGAACGAACGATTCCAAAGTTTAAATGTTCGCTACCGAAGTCTGAACGATCACTACAGAATTCAGAATAATCAATACCAAAACTGAGCAATTGCTCTCAAAGTCCGACCAATGGCTACAGAACCGCTGACAGATAATTGAACGTGCCGGACCATCAGATGCTGGATATTCTAGCTTTTACTGTATTGCTCATAAAATGACCATGCAAATTTTAAAAGCTAATTTAACCAATGGTGCTGACAAATGACCCCAATAATATTAAGTGCTAACTTAACCAATATATACTATACTCCGTTCACAAAATTTAGGCGGTTACACATCTTTATCCTGCCACTAAAACATATCTCAAAAGCTGAGATTTGCTAAAACGACAATAAGGTGCAACATACTTTAGACAGAAAAAAGTAGTGGGGCAACTTCCCCTCAAACCGCATAAATATTGTGAACAGAGTATAATAAATTACTAAGCAAATGTTAGGTGTTAATAATAAATTATCCAATGAATAGTAGGGACTGATATAACCAAGTGCTGATAAATTATTTGCTTACTGAGTTTCCAGGTGCCGACATGATATATCTGAGCCGTGATGACGAGACAGGTGAGCAGATGGGCACCGGTGAACACAACGTAAAACCACGGCTGGCCATTCAGCACACCAAACATTCCTAGGAAGATGACAAGCGCCAACACGCCAAAGAAAGTGTACGCACTTGCGGTTATGTCAGGGTGGCGTGTCTGGTAGATTTTAACCATCGATAATATCGACAGCACATACATGAAAGACGTGTCTATAAGAGAAGAGATTTACAATAGCCATGAGCCTAGATACAATTATTAGTATAAAAATTAAATAATAGTTGAAATAATTTATTATTTTAATTATTAATGAAATATTTTATGAATGCTCTGCAATAACCTATCAAATGAAAATCACACAGTACTGGGCTGGCCGCAAGCCGTTGATAAGCTGGACGAGACGTCTGGTGAATGTAAACAATAGCAGTCTCATTTCCGCTAAGGCAGTTAGTAGTTGTCATTATGATGTTTTGATGATGACATGATTGAGACAAGCTATAGCTCAGGTCAAATTCAAACAATAAGTTTAAGCTTTTTAATAGAAATATCCACCTTACTTTTACAAAAGCTGTAGTGTTTTTGTTTGGCATAACTTTAATACTACGGTACCTACTTAAGATTTTTCAAGACGATTGAAGATGTGTTGAGCATGTTTGTGTTATGGTTTTATTTAATAAAACTACCTTATTTGAACTAATGTTTGCATGAAAATTCCATTTGATTATTTTCAATTTGCTATGTATTAGAGGTGTGCGAGCCTGGGATTTTTTATCCTGCTGAGATTTTGGCCTCGAGTTTTATTCGAGCCAAGCTTTTTATTGTGAAGAGTTTTCAATAATGCCTTATAAATGAGCTAATCTGTCAAAAATGTTTAATCTGCTAAAATTTATAATCAAAATGCAATTGAATGTATTGATGTTAAGTCGAATATCTTCTATTAAGAAAATAAAAGGGTTATGAAGCAATAAACTAAGTTTATATTAAATTTCACTACATATTGCTTTCTTGTTGCCCAACCACTGAAATAATTGGAAAAATAAGAAAATATTTGCTGGAAGATGTTTTTATGGATCAAATTAAGTTATTAAATATCTCCATGGTTACTTGTAACAATTAGGGAAAAAAAATTTTATGAAACCTCTATGGAGTCCAGTATGGTGGACTAAGTTAGAACTACAATGATATGCTGAAACTGTTGCTAGGCAACAGCTACAACCAATAGCAACCCTAGAATGGCCTCATTGGCAGGAATTGCTAGGGGCTCAAAAGCGCATCCTAAATATCCGTCAGCTGTCAGATCTCCTCTTGAGGGAACACCATTACCGCAACGATACGGTATTCAGTCATCGGCCTCGGTGGTGTAGTGGATAGCGTATCGAGCTGATAATCCGAAGATACTGGGTTCGAATCCCGCTGGCAGCATTAACTTTTTGTCAAAAATTTTTTTTTCATATCAGCAAGTTTGGTTGGTTTGGTTAGGTTATGACAGTTTAATTTTATAATTAAAAAAATTATAAAATTGAATTCTAGGCATTTATAATTTTATTCTATGAACAAAAATATTTTTTAGGTTAGTAAACCTTCATTCGATTTTTTCATTATCAGCACGTTTGGTTAGTTTGGTTAGGTTATGACAGTTTAATTTAATAATTGAAAAATTGTAGAATTAATTTTATAATTAACTAGGCCTAATAGTGAAGTAAAAATTACGCGCTGTGCTCTCTACTACAACGCTGTTAACGGAGGAATTTTGAACTAAACTAGGATGCGCTTTTGAGCCCCTAGCGATTCCTCCTCATTGGCAGCTGTTATGAAAAAGCAATGCTAGGACTTAAGAGTCCCGTCGGTCGACAAAGGGTTAAAAGGCAATATCTTATGATAACGAGTTCAGTCATAGACTAAGATTGCAAATAAATATTTATCTAATAATCATCATCTCCCTCTGTCTCGAATCATCGTCACAAGCGATCAGGGGGAAATCCTGATAATCTCATGTGATTGTGTAGACATCATGGTCTCTCGCAATTGTGGCAATATATTGAGCATCTCCCGCGATCACGGAATCATCATCATTGTCTCCTATGATCACAAGAAAATCCTGAACAGTGGTGAGGACGTCACCATCTTCCACCAAGGTTGCGGTAGAATATCAAACTTTTATTGCAATCATAGAAACGTCACCATCACCTTGTGTGATGGCGTTCTGGGATCGCAATTTTAAAAGGGTCAACTTTCTGACTTGGTGCTTGATCTCCCGAGCTTGAAGGCTTGGCTCAGCTCTAAGATCGAGCCGCTCACACACCTCTTCTATTTTTTATTGTCGAAACATATATTTTACAAGTAATTTACTTCCATAACTTAAAAAGCGACTTCAATGTTATCCAAAATTCTCGGTAACCAAGTCTTGGTCCCAACAACCTCGGTAAATTGGGAGTGAACTACTTTAAATCTTTACATTTATTAAACTTACCAAACTGGAAGTTGGAATGGTTTGGGCAGAGGTGGTAGCAAGCACTCAACACTCCCTCCATACATAGCGCTACTCCCAACGCGTAGAACATCCCGTAGTGGTAAGGTATGCCCAGGTGATGACCCACCGAGTGGCACAGTCGCTGTCTACGATAAGTCAACAACAGGAACAGCACACCAAAAAGTAAGTACCTACAAGCAAACGGGTATAGTGAATTCTTTGAAAATTTTCCTCCTAGTCAATATCCCGTTATCATATACGTTAAATATATATATGACAAATTGACATTTTCATTAATCTGACACCCTGAATTATCAAGGGGCAACTGTCGGAATAACTTGAAGAATTTAAATGCCTAAATCAAATTTTATCTAATATTTTTTATCATTTTTTAATGCCATACACATTTAAAAAAAAATTTCTTGTGAGGTAACGGCCCAAACCCTTATCATGTTGTTATTTGATCTTGATGTCTATTTTACTTTAGATAGCATTATTAACTGATAGCCTAGTGACAAATATCCATGATGTGAGTTTTTTTTTATATCGGTGACTAAGAAAGGGTGAATCTTGAATTTGTATATCGTTACCCAATATTGGAGAAAACATGGTTGAAGTCGCTCATAAACAGCAGACGATGGGAGCAAAGGAAGTTGTAGTAACAGAGGTCTTGGTTGCCTGAAGAAATCAGCACCTGAACAGCATAAAGTTGGTAAATCACATGGTTAATTAAATTGAATAAATTTAGCAGATGTAATGTAGTGTAAAGTATTGTAATTAGTGACGGAGAGGTAGGTTCTTAGGAAGAATTCTAGGTTATTCTAAGTGTTCTAGGTTTTGGTTCTCAGGGAGGATATCGATACCAAGAACCGATAATATAATGTCAATATCCACTGATAAGTATCATGAGTGTCATGATCTACTGATAACTGATAATCAAAAGACTTTTTGAATATTGAATCTTTCAGACGAGTCACAGCACAAATAAAATTATATACGCACAAAAGACTTGATATTTTACCTCTTTCAGAAGCTTCTTCAGAAGTAGATGGCAGTTACAAAGGCAACAGTTGAGTTAGCTATGCCTTCTCCATCCTATATATAATTGTTTAATCCAATCAAATGCTTTTTCCTAAAGAAATGTTTATAGGCTAATTAAGATAAACTACAACACCCCACTGTGTTATGCATGTGCCTGGATAATGTTGTGAAAAGCATTGGTTGCGTTGCAAGCAAGTTTGTCGAACTCATATCACCCTCCTTCTCATAATCCCGCTAGTGTAAGATGTACTAAATTTGATTCATTGCCATCTAAATTAAATGGAATTAGAATTAACTATTTATATTTAACTAGTAACAAATAAACAGTTACCGATTGATAGGTGAACACCAGTTGTACAACTGGAAGTGCGTAAAACACTGCAACTGTGAGCATGTTCCACAAGTATTGGTTAGACTTGAGACTCAATACACGTGGGTTTTTCTGTGCCACGTCATCTAGACACAATATCTTCTTGGTCCTGTAACAAGGTAAGTTATCAATTGACAGGTTAACACCAGTTGTACAACTGGAAGTGTGTAAAACACTGCAACTGTCAGCATGTTCCACAAGTATTGGTTAGACTTGAGACTCAATACACGTGGGTTTTTCTGTGCCACGTCATCTAGACACAATATCTTCTTGGTCCTGTAACAAGATAAGCTATCGATTGACAGGTTAACACCAGTTGTACAACTGGAAGTGCGTAAAACACTGCAACTGTCAGCATGTTCCACAAGTATTGGTTAGACTTGAGACTCAATACACGTGGGTTTTTCTGTGCCACGTCATCTAGACACAATATCTTCTTGGTCCTGTAACAAGGTAAGTTATCAATTGACAGGTTAACACCAGTTGTACAACTGGAAGTGCGTAAAACACTGCAACTGTCAGCATGTTCCACAAGTATTGGTTAGACTTGAGACTCAATACACGTGGGTTTTTCTGTGCCACGTCATCTAGACACAATATCTTCTTGGTCCTGTAACAAGATAAGTTATCGATTGACAGGTTAACACCAGTTGTACAACTGGAAGTGTGTAAAACACTGCAACTGTCAGCATGTTCCACAAGTATTGGTTAGACTTGAGACTTAATACACGTGGGTTTTTCTGTGCCACGTCATCTAGACACAATATCTTCTTGGTCCTGTAACAAGATAAGTTATCGATTGACAGGTTAACACCATTTGTACAACTGGAAGTGCGTAAAACACTGCAACTGTCAGCATGTTCTACAAGTATTGGTTAGACTTGAGACTCAATACACGTGGGTTTTTCTGTGCCACGTCATCCAGACACAATATCTTCTTGGTCCTGTAACAATGTAAGTAATCGATTGACAGGTTAACACCAGTTGTACAACTGGAAGTGTGTAAAACACTGCAACTGTCAGCATGTTCTACAAGTATTGGTTAGACTTGAGACTCAATACACGTGGGTTTTTCTGTGCCACGTCAACTAGACACAATATCTTCTTGGTCCTGTAACAAGATAAGTTATCGATTGACAGGTTAACACCAGTTGTACAACTTCACCAGTTGTACAACTGGAAGTGTGTAAAACACTGCAACTGTCAGCATGTTCCACAAGTATTGGTTGGACTTGAGACTCAATACCTTGTGGGTTTTTCTGTGCCACGTCATCCAGACACAATATCTTCTAGAATGGAATGTCTAATTAATTCTATCAATGGGCAAAGTTTGTACAGGTATAGCAGCAAGTATCCAATACATCACAACTTGGATTAAGAATGGTCATGCACCTTAACACAATATACTTTAAGGTTTGTTAGTTAGTTTCGTGATGTTTCAGTCCAGGGAGCCGAAACCCCACCGGACTGAGGCTGTTATAGGACCATGTCCTCTTCAGCCTGTTTAGAAGTAAATCTTGCTTAGCAAAGTTACAATTATGTTAAGCTGACCAATTGACAATCCCTACCTGAGTATCACTGTTTGTTCACTAGCATCATGTAGCATATCTACTTCAGTGTCATCCAAATCACTGTCATCGTCATACCCTGTACCTGTTGACAAATGCCATTTTAGAGAGGCAGATTTTACAGTAGTCTTGAGTCTTGATTAGCCTATATCTAATTATCCAACCTAGCTTTATTATTTTTCATTCAAGTGCCACATTTAATACCTCAAATAATCATAAACAGTTTCCTTTAGTTTAATATGTTCTCAAACTCAACACTTACACTTTTTTCATAACTAACAACAAAACATTGACATTTTTGGATTTACATGAAACTATTCTAGTTTTTTAGTGTCCTGAATCCCAACAATGATTAGGTTACACTAAAGCACAATAAAAGTTAAATAGACAATATTTTACCCCAAGGAGAACCCAGAGAGGACGGGGTTGTTGCGCAGTTTGAAGGTATGTACGGAAGTACAGGTGTACTGACGACAACAGCTACTTGAGTTTCTTGAGAGCATTGATTTGAAGGTGTTCTGGAAAATTATGGGGGTCAATGAAATTAAAAACGTCCCAATCAATGTACATAATATAAAAGAACTTATCCTGGATACAGTAACTTACTTAAGTATGTGGTAAGGTTTGATTTTATTTTGGATATAAAGAGTAGGCTTATCAGGTAGGATCAGAAGGTAACAACAAGTTAAGGTTTGTCTCAGCCTAGCCATGCGGTTGACGCCGAAAACCTCCATGAACTCTTATGACACCAGCCGCAAGTAAAAAAAAGGTAAGGTCTTATCAATAGGTGACAAAAAATAAACACACAAATACTTAAACCGGATTCCATTGTAATTACAATGATGATTTAGTACCATTGTAGTCTTTTATTCTCTGTATTTGACAAAGTGTGTGTTACCAGTTACCAATGTAGAAGTAATAGACTCCCTCACTGTAAAGGTTAGCCTTCCTATGCAAAACTAAATCAAAATATATTCTGGCTCAGAGCCCTTGACCAAAAATACATAAGTGTAAAATACTTAAGTTGGGCACATTGAATATCACATAACATTCCCGTTTGACCAAAAATTATTTCAAAATCTAGACTGAGTATGGTAGAACTCCAGTTATCTGCACTCCAACTATCCGAACAAATTATCTGCTTGCACGGACAGAATTTTAAAAACCTAAAACTATGGTAATAGGATACGCAAAGTAACAAAAAATCGTTATTAAAGAAGGCAGAAGCCGTGATCACAACCAAATAATGAATATCTCTTGTATGAATACGATTGTGTAGACATCATCATCGTCTCCCCCTCTCACAGAAATGCACCATAAGGAATGCATCATACTCTGTGATCATTGCAAAAACGTGTTACAAGTCGTGTTACTTAAAAACGTTTTACTTGAGTCTTATGTTTGAATATGTCGGTCACTAAATGTTTGCAGACGTGTGCTGCGATTGTGTTTGTAAAAGCTCAGCTTAAGCTTGCTTATTTCTTGGTATTCAATCCCTCTAGGATAGTCTCGGCTTGGCACGAAAATCTTAATTAAGTATTTTCCATAAAACTCCCCCCGAATTTCAATAAATTCCAACTAATGCGACTTATTGACCAACTCAATGAGTTACGGTCCCAATTAATTGATTCGTATATAAGAGTAGTACTGCATTATTTAAAGTTGTGTAGATTATTATCACGTTGAGTTATGTGTTCTTTGTGTGTTAATCGTTTTACAATATTGAAACATGGATAACTTTTAAGCCCTAATTAATATGTTTATGGCTTGACAGTAACCAAAACCCAGGTTATCCTCTGCAATGGACAAGTCAGAGCTGGAACGGAAAATTATAAAATATATCAAACAGTGCTGATCTTTATACACTCTTCCTTCCTCCATATTCTTTATCAATATGTAATTAATACTTGGTGAAATTACCTGTTAGATAAGCAAACAAGAACAGCAACAGTCATGTAGATGATGAGGAACCCAATGAGGACGCTGCAAACAGCCACGATGTAATCCCATTCGCTGATGCTTTTCTCTAGAGCAAACTGCACAGTCTTCGTCTGGTTGTGGTCCGCCCCGGTGTTAAACTTGTGGCAAGCCTCCTTAGTGCTGTGTACAACAAACACTACAAACAGTCCGACGGGGAACTCTGCTTTCTGCAAGAAACAAACATTAACATTGCTAAGTGAATGTGATTTGAACTTTCAAACCGGGCCGCTAGTCCGAACCACCTGTTGTGGAATGGTGTTTCACACATAACAAAGCTGTACTGAAATACTAACCAGGGTGTCCAGACGACGGGGACACAGGAAAAACCGGACTACATAATTTAGAATGGAACCAGGAAAGTTTGAATAATTATAATTATTGAATAAATATAAATAATTACTAATAATCTATATATATAATACGTGAAGCCGTTTTTTGTTAACGCAACTCCTCCGTTATTTGTGGACCAATTTCAACGTTCGAGGTGTCAAAAGATTCGTCTTAATATGTAGTTTTGCAATAAGGTTTTAGAATTTTAAAATTCCTGCTCTTAAGGGCATGAGGCCCTTTCAAAGGTTGGGGTTTCCCAATAAGAAATACATAGAACAAATTAAAAACAAAAACAGCTGTTTATAAAAAGAAACTCGTTAGCTTTTTGGGAGTAAATATTTATGTTTGTAATATTCAGTAGGTTAAGACCAAGTTACACCGTTAATAAGGTTTGTTGGAAGAACAGAAAATGCCTCAAGTTCAAAGAGGAAAATATTGAATACGGGAGGACACAATTAATAATAAGATATCTTGTGCGTTTGGGGAGAGTAGAAAAAGAGGAACCTGGTCTAACAGATACACATCCAGATACACATTCACTTGGTAATATGAATATAAATTGCCAGTTCTGCTATTTGGAAGTGAAAAATATACGAAGCTCATAGTGTTGTCACGGTGGGAAAGTAAACTTGCCTAATGTCAGATCAAATGAATGGATGTAAGAAATGTTTATTTCAGACACTGACAGATCGAGATATTTCAAAACATTTAGTAAAAACTATAATAATGCCTTGACTATGATAAGTTCAAGTAGTAAGTTTATCCCAAATCTTGGTGGACCTTATGTTTTATCGTAAACTTTTGTATTACTAGCTCTACTTCAATCGTTTAAGTACTAATGGAATTTAAGCATAAGGTTTTCCTCGGCGTTATGTTTTATACTATGCGGCTCATTGAGCCGCACGGGTTCTCTAGTTTATACTATTATAGGTACATACCTTCGTCAACAGTTCAATGTGGTGGTGAAACTCACTACCTATATGTTTCGCCTATTCAGGCATTGTCAGGTGATATTAACAAGTGTGTTTCATCCAAATGAGATTTGTCATCACAGTCAAATAAATACACATTAAATACGCAATGAAAAACACATTTATACATTCGCGACCAGTAAATCGTAGGATACTGTTCACGTCAAGCTAAAGGTGATTTATTCAGGTAACTTGTTTTTATCCGCATTGATATTCAAGGATTAAAGGAAGCTTGAAGGATTAAATTTGTCTGTCTTACTTTTTAACATGTATAAATTGGTTAATCCAAAGAAGAAGAATGGAAAGCCACTATGTACCCATTCGCAAAATGTTATGCAGTTACCATAAGAACTAAACATTTTAAGAGAAAATAAGAGATTTTCTTGAAACATAATCCACTTATAACCTTGCAGCTGGTTGAATTTGTCAAAAAGTTGGTGAAGGTACACTAGGAAATATCTGGGACTGGAAGTCTAAGAACAATATATATGCTACAACAGTCCCTCACGATATAAATAAAATTTCATAGTAAAAAAAATATATTAATTTGCAAATTAAAACTTGCCATAGTGGTAAAACTTGTGAAAAAATTAAATACCTACCCTCAAAAATATACCTCCTTTAGTCACGACCGTCTGCCAGAGTCCACGATACTGAATTGTTTTCTCCAGGTCGTATACAGGGCACTGGAAAAACAAAGTTTTGTATAAGGTGGTTGGTTGACGCTTTAACTATGGATGAAACCAGACATTCCATTTCATGATACAGTTGTGGCTAGTAGTTGAATCGAGCCATATATTGAAGTCATATGCTACTATATTACATTATTAGAGGAGGTTACATCAAAGTAACTATTATACATACGTCAAAGTTATATTATACATCAAAGTTAAGAACAGACATCTATTTCTTTACCTAAAATTAATGGCTGGAACACGGTAAGAAAAAAAAATCCAAAAATGGGTAATCGGCAAAACAATAACAATCATAAAAAAATGCTACAAGATCTATAAAAAACCCTTACAAGGAAACTAGATACTTAGGCCTATGGTATATTACCAATAACATAAACTTAAATACAGGATTGATTTTTAGAACTGGAAAATAATAACGTCCCAAGTAAAATTGTATTATTTTGGCAATTTGTTTAATGTGTGATTGTTTACCTGAAAACTAGATAAACCCAGTAGATAACATAGGTAAATAAAGGTAATAAGTTTTAAAACTACCTATAGAAACAATCTAAACATTAGATTACCTACCGAATTATTCTGTATAGAGAGAGTCATACAAGGCGCATCATCTGAACTGACATGTAGCAATGCGGAACTGACGTCGTCTGCAAACTTGAACCGATAAAACTGTGGTTCGGAGGGAGACACTGCGATTGTATAGTTCTTGGACAACCTGGGACAAACACTTAGATTATATAGTTAATGCACTTGACTTGGATTCAAAATAAATAAACGGTATCAGCAATCTGACACACACATTCTTCGATTAGCTTGTCAACACCCTTATAGGTAAGCGGTAGAAGTAACCATGATATTTTATGAGCAGATCACAAAAGTTGCAAAAGCTTTTGAACCGTAACTTTTACAGTGATGGGGATTGTACTGTTTTGTCTAGAGTTAAAAGTAGGCCTACTGTACCATACTTAATTTTAATAAAACTCTTTTAAACAATTTTTGCAATCTGATTTTTATGCTATTTTATGGGGTAGGCCTATTGATAAAATGACTATCAAATAACCAAATAAAAAAAAGTCTGGAGATACCAAAGATTAAACCGGTACCAAATCTCATCAAAATTGGATCACAAGTTAGGTCTGTAGCTCTGTACACATCCACATGCACACAGACATGACTTTGAAAACTACTTTTTTTGGATTCAGGGGGACCCAAAATGGATACATCCACCCAATTTGCGGTATGAAGACAGGTTGACCTGGGTTGCCTTAGTGAGTTACAACCAACCTTAAGCCATAATAACTTGATAAGTGTTTAGGTTTCCAATCAACATTATTGTAGCGGTCTTTTTGAGTATTAGTTTAAGAGGTTAAAAACCTGAAGAGTTTAATGATTAGACAATTCTTATAGATAAAACTGAGCGTTTTCCTCTCTTTGAAGAGAACCTAATCAGAACTGATACATACCCCGCTTCCTGTCCAGATAATAAATGCTAGATAAATTAATCATTGATCGTGGTTCAATCGCCATTTATTTCCTAATACAGCTGATGAATATAATAGCTTAACATTTGACATTTGAGTTCATTGCTTTCTGTGACAATGAAAACTTTGGAAATAAGGCTCTGAGGCTGTTGTAGTCTCAGTGGCAATGTTTTTGTATTAGGGCAAAATGTCAAACTTATTGTTTCTTAATTTAAGTAACCATTCTGTGAAAACTGGGTCATCATTTTACCCAAAAGTTTATTGTTAATTCAGGAGTTTAAACTTGAGCTCAAAGAGGAGACAATTTAACTGAAGTTTCAACAATGAATGAATGTTAATTGAGGGAAATTAATTGACAGGTCATATGTTTATATGTGAAAATCACAATCTTGTAAACTTATGTGACGAATAAACATTTAATTTCATTTCAGTGTGTCACAATAAATTGATCAAAGTTTTAAATGAACTTGGAGTCTGTGGTAAAGAACTCAACGGTTTGAATCCTACATTCAAAATAGGCAACGGTTTGTTGAAGTGGATGATTCCATAGAATATAATAATGTAAATTGCATTAAAAAATGTATTCCCCTCAAATATTTTTAAATTTTAAGTCAGAACAAAATACGGATTGGTATGATAAGGTTTTTTTCTTTAAATACAACTAAAATGTAAGTAATTTGTTATTTTTCAATTGTAGCAGTTGAGAAATGCTCCAAATTACACCTCATTTATGAAAATTGATAACGTAGGCCTATTAAGAATGTTTGGGTGTACGGACAAAAAAAGCACTTAAGAAATAATATAAAAATTTGATTTGTTAGGATTTTATTTGTATTGTGACTATAGGTCGGCCGGTTAGAAAACGACCTCCTCCAGCATTGGTTTAGCATTAGCGCGCAGGTCGTTTTCTAAGCGGCCGAACTATAGTTTGTGTTATTTGAAGGATTATTGTGTCATATCCCATCACAATTAGTAAATACCCCCGCCGCAGCAAACCTGCAGACTTAGCGAATTTTCATTTGCCTGATTGGATTTAAACTAAAATGTCTCCTTAAAAATATCACATTCATTCCCTATTTAAACAGAATTAGTTTAACGAGTGCTTAGGTTTGCTGCAACAGGGAGGGTAAAAAAGTATTTTTTTATGTAAAATATTAAAAGGTACTGTGGTTTAGTAAGAAATAATGTATTTTCCAAATTTGATCAAAATATGTTCATAAACAAGCAAACTACAACAGTTGACTTATTCTCCATAAGAATAACATGGAAAATTTAAAATTACAATTTTTTTGAATTTTCTCCGTAACAGTTAGGCGCATAATAACGCTTCAATATACTAAATTATTTGTTTTTTTAAGCTCTACAAAATGGTTTAAAAATAAATTGTGAATTTTTTTGTTTTTAGGGTCAAAAATGGGAAAAACCTATTTTTACCCCATAAAACCCCCCATAAACCCCCGTTCCCATAGTCCGATCGTGCTGGTTCGCGAACTCATTCAAGTTTATCCCACCTTACACCTTCAAACCAAATTTTATCAAAATCGGACAAAAATTACTCAAGTTATCGTGCGGATGGACACATATATATATATCTCTATATATAGATATATAAAAATTTGAACGAATGGTGTTTTTGGCCTCTGGGGACATCAAAATGAAAAAGTAAATCGGTCCCGGGCTTAGGTCTTACCATGAGACCTACGGTAATAGCTACTTCCCTATAGGGAAATTCGCTAAAAAAAAAACAATTTTCCCTGACACCCTCCCTCAAGTGAGAAAGTATGACACAGTGCAACTTATGAAAGCAAAACGAGAAACAAAAAAATCCTGAAAGATTAATCCTGTTTCTTTTTGTGTGGTGTTTCTGTAATAATGTCTGAAACAAAACAACAGTTTTAAGCCCTTATATACTTTAATACTTTTCATTGAAATGGCAACCATACAAAGTAGGTATTTTAAGCCAAGTATGAATGGAGATGAGTGTAGGATGAGTTGCGTGATCTTTTAGTCAGACTGTTAGTGACTAAGGCCGACACATTCCTTAGACACAGCTGTTAATTTATAGCGTATACAGCTTAAGGGAACTACAGTTTATAGAGGAATCCGAACCACATTTTTCCCTTGGCATTAACGAATCGGTCTAATTACCAGGATGATACTGCAGTCGTAGTACTCACTAGTGCATGCCTATAAATATCCACAATACGTGACCTCCTATTAGCTCGATTACAGGACCACCGTCCCAGTCTTTAACCCTTTGCCCCGCTATGCGACGATATATCGTTGTGCGTCTTTTCCCCAAAAAGTGCTATGAAACTATATATCGTTGTTCACATTTTATCCATAAAGCGAAAATATATCGTGCCAGCGCGACTTTATCTCGTGTGAGTTTAAATGGGCATATCGGTTGATTTGATTGTTGTTTTGAAACACCCATGGTATCTTTCAATTCCTCATACGATCGAGGCCCAATAAATCGTTCCTTAGCACTTTTGAGATGAGAAATTTTAATTTTACCGATTTTTCTATTGCACACTAGACTTTGCCTCCGTGGCAAGCCTAGCACTTTTATGACAAAATAAGTAAATAACTCTACAGGCTAACTAACTGACAGTCTAGATACTAGTCTAGTTAACTATAGTTAGTTAGAAATAACTCTAAAGGGTTAAAACAAGACCTTAAGTCAGCTTTACACAATTGGCTGCATCAGTGAACATTTTACACCATCAGGGAATTTTATGATGAAGCAAAGAAGAACATATGAAACGCATGAACTCATTACTTATTTGAAAAATTGACTCATTATTATTCTTCTTATATATCAATTGTTTATATAAAGAATTATGACAAAAAACAACACCTAAAGGTGGTATCCAGATATTGCAATCTATAAACATTTTTGACAAATAGAGAGCACAATAACTAATGTTGTGGAATTCAGAGAAACTTTTTTGACCCCAGTAAATTTTGCTAGCGCTACATTTTTTCCAATACAGTAGACTCCCTCTTATCCGGACTCCTAGGGACGGGTTTTCCGGTTAAACCGACGTCCCCAAAAACTCGTTAAAACGGACTGTTTACTGTGATATTTGACTTAAATTTAGGAGAGCATTGTATTAAGACACGTGATCACTGGTCTCAAATCTTTCCCATGAGAACAGACGTTTCAGTACTGCCAACTTCCTGCCGATCTAGTCCGGTTAAACCAATGTGCTGATAAAAATAGTCCGGTTAAAGAGATGTCATTTCCGCCGAATGTAGTCCGGATAAACCGATGTCCGGTTAAAAGGTGTCCTGATAAGAGGGAGTCCACTGTACAAATTTAAGGGGATTTCAAACTACTTACTCTAAGTCAAAATCTTTGGTGATATTGACCCATAGAACAAACTGAATAGGTGAACTGCTCCTTGTTGAAATGGTAACTACAACATCTGACTGTTCACCAGACGGATTCGGACAAAGCGTCCTTGAGGTCTGATTATAGGTGAAACTGAAAAAGAACATGAAAAGCTATATATTTTAGTTTTTACAGTTTATGAAGTTTATTACTCTATTGGTACTAACGTTCGTTTCAGCAATATTAACTACAAACCTCCTCTGTGCAGTTTTATGATAAAAATAACATGTAGCCTGAAAGAACACTGTTAGAACTTATATTCACATTTCAAACTGGAATACTGCAATTAGTGTTATGGGGCTGTAAGGGAATCCATTGTTTTAACATGCTTCCTGTATCAGTAGTGCATCATCAAACTCATCAAGTAAAGCAAAACATCAAATTTAACTTGCATAAAATTATTTTTGTCATTACAAACAATAATATTATGAAATACTTTATATAACATGTGACAAATAGTATATTTCACCACACTGGCAAAAATCTGTTAATTCTTTCAAGTTTCAACCATCGCTCATTTTCCGAAAGAGTAAAGGAATTCACACACTGAAGAAAAAACTCACTTTATGTCCTTAGTGATAAAACATATTATTTCACATATTTTAGATGGTATTTCATAGAAAATAAAAATCTGTTTGAAATCATAAATGTGTATGTTTTCCCAAGAAACCTAAACTCCCGAGCAATGCTCGATTGTCTAGTTAATATTGGTTTATAATACTTACTTTCCTTGAGGACCCTGAGTCACAAGGGGGACTTCCCATGACAAGATAGACTTCAGTTGAGTCACCACAACTAACAGAGGAGCGTCAGGTGTTGCCAAGTGGCTGCTAACAGTCACCCTCGGAGGAAGAGTTACATTCTAAAACAAACAACTGATAGGCAAACACAAAACTGAAGATATAACAAGACATCATTAGGTGATAAAACGGTACCCAGTATTATGCTCTCTTATTTGACCCTAACAGATTAATGTGGAAGGTGGGTTGTATCGGGCAACAATGTGAACATGGAAAATACCGTAGAAATAAATGTATCACTTATACTACAGTAGAACCCCTGATATCCGGCCTTGGTTTTACTGGTACTCTGTTTATCCGGCCCTTCCAGGAAATGTTTTTCTCACAGCTTACAGACGTTTAGATGAAAGCACTAGTCTATTTGCCACTTGAGCGTTCTCACTATTTATCTGTTTGTTTACATTTTACTGAGTCACTATACTCAGTTGAGCTAGTAGGCCTAACCTCTGAACAGTTGGTTGATTAATTTCAAAGCGGGGTTAGTACAGTACATTAAATTTTGTATTTCACAAAATGGATAAGAAAGTTATATAGAAATGTACGGTACCTATGTACCAAAGTCCAAATGATCTTCAAGGCCAATTTATGGTCGTATTTACTTTCATTATTATTTAATGGTTACAAATTTAACCTAGCAGTAAGTAATTTTATTTTTTTTTCTTCTTACAAACATGTTTATTCTTTTAACAATAATCCCAGAACAGAATTAAATGACACTTTTGACTGCATAGTACCTATATTGATTCCCGTAAGTTACATATTATTATTTAGGTATGAAAATTGTCATTTTCATAGAGTAGGTTGGTTTCTTCGGCCAAATCGTTATCTGGCCAGGGGCTTGGTCCCGTGGTGATGGGATATGAGGGTTTCTACTGTATATGAATTTTAAGCTTAATCAATGCTTGGTTTTGACATTTTTTCGATAACAATTCTGTCTGTAGGTAATAAGTTACAGTACCGGTAGGTATCAATCAATCAATCAATCAATTATTCAATCAAATAATTGAGATGGGGACGCCACCTAGGAGCGTATTTTAACCCAAATATGAGTGAAGGATGAGTGTAGAATGGTGTGTGATGACCTGTGTAGCTTTGTTACTGACTAAGATCAGCGGTTTCATTAGTCAGGATCATTTATTTAAAGCCCAATGATCAGGAACAGCTGGGTCCAGTTTCGAACCATCAAAAAGCTACTAACCTTTCTCAGGATCGAACCGGCGACCTTTTGATTACTAGGTGAGCACTATAACCACTCAGCTACCCAGCCAGTCAAGGTAGCCTAACTTGATCAAATAAAAAAGTAGCCTAGGTAGCCAGTTTAAAATCCATTTCTTAAACTTATTTGTCTCCAGCTTACAATTTGACTTTGTTTAGACATTTTACTGAAAGATTAGCTGAAAACATTTAGCCTAAAAGTCTGAAAATGTATTGCTCTATTGGTACCTACTAATGTTCACTTCAGTATTAACCTTCAGTCTTCTCTGTGCAGTTTTCGATTACTTAACTTACTTAAGTTACTTAAACAGTGACCCGGTATTAAGCCCAGGGGTTTTTCATGGATTCAACTGAGAGTTGACCGGATTCCAACCATTGATCTAGAAGGTAGGCCTACTGTATTGTCAACTGGCCGGGTAAAACTTAGGATTCTGAACCAACAAAAGTGGTTTTAACAATCAATGTCCGAGTATGGGCTTAGTAGTTCCAAACTTGACTCTAGTGTTAGCCTATTGTTGTTTAAATTTTAATCGAGTTTCAATAATTCTCTTATTTTTTTTGCAGCGGTGTGTGCCTAAACTACACGGCTTTCCTAGTGGTGGACACCAGAATATATGCTAACTGCAGCACTGCTGCCGGTCTATATTTAATTCTATTGTCTATGGTTATAAAGCCTGTATGGGACTAGGCCTATTACTTACTTATATTAATGTATGCTACTACGTTACAAATATCAAGACATTAACTTGTGTAATAACTTACTTAGGCCTAGCCTAGTAAGAGTTCAGAAAACTAGAATTCACTTACCTTATTGACTGGAAAAACATAAATATATTCGCATGTGTTGTTGATGGTTCCCTCATAACGCTGATCAAATTTTGCATCACACACAACAGGGTTGAACTGTTCTAGGCCTAGGTTAGCGTTTGAAGGTTGGTTTTGACATATTCTTGGTATGTAAGAAAATGAACAATTCAATAGTGCTATAAACACAAGAAACCCTAAAATTGAAAAGTCCATTTCCTTGTGTGATAATAGACATTAACAGGTACTCTGTGTTTGAGGTTGGAATACTCTTAACAAATGACTTACCTATATAAAATAAAATGACATGAAAAAGTAGGTTTTCTTACTGTTTACTTTTTAATAACTGTACAAAAATGTATTATGTGTGACAAATACCACTAATGTAGAAATGAAAACCTAGGCCTAATCATAATCTTTTGAAAAATACGAAGTGCTTTTGTCTAGCTTTAACACTGACAAATTTGTATCCGTGAAATAAACTATTTTAACCAGCAGTAACAAAATGTACTAAAATCAGGCCTACTAGATAAATATAAACAAACTTATCACTGGCCTATCACAAATTAAATTATTCGTCATCATCGAGTCAACTCCTTCCCTTTGTTGTATTATCGTTTCTTCCTTCAGTTTTATTTGTTTGTATGTTTGTTTTGACTTTGGTGATTCAGATTCATGATTTTTTTTTGTGCTTTTTATCTTGTTTGCTTAAAAGCAGGCTTTCATTACATACTGTATATATGCAACTTCGTTGTGCACTCGATATTAATATAAACGATTCTGTGGTTTTCAATGATATTTGGCATGTTTAGTGTTTACGGAATTTAGTCATCGGCCTCAGTGGTGTAGTGGATAGGCGTGTCGGGCTGATAAAATCAAATCATTTATTATCATGGACATTTACATGCATTGACATTGTCAGTGGAGCAGAACATATAATTTCAATGTTCAATGTCTAAATAATCAGAGGTAATAAGATAATCCAAAGGAGCCGGGTTCGAATCCTGCTGGCAGCACTAACTTTTTGTCGACAATTTTTTTCATATCAGCAAGTTTGGTTGGTTTGGTTATGTTATGACAGTTTAATTTTATAATTAAAAAATTATAAAATTGAATTTTAGGCATTTATAATTTTATTTTATGAACAAAACTATTTGTTAGATTAGTTAACCTTCATTCGATTTTTTCATTCATGTTTGGTTAGTTTGGTTAGGTTGTTACAGTTTAATTTAATAATAGAACAATTTCAAGATTAATTTTTTTAATTTTTCTTAATTTTTTAATTAACTAGGCCTAATAGTGAAGTAAAAATTACGCGCTGTGCTCTCTACTATAACACTGTTAACGGAGGAATTTTTAACTAAACTATGATGTAATTGTTGCCTCATTTGTACGGAGTATGTTTTATCTATGTTTGTACGGGTGAGGTTCATTTGTCCGAGTTTTCAACTGTCCGAGTTTGTTAAAAATTACAAAATATTTGAAAAATCATTTGTCCGAGTTTTCAACTGTCCGAGTATGGTTTAAATAATAATAATATTTCGTTAAATCAACTGTCCGAGTTTTCATTTGTCCGAGTTTTTAAATTATTTAAAAAAATATCAAAATATCAGTCCGAGTAGGGGCAACATCAAAATGTGACAATGCGCGCCGAGACTAGCGTGTCTAAAGCGCCTGCTCATAAGTCGATGTGAACCCCTTCTGTGAAGGAGTCAGGCATTGTGCGAGCCGCGAGAGCCCCTCACGTCGACTTAAGAAAAATTATATTATTTTTATTATAAGACTAATTTTACAGTTTTTAATTATAAAATTAAACTGTCATCACCAAACACAACCAACCAAACTTGCTGATAATATAATAATGGCGGGGGTATTTTATATTATCAGCAAGTTTGGTTGGTTGTGTTAGGTGATGAGAGTTTAATTTTATAATTAATAATTGTAAAATTAGTCTTATATAAAAATAAAATATTTTTTCTTAATTCGACGTGAGGGGCTCTCGCGGCTCGCACAATGCCTGACTCCTTCACAGAAGGGGTTCACATCGTCTTCTGAACAGGCGCTTTAGACACGCTAGTCTCGGCGCGCAGGGTCACATTTTGATGTTGCCCCTACTCGGACAGTTGAAAACTCGGACAAATGATATTTTGATATTTTTTAAATAATTTAAAAACTCGGACAAATGAAAACTCGGACAGTTGATTTATCTAATTATTATTAGTTATTTATCAAAACTTGGACAGTTGAAAACTCGGACAAATGATTTTTAAAATATTTTGTAATTTTTAACAAACTCGGACAGTTGAAAACTCGGACAAATGATGTGATCCCGTTTGTACCATAGACCTCCCTTTGAGTCAGACCCGTTAAAGGCGGCCGTGGCTATGTGAAGGTGAAACGTCACACTAGTTGTAGTGTAGCGAGTGAGTAGGAGTAGCTACTTGTGATGGGAACGAAACCGTTGGGCGGGCAATGGAATCGAATGAGCGTTGTTTTGTTTTGTTGTGTTGTTGAAGTTGAATTCAGAAAAATGTTGATGTTGATATTTGTATTTGATAGTATGGTTGGGTTGGTATCAATGCATAACAAAGACCTAACCTTATTATTCTAATATTCTTGAATTCAGTGATCTAGGCTGTAATCGTAAATGTTAGCAAAGTTTTTAAGTTTTTTTTTCACTAGGAATAGTTTGAAAAATTAACCTACTACTTTAAGTTAGATAATTGGCATAATTTACACCATTCAGAAGTTCTACTTTTCACAAGAACTGCAAAATGGAAGTCAGCAAAAACATACAGGAACTGCAGGTCATACTAAATGAGGCATCAAGTAACTACCAAAGCATATTACTACAGACACATAATCAGGTAGGCCTAAGCTATAATATTAAACCAAACTTCCCTAGCTTAAGTTAGGCTATTTGCACACACACCGATTTTGGACGGTCGGTAATAAGTCGGTCGATATTTTATCGGATCATGGTGCTTGCACACATACCGGATTTTTATCGGTGAAACGATCAGTCTCTGTTGTTGTGTTTGAGGACGAGACGAGATTACTAATATATTATTCTAAGAGATTATATTCTAAGTACAATTAAAATGCATATTATATTATTTTGACCTAACCTATACATGTAATTGTGTCCACTTGGTTCACTAAACGAGTTATTGAGTTATTATTGAATACTTAATCCTAAAAGAGTTGTTGCTATGTAGTTATTGTATTGACACAGGTATTAAGCTCTGTATGATCAAACGTATCTTCTGGATTTATCCAATTAATCGAAGCAGAGAAAAAACGGGAACATTCCACACACTTTTTTAAGAACTAAGGCTTGATAGCAGTAAAATTTTCAACTACCTATTTCAAAATGTCGATAGCATCCTTATCTATTAAGTCACCCATTTAAAACGTTATAAACACGCACTACCAAAACTAATTAAAAATGTCAGAAGAGCAGTGGCTTGAAATGGAGGATGGTGTAGCGAGAACTGCCAGACGGTCGGCAAACAATCGGTGCGTGTGCAAGCTTGTATTTAGCTACGTACGCCACTGCGTCGCCGGCACCGGCGGTATGCAGTGGCAGTGGCCGGCAGCTCATCGGCATTTTACCGGCACCGATCAGCGGTTGGCGTGTGTGCAAGGTCTCGTTCCCGCCTGTGGTTCACTATTGGTAAAATACCGGTCGTCCAAAATCGGCGTGTGTGCAACGAGCCTAATAAGTTGGTCGATATTTTATCGGTTCATGTTGCTTCTTTCCTGCACACATAGGCTATTTGCACACACACCGATTTTGGACGGTCGGTAATAAGTCGGTCGATATTTTATCGGATCATGGTGCTTGCACACATACCGGATTTTTATCGGTGAAACGATCAGTCTCTGTTGTTGTGTTTGAGGACGAGACGAGATTACTAATATATTATTCTAAGAGATTATATTCTAAGTTCAATTAAAATGCATATTATATTATTTTGACCTAACCTATACATGTAATTGTGTCCACTTGGTTCACTAAACGAGTTATTGAGTTATTATTGAATACTTAATCCTAAAAGAGTTGTTGCTATGTAGTTATTGTATTGACACAGGTATTAAGCTCTGTATGATCAAACGTATCTTCTGGATTTATCCAATTAATCGAAGCAGAGAAAAAACGGGAACATTCCACACACTTTTTTAAGAACTAAGGCTTGATAGCAGTAAAATTTTCAACTACCTATTTCAAAATGTCGATAGCATCCTTATCTATTAAGTCACCCATTTAAAACGTTATAAACACGCACTACCAAAACTAATTAAAAATGTCAGAAGAGCAGTGGCTTGAAATGGAGGATGGTGTAGCGAGAACTGCCAGACGGTCGGCAAACAATCGGTGCGTGTGCAAGCTTGTATTTAGCTACGTACGCCACTGCGTCGCCGGCACCGGCGGTATGCAGTGGCAGTGGCCGGCAGCTCATCGGCATTTTACCGGCACCGATCAGCGGTTGGCGTGTGTGCAAGGTCTCGTTCCCGCCTGTGGTTCACTATTGGTAAAATACCGGTCGTCCAAAATCGGCGTGTGTGCAACGAGCCTAATAAGTTGGTCGATATTTTATCGGTTCATGTTGCTTCTTTCCTGCACACATAGGCTATTTGCACACACACCGATTTTGGACGGTCGGTAATAAGTCGGTCGATATTTTATCGGCAAAACGATCAGTCTTTTTTGTTGTAACGAGGACGAGACGAGATTATTGAATACTCATAAAAACTTATTTCAATAGGCCTTGGTATTTTAGATCCAAGTTATCTTTGTCATGCATATGCTACAAGGTTGGAGCAATCCCAGATCTTGTTTTCGTTTCAAAGGAGAGACATAGAACATAACTTAGGCTTAGGAGTAAAAAAACATAACCATGCAAAATCATTTTGATGTTTCAGGCGGGGAAACTAACCAATGCCCCACCAGAAAAACAGGCCATGCTGCAGCACGGGCTGCGCAACACAACGTCTCAGTGGTGGATAGTTGTACTAAACTCTTACCATTAAAATCTTACAAACAGCCAACTTGTTTATTTACCTAAAACATATGGAAATCTCACATGGTAATGCATTTATCAATGAAATCTATCCACTAGTGTGACGTCATGGATCCTGCAGCATGGCCTGTTTTTCCTAGTGGGGCCTTGAACTAACTGAACTGAATAGCAACCTGGGAAACTGAACTAACAAATTTTAGTGTTCTATTGGTGCAAAGACTAAGTTATAGGCCTAATTTAAGTTATGAATTTCAGGCACTATTGCAGAATGCAATACAGACCAAACGTTGGGAAGACTACAAGAAAGATCATGAAGAGTTACGCGATCGATTGTTAAATATGAGAGATAGCTTGTCTCATCCTGTGATGGTGCCTATTGGTAAAAAAGCTTTAATGAGAGGACAGCTGGTCCACACAAACGAGATCCTAGTCTGTTTAGGTGATGGTTGGTTTGCCAAGCAGTCTGCCAAACAAGCCGCTGATATATGCAAACGCAGAATACAAAGTAAGTATTTAGGCTAACTTACATTAATTATTTTTGCTGCATAAAGTAGGCCTAGTTGATCCAAGATCCTATATACGGTAGGTGATTATTTGTGTGTCTATCAACATCATAGGCATTTTGTACGTTTTATTCTTAAGGAAACGGTTCAAACTCTAGTGTTGTTATCTGACATAGCTTAGATCTTTTGTTAGATAGAATCATTTACCCCAATGACAAACAGAATCTGGGTTTAATATTAATCTTGTTTGGAATCAAACCAGTGACCTACAGATTTCAATGTGAGCACTATAAGTAACCAGTTTTTGATAAATATTTATCCATATAACTTAACAATGGTGGTCAAAAGGTTGCCGCTTTAAACATGGGAAAAGCCAGTAGGTTTTTGATGGTTTGAAATTGAGCCAAGCTATCCGAACATCAGGCTTTTTAAAATCTGTTCATGACTAAACATACGCTTTATCTTTAGTCAGTAATAAGGATTCACATATCATCTTGCTCCAGTCTACACTCACCAATCATTCATTTTCAACTTAAGGTTTTTTTTAATAAGCCAACAAATCAAATTAATCCTTTCCTGTAACGTAATCACTCGACGTTTAGAAAGAAATCCATAACTGAAATAAAATCTGAATTTTTAAAATTTGGCCGGTGCTTAAGATGAATTAGATGTTTTAAATCACTTAAATTGCAATTATCAAAGGTTATTGGTTATAAAAGTATCTATTACTGTCTGGATACTTTACAAACATCTATCAATCTTTTGGTACGGTAATTATTATAATTTTTTTACGTTAATAATCAATTAATATAAGTTTGAAACTACTCACTATTTTTTTCATTGATGACTTCATTGCTTTTATAAATATGAGTTAAGCTTAAATATGTGTACATTTTTCCATAGGTTGTGATGAAATGCTTGATAAGTTGAAGAAGGAGGAAGAACTGTTGAATTCACGCAAGACTTTCCCATTTGAGAACGAAGCATTCCGTGGCACCGATCAAACTCAGGAGATCATTGAAGCTTACGATGAAGAAGAAGAGAAGAAATGGAGAGGTAATATTCTTTGTGTGGTTCATTTCACTTTCCTACTATAATACTTTTCAATGAAATGGCGACCATACAAAGTAGGTATTTTAAGCCGAGTATGAATGAAGATGAGTGTATGATGAGTGGCGTGATCTTGTAGTCTTGTTAGTGACTAAGGCCGACTTATTCCTTAGACACAGCTGTTAATTAATAGCCCATACAGCTAATGGCAACTAAGGGACCTACAGTTTATAGTGGAATCCGAACCACATTTTTGCCTTGGTATATACGAATTGGTCTAATTTTTTTTATAGTAGGCCTACTTATGATTCATTTATATACCGTAATCTAATTATGAAATGAGAATAACTAAACTTAGGCCTACGGTACATCAGTCCTTTTATTATGTGTCGTCTTAATGTAAATAAAAACAACGGTAAAAATCACACTTGGTTAAGACTATAACTGGGTAGGCCTAATACATGTTAATTAAAGATGGAGGAAGGATAGGCCTATTTATTTTTTACACACTCCCAGTTTTTGGCCCTTCAAACATTTTAAAAATGCCTACAAATCTGTATATTTAATACACAGTTGTAACACTGTTTTCTCAGTAATTACTGGACCGATCTACAAGATTTATGTCTCAAATTAAAGGGGATAGTGTGTAGATTTGCCGAACTTCCTTAGAATTTACGTTTTTTCCAAGGGCTACGACCTACAGCCCTTTAAAGGTCGAGTCAATACAATTCTTATTGAAGAATATACAGTTTATAAATTATTCGTCAGCTGTTTAATGTTTGTCAGACATTGGTTATTATTTTTATAACCTAACTTTCAGTATGCAATTGTTAAACTTGGAGTTTCTGTTTATAAACATACGGTTTTGATCAAGGAAAGTGTATTTGTTAACTTATTTTTGAAATGTTTTAGTTTTCCTGCAAAGTGATCTGAAGTAAAGTGGTAATTGAGTTTAAGTTTGAGTATGGAATGTGAAATAATACCCATAGTAGGGAATGGAAACTTATTGTTTTGATCAATATAATTTATTCTCTACGGCCACCAGAATAATCATGGGTAATCCGCTTGCAAGTTGTAGATATAATTGCTAATGAGAGGGAAACATACAAACATTTTATAGTAGGTGACGAATCTTACTCAAGATCAGTGTTAGACTTACAGTGGTACCAAACTTTACCTTCTCGAGATGGCGAGTACGCTGGGATACGTGGAACTACAATATATCAGTGATTTTTTTTTCAAGTACACGGGGAAGTTGCTTGAGAAACTGTGACTTACCATTCGGTTCTGGCGAAGAAGTATGTGATTTGATGTTTAATGGCAATGTTGACTCGAGTCATTATAGCGTTATAAATCTTTATAATTAACCCCAGGGTGTGAAAAGTACAAAAAGAAAAGGTAATCATTCACCGGGCGTAAAGAGACATACAGAACGAAAAAAACATGTAGAGAACCATCGAACTAAAGGTAAAGAGCAGTGATGGTGTTAAATGTGCTCTGGAAGTCCCTTCTAAAAAATACCAATTTTTTTGAATTGGGGTCGTTAGATTGGATTTGTCAGTACTGCAAATCTATGAATTTTGAGTCAGAACAGACCAACTGGGATACAAATATTTTTTCCTTATGTTGTCACAAGGGGAAGGTAAAATATCACCTTATCAACATTTTGAGTTTATGGAAAATCTTATAAACAGCGACTATAAAAAAAGTATTAAGGGTCAAAAGAGACAAAAACTATTTGAGTAAAATATAATACAAATCTGCATTTGAAATGGCCAGTTCTAAGTCTCACTTGAATCAACATCTTTCTGGTAGTGGTAGTCTACATAGTTTTAAAATCCACGACTCCTTTTCCATCAAATTGGACCGTTAATACCCTCTAACATTGAACAAAGTATGCCCAACTTTATATATACGACGTAAACACAGCTTTTACTCACAGTATGGGTCAAAGATTTGTGAAATGCGACCGACTGCTGATGAGTGATTTACATGTAGGCTAAGTGACTATCTTTATTCCATACAACAAATGTAATGAAAAAAAACGGACGAATATAGGAATATACTTGAGCAAATTATCTAAATATCATAAATAGCTGCTTATTAGGTTATCAGCATTGCCCAGTTCGTATGCTATTTATTTTTCAAATGAAACTCGAATTAATATAAAACATTCATTTGGTTAAAATAATATATCGGTTTGATTAACATAAAATAGTTTATACAGGCAAACTATCAGTTCTATTTCATGTAAAAAATTAAACAACCCCTAAATAAAATACAAAGATAAACAGTATTTGTTAATTATTATTTCTTTTATTGCTGACAATATTCCCGTGGCGGAGCACGGGCGGTTAACTAGTTTTCTTTAATTTTGTATTGACTTAGGCCTAAGTCTATATCTTGAGCGTAGCTTGTCACAGCAATTCTTGGTGCTGGTAGCCATGCTGCTAACCCACTGGTGCCCAAGTAGTTTGTAGAATTAACCAGCGAGCAGTGTATCCACACAACCAAAACAAAAATCCAGTTTTATCCCGCATGAATTTTCTTGATCCACCCCGAGTGATCCATTTGACGTATCATGTTAAATAACTAGGCCTACTGTTTACACTTGCTATTATATTTGCTAAAGTAATTTTATCAATTAGGATTGGTTTTTATGTAAAAATCTGTATTAAAAAGAAAAACAGATTTCATAGCCAAAAATTCCCTTTCATCCCGCATTCTGTTTCAATCCGCTCGCATAGGTAGTCTAATAATCCCGTTTTCGGGATAAAAATCTCGCGTATGGAAACACTACCTTTGAGCGCTGGTGTCACATACTGACAAGTGTAGCTCTGAGGTCTTCCTACATGTGCGGGTTCTATTCCCATACATGTGTCTACTAATTTGTGGCTTAGGCAGTGGGAGGGCCAAACTTAAATAAATGTCCAGGTTGGTTAGAATTGGCATAAGTAAATAAATGTCCAGGTTGGTTAGAATTGGCATAAGTTATGTGAGATTAGTAGAGATTTAAAACACCGTTTTTATTCTTTCTATGCTACTATAAGTAGGCTAATGTATAAAGGAGGAAAACAATTATTAATTTTAGTGAATTTTCATGTAGGGAATAAGCTATTACCGTAGGTCTCATGACAGATTGAACTGGATAGGCTGTGTCAAAAAAGTTTTATAAACATATTAACAGTTTTGTTAAAATAAATATTCCTTAAAACCCATAAAACGATGTAGCCTAACTATAACAAAATAACATTGATAAAAAAACATTAAATTCAATGGTTTAAGTTATTACAAGTAGTACATAGTTAAATATAAGACAACGGAATATAGTTAGTGCAACTAAAAGACTAAAAATGCTACTCTTGGTACTGTAATATTAGGTAAGTACTGCACTGAAATTGCTTGTGTAGATTATTGACATACTTGTTATTTTTTGTGATTTAATTTGCAGAGAGACACAGACAAAAAGAAAAAGAGTATCGTAAAAAGTTAGCTGAACTAAGACAAGCCCCTAAGCCTAAAATAGAATCAGAGGAAGACCTTTGGCGAAGACTGGACGCCTTGGATATGCAAGAGGAATTGGAGGATGATTTGAATAGGTGAGGAATTAAAACTTCAATTTGATTAGCCAAAATGTTCTTTAATGTCTAAAACAGGAGTCACTATAGTGAACTATTCTATATACTAGCTGGCCCGACAGATTTCGTCCTGTCCTAATGTGGTTTGATGTCAAATGCTCGTTCATTTTCAAGATGAGCTCGTTCGCATGGCTCAATCAGGTCCTGGTTGAAGTTTGTTTGCTACGCTCACTCACCTGCTTTAGGTTGGAGCTCGTTCGCTACGCTAACTCGCCTCCAGGTTGAAGTTTGTTCGCTACGCTCTCTCACATTTTAGTTACAAATTAGCTGTTGTAATAAATTTAAAAAAATAATAGTGCTGCACCTTGTTGGTAATCCTTGTAACTTTAATGCTATTGAACATCATAGAACAGAACCAACTTGTTTAATTGAAACAGCTGTTAAGATTCATTAATTCCTTTTAAATATGAAAAATCATAAGGTTAACACGGGGAACTTCAGAGCCACTGGGGCGGAGCCCAAAAGCCCGATCAGAATAAAAACTACTTATTTTTTCCTATTTAATGCCCAAAGAATTGGTGTACCGAATTTCAGCCTCCTAGGTAAATGGGAAGTGGGAGAATTAGTGATGAGTGAGTGAGTGAGTGAGGGCTTTGCCTTTTAGCGAATTTCCCATATAGGGAATAAGCTATTACCGTAGGTCTCATGGTAAGACCTGGACCCGGGACCGATTTTGTTTTTCGTTTTGAGGTCCCCAGAGGCCAAAAACACCATCCGTTCAAATTCATATATATATTTATATATGTGTCCGTTAGCGCGATAACTCGAGCAAAAATGATCCGATTTTGATGAAATTTGGTATAAACGTGTAAACCTACATTTATTTGAACGAGTTCGCGAACCAGCATGATCGGACTATGGGAACAGGGGTTTATGGGGGGTTTTATGGGGTAAAAATGGGTTTTTCTAATTTTTCACCCTGAAAACATAAAATTTTGCAATTTCTTTCTAAACCATTTTGTAGAGTTCAAAAAAACAAATAATTTAGTATATTGAAGCATTGTTGCATGCCTAACGGTTACGGAAAAATCGCAAAATAATGTAAATTTAAAATTACCATGTTATTCTTATGGAGAGTAAATACAGTGTTGTAGCTTGCTTGTGTATGGACATATATTAATGAAATTTTGAAATTTTGTTTACTTCATACTGAGCTATTAATATTTCAATAAAACCCCCCTATTTTCTTCCCTGTAGCAGCAAACCTAAGTACTCATTAATTGAATGAACGAAGTGAATTCTCATACATGACAAAATGCATCTCATTGCACAACGATAACTCGACAATGACTATGTATATCAACTTGATGTTTTGCACAAAGATTTTATAGTATATTAGCTTGCGTGGGATTGTTTATTGGAGATAATTTTTGCTGAAATAAATAAATATCATTAAATAACCATTTTAATTTTGTCCCATAAGAATAACATTAAGAGCTACCTTTTTCTTCTTTTTTTGTTTACATTTTACGAGCAACAATTTTGTCGATTACTTCAGACACAGAGAACTACTAGCCAATGAACTCTTTTATTCATAGAGTAACAGTTGTACGGTATTCACATTATAACAACTTCTAGAATACTTTAAAAAAATATATAACTGGTAGTGGTTAAAAAATATAATCTAATATAGAAATTTATTGCAATGGAATTTCTAATGAAAGAATAAATTTTTACATGTTTAGAGGTTACGATTGTTTGGTCCGACTACACGACGCTACGGTCGACGAAGCCGTTGACCGTTGAAGGTTTAAGTTACTAATCGTAATCGAATCGATAGTTTCAATCGATATTAGCAATTTAGCATAGCCCAAGCCCAAGCCCAGTTAAGAAATTGTACCCCTTAGGCCTGCTTTTAAGCCAATAATAAAATAATGTATTATTTCAAATTATATCTTCAGCAGGAATTCGTAGTCTGCCTGCACTCTGCAGAGCAGAAGTCAGAATCAGGAAATAACTGCAGTCTGCTAGGAGACAACAGACTTTTACTTTGAAGTTAGTAGTATCGACCGAATCGATGTTTAAAAGAATGCAAATCAGTGACCAGTGTCTTTGTCTTATTAAATCAAATCTCAAGCTACTCAGCCTAAACACTTTAACGAGTATGTTTTATCTGTGGTTTAACCTACAACAATTGACGAATTGACTTTTTCTAGGCTACACCAACGAAACAAGTAAACTTAGTACCTGTAAGTATCTTATATAGTTGTTGACGCGTGTGTCAATGGACGCAAGAACAACAGCAGGAAGGCCATTTTCAGGATTTTGCCTAAGTAGTACCATAGATAAATCATACTCCCTTGTGTTGCTTAGTCTATGGTAGTACCTATTGACACATTTTAATTAGTCTAAGTTGACTATGTGACAACCCAGCTTATAGACACTTCACTAATTAGGCCTATTGAACGGTAATAGGCTAATAAAATGGTAGCCTGCTACTGCTTTGAACAGCTAATTGCCTAGCCTACTTATAATAGCCTAATGCTGTTGAGGCCGAGGGTCAATATAACAAAGTAAGGACTAGGCCTAGGCTAAGATAACCAATAAGTGAAGATCAAGACATTGGAGTTGACATAAGGTTGGGCCCAAATGTCTACATTGATCCCTTAAAACCAAGCCAGTGGAAAAAGGCTGGTGGTGAGACGGACAGGGGAATTTCAAAAATATAAACTCAAGCGAGAAAGTGCTGTGTCATGTGAAGTGTATGTTTCAAGTGTGTCTGTTGACAAAGGCTAAGCTATCTTATGGCATATCAGTGAGTGTTATGTTAAAATCTTTTGCTGGTGTTACTAATGCTGCATTACAAATATAGCCTACTTTCAAGTTAGGCCTAACTTACTTTTGTTTGTCTAACTAACAATCTGATTTTATGCATTATTCACTGACATACAGTAGAGCAAAGGCCTCCCTAGCAAGTAAAAAAACAAAGATAGGTAAGTTAATAGCCTATCTAGGCCTAGAAAGGTAATGTATTTAACGTTCATCTAGCTAAGTTATTAGGTACCTATAGGCTTAGGCCTACGTGTTGTAGTAGGTTACCTACCCTATCTTCAGGGTGCAGTCCCGCAGCCAATTTAGCCTTAGCCTATGATATTTTTCGGATGAAATATTATTGTTCGAACCTAAGCTGCTGTAAACTTAGGCTGCACTTAAGTTTACGTCCTACACTCGCTCGAATGAAAAATATCAATTTACGGTATAGACTGCTCGATATATCGATGATTTCATTTGATTAAGTTTAGTTAGGTTAGGTTAACCTAATTAACCAAACTTGATATAAGTTACCGAATGAAATAATTGATATATCAATCATCGATTCATACATCATCCGATACATTCATCATACATTACCGGCAGGCCTACATAGGCTACATATATCGAATAATCAATATATCGATCAACAATTTCATTCGGTTGTTTGTGCCAACAGATATGGAAGTCTACCCGATTGTTGTGCTCCTACTTATTGTATCATCGGGTTCCATTTTTAGGCGATACCGTAGGCTTAAGATAACTTAGAATTTTGATTGTAAGCAGGGGTGCCCAGAGGGGGGGTACTGTGGTGCGTTTGCGCCACAGGAATTTTTGGGGGGGGGGACTTATTTTGAGATTTTTTGGGGGGGGGATATTTTTTTGCTAGCTGTCATAATGAATGTATAATTTTGTATGAGCAGCCCGAAAAAGTGTTTCTAAGTAGCTCACTATCACCACCAACAACATTTTGCCGTTCGTAATTAAGATAGCTTCTAAGAATTGTAAAAACGGACCTTTCCAGACAATCCTTAATATACCAGTGTCGAATGTTACTTGCTACATATGTTTTGGTGGTTCTTTAACTCCACCATCGTCAGGATTTAAAAAAGATCCACTTTTGGAGGTGTCGTCAGAATACGACAAACATTTAATACAAAACACGAAACGATTACAGATAGGCCTGTCAATTCCTCCATTGCCGTCGGCAGGACTGGAAGTAAGTAAAGTAAACTGAATCAGGTTCAGGTTATGACAGACCGAACCGACTTGGTCTCTGGATTGTCGTCTGCGTTTTCAACAGCTGATATTGGACTATTGTAGTGACTGAGAAGAGTATTGAAAATATAATGGGATTCATAATTATAATGTGCTGTCAATAGTTTTATGTATATTTCAAACTCCTCAAAGTATTTAATAAATTTCCTTTTCTGCAGTAATGTAGAATGTCGAGACCATCCAGCATATAAATTGGTTATTATTGTCAATAATGTTGAATGGAAAAATCAATTATGAATCCCATTATATTTTCAACACTCTCCTCCGTCAATAGAATTAGTCCAATTTCAGCTTTTGATAACACGAACACCAATCCAGAGACCACGTCTTTCCGTCATTACCTGATTCAGTTTACTTCTAGTCCTGCCCGCGGCAATATATACACGCATGAATTGATAGGCCTATCTGTTATCGTTTCGTGTTTTGTGTACAAACGGATTGTCTGACAAGATGCGTTTCTACTATTATTAGTCATAAAAGGCAATCCTGGGGCTATCAAAATGAATTATAAGATTACTTCGTCACAAAAACCTTTTGTACTGGTGGCAATTATTAAGAGATACTGTGGGTATTTTGCCCGGCGATTTTTGTAGAAGGCAGCCTGGGAGTGGTGAGCAACAAGTCTGTCTTATTTCGTGACTCTGCCTATAATTTTGAAACAATATACTTTTGCCAAAGTATTATTAATGCACTTAAAGCTGTTTGAATTCTTAAGCCCTGTAAAAATTTACGCCACCTAATATATTGTACAGTACTGTGTTGGAGTAGAGTAATTCACCGAGTAGGCCTATATTGTTGTACGTTTTGAAGACGTTGTCTATTGCAATTGCAATACTGAGCACACATATTGGCTGACAATACAGATTCTGAATTGTAAATTAAAAAACTTCTAATTCGTCCATTAGTTAGATTTATATTGATGTATTAAATGACGTTTCATATTAAACATTTAATTTTGATTATCAGCAAGTTTGTTTTTCGTACCTCAAGTTTACTAAATACTTTAAATGCTTGTTTTATGAGGTAAAGGGAAAATTGTCAGATAAATTGGTGAGGGGAGGGTAGGTTTAAATAGACGGCAGCATAAATTGGGGGGGGGACTACTCCTTTGGTTTGGGGGGGGGATTGCGCCTCTGGGTTTGGGGGGGATGGGCACCTCTGATTGTAAGATATGTTTTTTAATATGAACATTTGGCTGCACTTAACTTTAGGTCCTACACTCATTCGACTAACCAAATTACCGATATATCGAATGAAACAATCGATTAATCAATATGTCGATCGATATTTTCATTCGATTGAGTGTAGGACCTAAAGTAAAGTGCAGCCGAACATTTTACATAAGCCTTGGATCTTTTGGTACTTTCCTGTTTTTAAAGGGAACATTTATTAATATCAATGATTTTCTCGATTCTTATCAGTATTTTTGTTTTCCTTTACAATTAATTACAAATTGACAACTGATCTTGTTTAGGCTAAAATATAGTCTATTATATGGATTAAGAAACTAAACTGTTCTATAAGCTAACCTAACATAACCAACCAGTCCGTTTCATAACAGAAAAGGCAGGTAGAGAATATTAAACAGAATTTTTAAATGTTACAGCGAGATGGTTAGTTTGGTACTTTCCTGTTAAAGGGAACATTCATTATTATCAATGATTTGTTTCTCGATATATCGATATTAACAAATTGAAACATCAGCTAACAACTACGACAAATATTGTTCAGTATCAACAAACAATAATGAAATGAAACTGTTCTAAAAAAATAACCTAACATAACTAACCAAACTTGCTGTGTAACGTGTAACATTTAAAAACTCAGTGCTAAACTTGCCTTTTCTGTTATCAAACAGAATTTTTAAATCGTACAGCAAGTTTGGTTGGTTATGTTAGGTTAGCTTAGAACAGTTCCATTTCTTAATCCATATAATGGACTATTTTAACCTAAACAAGATCAGTTGTCAATTTGTTGTTGTTGTTTTGGATAGAAAATCAAAAATATCGATATATCGAGAGAAAAAAATCATCGATAATAATGAATGTTCCCTTTAACAGGAAAGTACTGTTAGTTTTGTTAGGTTAGTTTAGAACAGTTTCATTTAAATATTTTTTTAAAACTTACCAGCTGCACTTTACTTTAGGTCCTACACTCATTCGAATGAAAATATCGATCGATATCTTGTTTCATTCGATATATCGTTTGGTTAGTTAGGTTAGGTTAACCTTACCTAACTAACCAAACGATATATCGAATGAAACAATCGAATAATCGATATTTTCATTCGAATGAGTGTAGGACCTAAAGTAAAGTGCAGCCAAATTACCTCCTTTCTTGATACTGAACTAGCCTATATTTATTTATCGTAGTTGTCAGCTGATATGTTTCAATTTGTTAATATTGATATATCAACATAAAAATCATCGATAATAATGAATGTTCCCTTTAACAGGAAGGTACCGATCTTTTTAAGAAGAATATTTTACACAGTGCTGCGGCAGTTAGGATGCGTAAGATTAGTTTATTTTAGTTTATGACAGGCCCAACTTAATAACAAGTAAGATAAGTTAGGCTAGCTTAACATTTCTAAAAAAAGACGTTCCGTTGGTTTATTCTGTATAAGTTAGTCTGTTACCGATCGTCAAATACAGTTGACACCAAACTTTAGTCATTACCCTAACCTAAAGGCCAGATTTCCCTTTTGGACCAAGCTTATTGAATTAAAACTAATCCACAGACCAAACCTATTTAAGTTATTTGTTTTTCTAAACAAGTAGGGTTGAAATAACTCACACAGAGAATACGCATCCGGTAACCGGACATGGATTAGGCATTCGGCAGTGACGTCACCGGGTTGTGGGGGCCCAGAACGCAATTACCTCAACGATACGATGTTTAGCCATCGGTGTTTGTGGTGTAGTAGTCCAGGAGCTGAGGGGGGTTGAGCATGCATGAAAGTAGTACGCAATGTTATTGCTGATTATTGTAATATGGACTGTGGTGATCAAAATTACGTATGTCGCCTATTTCAAAAGTGGTCGATAAGGTGGGGGGGAGGGGGCAAACATGGCGGTTTGCGCTATGCGTTAAAACGCTGATAGTTCGAAAACGGTAAAAGATAGAACATCGGTTAAAACGTCGTTGTAATCCTAAACATGTGGACAACAATAATGGTCATTGAGTCCGAGGTCGTATCTCTATAAATAAACAAGTTATTGTATAAAATATGTAAAAATGGACTTTTCGTGTAGATTTTTTACCGAAAGTAGAATTAATTTGTGAGTGTCGCAAAGAAGTAATATCAAATATCTTTGCTGATAGTTGTAATATGGACTGTGGTGATACAAAATACGAATGTCGCCTACTTTTCAGGTGGTCGAGAACTTGGGGGAGGGGGGCAAAGATGGCGGAACGCGCTATACATCGAAATGACTGTAGCTCGAGAACGGTACGAGATAGGACATCGGTTAAAACGTAGTTTTAATCCAAAAAATATTACCAATAGAAAAGGTCATTGGGTAAAAAGTCGTATCTTAACTAATAAAAAAGTTATAACAATAATAAGTTTAACAAAATCTACATCGTACAGCTATTTTTTTCGAAAATCGTATGGATTGTTGATAAATAATAGGTTAGGTTAGGTTATGACAGTAACTACCGCATGCCTAATCCACGTCCCATGCCAGACCGGACGCATATCTTCTGCGAATAACTTAATATTTGTTTTTATGAAATAGGAAAACAAAATTAAATTGGGTAGACTTTCATAAGTGGGGCTAAATACAATCAAATAAGTTAAATATAGGCCTACCTATATTGATCGATAGCCTAGGTATATAGATTATTTCATTCGATATATCAAGTTTGGTTGGTTGGGTTTGGTTAGTTAGGTATAAAGTATGTTAAAGAGAACATTCATTATTATCGATGATTTCTTTTTGATAGCCTATATTGATATTGTTGTTTTACTTCATGATCCGTATTCCTTCTGATTTATTACCTTTAAACGCATTTAAATTAGCCTACCAGTACCACAAATTAAAAACTAACTTAATTTATAGGCAAAAATAAATTCCTTAATATTCCTAATCCTATATAGGCCTATTGAATTAGGAAAGACCTATTCTAAACTAACCTAACATAACTAACCAAACTTGCTGTAGGGCCTAGGTTAAGTAACCGGTTCCGAAGTTTTGTTTGAAAACAGAAGATGCATAAAGGGAATAGGCTATCAAACGGAATTTTGAAATGTTAGGCCTATAGCAAGTTTGGTTGTTTAGGTTAGTTTAGAACAGTTTCATTTGTATATAGGCTAAAATATTTTTAAATTTTTAGTTGATACTGATCAATATTTATTATTTATTCATCCTTATCGAAGTTGTCAGCTGATATGTTTCAATTCTTCTTATTATCAATATATCAGATAGAAAAATTCAATACCTAGGCCTATAGGCCTATATCGAAAAGAAATCATCGATTATAATGAATGTTCACTTAAACAGGAAAGTACCTGTCAATCTTTATCCATAATATAAAACACAAAAATATTATAATAAACACACACTAACTATTTTGAAAAGGACTGGGTCAACTAACGCATTGAGACCTAATCGAGATGTAAAAAAAAATCAACCACATGGAAACCACAGCAACAGAATATTTAGGCATTATTCCATTCCTTATTCCACTATAACATTAGACCTAAGTACAACTAACAACTAAGTCGATAAAATAAACTGTACATTTGTCACAAACCATAAAGTGTAAGTTACGCTTTTTGACATCAACAAAATACTTGACGTCGGTCCAGTGAGTCCAGACCCATTGTCAACTATAGTTGACGCTGGTCCTTGACAAAAACCCTAAGGCACGTGGTGCACGTGGTTGCTGCACTGAGGCAGCCATTGCGTTTCTATAAGAACATTTACTCAACTGGATGCTTTTATGCACTGCAGTTGCTCTATAGTTGCGGTTTGCATGTCCAGTGTGGGGGACATAGTACACGCAGTTTTTTTTCGGCTTTAGGTACATTTGGTCTTTTGGTAGCCTTTAAATGCACTGTGGTGCAACAACTGTCACTGCTACCAGTGATATGCTCCCAAACCGCATGCGAGTTTTGCAGACGTGGGGTTTTCGTGGCGCGGTACTATCCTCAGTGCCTAAAAGGGGCCTTACGTCATCCATAGTTCACTGCTATGTGGTGAAGGAATTTTTTTAACATAGGCCCTATCTGTAATGTGTGTGATAAAGAGATAGATTTACAAAGACGTAACTTGTTTTTTTTTACAAGTTTTAAAATGGTAAAATTCAGTTAAATAATTACTTTTTATATTATTTGATTGTTACAGCGTACAGTACTGTAAAAGGGTGACACACAGTCCTTTTAGCGAATTTCCATCTAGGGGAAGTAGCTATTACCGTAGGTTTCATGGTAAGACCTAGGCCCGGGACCAATTTACTTTTTCATTTCCGTGTCCCTAGAGGCCAAAAACACTATTTGTTCAAATTTTTATATACAGACTGTCCCAAAAGTCCCGGAACGGTTTAAAATTTTCTAAACGACAGATAAATCAATAAGACTAGAGGACCCATGCTGCTCCGCAGCGTTAAAATAAATATAATAGGCTATCCAAGAAATAATAGTATTTATAATTTTTTTAAGTATTACAGTAGGTTTCTTGATCTTAACTGATTCAAACGATCAATAACTCAAATTAAAGCCTAAGTTTAAATTTACCAATTTTTTTAGTCTAAGACATATAAAAGACATAAACAATACTGGAGCTATTGATTTTTAATCATCGAAAAACATTATGAAAAATTATTGTTATGTTGGTTGTTTTCTCCTTGCAATTGCTTGAAACTCGTCCGATTTGAATAACAAATAGCTTAAATGAAAGCCAATTATTTGGTATTTCACCTAAAGGTTCTTTGACCAAAATATATAGGATTATATTATTATAACTGGTCAAATCCTATACTCTAATACGAGCAATGTTTGCTTTATGTAGGCTATGTATGTATGCTTGCTTGCTTGCAGAAAGATCTCGAAAACGGCTCCGACGATTTTTTTCAAATGTTGTAGATAGTTTTTTTTTGGCCTAAAAACGAGTTTACTGCAGTTAGAACTGCCAACAAAAATCTAACTACGTAGAAAAATAAAACTAAAAGTCACATATTTTTAACATTAGTCTTATGGGTTGCTAAGTAACCATGTTGGTTGAATTAAATAACAAGGAAAAAGTAAACAAAAGACTTGTAAGCTGTAACACATGTGTTCATAAAGGCAACTACCCACAGTATACTAGAAACTACAAAATACAGTACAAAAGCAAAAAAACATCACTTGTTACTATTGAGCAATGATTATACTGAAGCTTACTCGACACATTGTAGTAAAGACTAACTTAGCAGTGCGGAGTGTGGGATCTGTTATGACAATTAGATTTAGGTAGATTTCCCATCCTTATGGAACAGCTGAAGCAAATTTTATTGTTAGTTCTGTCCGGTTTCCTGTAGATGTCGTGCTTTGTTTACAATTTGTTTCTTGTTATTTCAGTAATTTAAAACCTCGTTTAACCAAATAATACTATTCAAAAACGATAACTCGTTCACTACCAAACAGTGAGACACAAATAATGAGAAACTAACCCCAAAAATAATAGAAACAAATTGTAAACAAAACACGACATCTACAGAAAACCAGACAGAACTAACAATAAAAGTGGCTACAGCTGTTCCATAAGGATGGTAAGGTATCTGCAATCCTAAAATGCTATGGGAAGGTAAGGAAACAGGTCCGCGACGTAGGAAGTGGTGAAGGAAGTAGTCAATGCGAGCTATCCTGAGTGCGGGAACTGTTTATCACGATTAGATTAAAGTATCTGCAATTCTAAAATCCTATGGGAAGGTAAGGAAACAGGTCCGTGATGTAGGAAGTGGTAAAGGAAATAGTAAAGGTGAGAGGTCCGGAGTGTGGGAAATGTTTATGACGATTAGATTAAGGTATATACAATCCTAAAATGCTATGGGAAGGGAGGGAAACAGAGGTCCGCGACGTAGGAAGTGGTGAAGGAAGTAGTAAAGGCGAGTAGTCCGGAGTGTGGTAACTGTTTATGACGATTAGATTAAGGTATCTACAATCTTAAAATGCTATAATCTTTAGATGGAAGGGAGGGAAACAGGTCATAGACGTAGGAAGTGGTGAAAGAAGTAGTCAAGGCGAGCAGTCCAGAGTGTGGGAACTATTTACGAGGATTAGATTAAGGTATCTGCAATCTTGAAATGCAATGGGAAGGGAGGGAAACAGGTCCGCGACGTAGGAAGCGGTGAAAGAAGTAGTCAAGGCGAGCAGTCCGGAGTGTGGGAACTGTTTATGAGGATTAGATTAAGGTATCTGCAATCTTAAAGTGCAATGGGAAGGGAGGGTAACAGGTCCATGGCGTAGGAAGAAGTGAAGGAAGTAGTAAAGGCGAGCAGTGTGGAGTCTGGGAACTGGAAACCAATTAATTGTAACAGTTAGATTTAGGTATCTGAAATTAAAATACTGAAATGCTATGGGAAGGCATGGAAACATGTCCAAGTCATAGAAAATGGTGAAAGAAGTAGTAAATGCTGGCAGTGCGGAGTGTGGGTTATGTCTGTGGAAATTAGATTAATGTATTTATAATACTAAAATGCTATGGAAAAAGATGAAAAAAAGGTCCACGGCGTAGGAAGTAGTAAAGTTTAGCATCGCAGAGTGTGGGAACCGTTTGTGGCAGTTAGATTAATGTATCTCTTATACTTAAATGGTATGAGAAGGGAAGGAAACAGGTCCGAGACGTAGGAAATGGTGAAGGAAGTAGTAAAGGCTGGCATCGCAGAGTGGGGGAATGATTTTCCTCGAGCAAAGCTTGGTCCCCAGGTACTACATCTTAAATTGAAGTAAGAATTTGAAAATTAATCTCATTATGTTTTTTGGTCGAGTAATACAGTAGGTAAATATATGCCGGCGCTTGATGTGAAATCTTTGCGTGCACGCCTTCAATTTGAGATCTCTATCATGAAAATCGGCCGGGTAAAAGAGCCAAACAAACTTGGAAAAGAAAAACCAAATCTCCCATAAGAAACACATGGAGAGAAAATTTAGTTTACGTATAAACCGAGTGAGACTATAGATAATTATATGCCGATGCTTCATGGAAAATCTGTGCGTGCATACCTTCAATTTGAGAACTCAATCATGAAAATCGGTCAGGTAGAAGAGCTAAACGAACTCGGCAAAGAGAAACCAAATTTAACTCCCATAAGGAATATACATTTAACTAGAGCAAATTTCGTTTACGTATAAACCGAGTTGAACTAAAGATAATTATATGCCAATGCTTGATGGCAAATCTGTGCGTGTATATCTTCAATTTGAGACCTCAATCATGAAAATCTATCGGGTACAAGAGCTAAACGAACTTGGCAAAGAGAAACTAAATTTAACTCCCATAAGAAATACATAACTAGAGCAAATTTCGTTTACGCATAAACCGAGTTGAACTAAAGATAATTATATGCCAATGCTTGATAGCAAATCTGTGCGTGTATATCTTCAATTTGAGAACTCAATCATGAAAATCGGTCGGGTAGAAGAGCTAAACGAACTCGGCAAAGAGAAACCAAATTTAACTCCCATAAGAAATACATGGGGAGCAAATTTCGTTTACATATATACCGATTTGGATTATGGTTAAATATATATATTTATGAATACCGATGCTTGATGCAAATCTGTGCGTGCATACCTTCAATTCGAGACCTCAATCATGAAAATCGGTCAGGTAGAAGATCCAAACGAACTCGGAAAAGAAAAACCAAATTTAACTCCCATAAGAAATACATGGGGAGCAAATGTTGTTTACGTATAAACCGAGTAAGACTATAGATAATTATATGCCGATGCCTGATGGTAAATCTGTGCGTGCATACTAATTTAAGACCTCAATCATGAAAATCGGTCGGGTAGAAGAACCAAGCAAACTCGGAAAAGAAAAACAAAATTTTTTTAATATGTAAGATTTGGTACATCAACACCACACCTAAAAATCTACTTTTTAAAGGAACTTTAAATTTTCTGTCATATCATGGGCACGTCCCGCAAGGAGTCTGAAGGAAATCTTAAATAGAAGCATAGGTTGCATACATGCACATCAAATTAAAGGTCTTTACTAGCAGAATAGAATTTTGGTCCGATTTCGATAAAATTTGGTTTGAAGGTGTAGTGCGGGATAAACTTGAATGAATTTGCAAACCAGCATGATTTGACCATGAGATCGAGGTTTAACTGGGGATTTTATGGAGTAAAAATAGGTTTTTCCATTTTTACCCTTAAAACACTAAATTAACCAATTTTTCTCCAGACCTTTTGAAAGAGCCTAAAAAAATAATTTAGTATACAGTATCAAAGTGTTTTTGTACGGTTATTGGTTACGGAGAAAATTAAAAATATTTTTCATTTAAAACTCCGAATGTTATTCTTATGGGGAATATTGTAAAGTGTTGTAGTTGGCTTGTTTGTGGATATATTTTGATCAAACTTGTCAGATTTATTTATTTTATACTAAGCTCAGTATGTAAGTAATTATTGAAGACAAAATATAGTACCTACCTCTTGATTGTATGTACAGTCGGTCTAATTAATTATCTGTTACAATATTCTGTATAAACTATTACATAGACAATAAAACAAATTGAAATATATATCATGTTATTTTTTACCTCACATTCAATTTCCATTACACTGTATTTATTGCTACTGTATGTATACTACCTATACAGTACAGGCTACTAAAGCTAGCAAAAACCCTATTCAGAAAATTCTTTAGTCAGGATTAATTAATTATTCTTTTTAATTTTGAAAAGGATTTCTTCTGGTGTCATGGTCCCTACACTTCAAGATATAACTTACTTAAATAGTAGATTTTTCTTACATGCATTTTACATAATCATCATTTTGTGCCATCAAACAATTGATGATAATTCTGAAGTAGGCTACCTACTCAAATTAATATTTACAACAGACCTAGGGTGCTCATGCATTAATTACTAGATCTGTTAAGCTTTTGTGTAAACATTACAGCATTAATATTCATTCTAATAGGGCTACTACACAAATTACATCTGTTTTCAATTTTGTGATTTGTAATTTTTATGGTTGATGTAGAAGATAGTCTTTCTGTTATTGTCTGAAAGTTTTATTGTAATAAAAAATATCAAAGAATTGTAAGGTTTTTTCATAGCTTGACTACTTTATAGTAAGTTACTAAGATGCAGAATTGAGAAATTTCCTTTTTACAGTAATACATTGAAATATGTTATTTGTTCATGTATCAGTTTACATGTGCATCATAGAATCCTTTAGGTTTAAAAAATATGTTCATAATAATACTTAATTTGAAGAAGTGAAACTCAGACCATGATTTTTAATCATACTTTCTGTCACATGATAGTACTGCATTGTGAACTAAAGTTTAAAGTTTCCCTACCTTTTAACTGTTGTCCATTTGTTATCATGATAAAGCAAATTCCCTCATTTTTGGTCCTTCCTCAATTTCCCAAAGTACAGTCGAGACCCCTTTTAGTGAAAATTAATAATTTGATCTAACTTAGGGCTTTAGCAAAATCAAACTGCTTGCTGGCAACTGATTATGTAAAAAGAATAGAATTAATAGGTACCATTAAGAAGGATTATTTGTATGCATGGAATTGTCTTCGTTCATTCTCATACGCGACTTCAGAGCGTACTCCTAGTATTAATGATGTTTAAATAGGAAATAAATCTGACAATTTTAAGGGAACAATTTAGTGGAATTCCAGCTGTGTATATGGAAATTCGCTTAGTCTGCAGGTTTGCTGCGGCGGGGGTATTATAAGTATAGATTGTCTGGTGCATCAGCTGTTTCGTGTCAAAATAATGAATGTCAAAGATTTGTGATTTTAAAAAAATGTTACAGTACAGTTTTGTAAATCATGGTAACTTATTCTCAACTAAATTTTACTATTCCCAGCATTAAAATAAAGTAGTATGATCCATTATTAGTACACTTTAAGGTACCCAAAACATGATTTAACTTTACTATACATTATCAGTCATAATAAACACCAATTTCTTATGTAGTAGACTTTGACTATTTTCAACTAAAAACATATGTTTTTATAAATAAAAATTATCTCCCATGTTATCCTTATGGAGAAAAAACTGACTTAAAGGGCCTCTGACGACCTTGCCAACAACTTTATCAAAAATCTAAAACTACACGTTTTAACCTTTATTTTGAGACCCCAAACGTCAAAATCGGGCGAATAATAACGGAGGAGTTTGATTAACAAAAAACGGCTTAGCCTATTATATATATGGAAGATAGAAGATAGAAGAGAAGATTATTTTGAGTCCTTGTCTTCAAGCTATTTTTTAGTTTAGTGACAAAATCCAATTAAAATTGAATCTTATCAGGCGTAAGAGTAGACTGAAAGACAAATAGCTGGATTTCAGAAACCCAATATTTCATTGTTCTCACAAAAACACAATTGAATATGAAATGGTTGTGAAATCTCATAATTTATTTGGAGGGCTGAACAGAAGTCTTCCTACAGGTTTTAACTGGTTTTGACGCATTTGGTGCAATTTAAAGCAGCTCATTCTCAAGTTTTACATACCTTAGGCCCAATTCACACCGAACGGACGTCGGGCGGAGACGTGGCACGGACGAGGCACAGATGTGGCAGTGACGTGGCGTGTTCAATGCACACCGAAGAGACGGTACAGTGGCGAGACAACCTGTATGTAGACTAGACGCTTTGGTTTTTGCTAATTTCTATTAATGTTAATGGTGTTAGTTAATTTCTTTCAACTTAATTAGTACAAACAAGGGAATTGTTCTACTTCCTCACAAAATTTGATATTAAATTCAATGTCATCTCACATATTGAAGAAACAACTCACAATCTACACACAAAAACAACTCTACACAACAAGGTTGGTAAGTACAAGCACACTATACACAAGAAGTTTGGTAAGTATAGTACAATATTTGCAGTCCGAACAACGGGCGCGCTACGGACATGCCACTTCCGATACGCCACGAGGGACGCTGAAGCGACGTGGCGGTGGCGAGAGGGCGGCCGCCCGCGCCACGTCACTTGTGTGTGCATTGACCAATTTGTTTACATGGGGAGGCGAGGAAAGGACATATGTCCTCGCCACGTCCGTGCCACGTCTCCGCCCGACGTCCGTTCGGTGTGAATTGGGCCTTAAAATGAGTTAAATGTTTTGTAAAGGGCTTCGCCCCTGTGGCTCTCAAATTTGATGGACATTTGTCGGTGTGCATTTGTCGTTCCCTTAAACTGCTGTTTTTGTACTTAAACGCTTAGTAGGAAAACAATTTAAATATTCAACCCTCCCAATTTCCACTTAAAAATTAATTTACAGAATTATATGTTTTGGTCTGCATCCAGTCCTTACATTTTTGAAATCTTTGGAGTGGCAATTTTTTTTAAATGATCAGGATCTAAGCTTAAGCTTTAACATTTTGGTCCAATTCATATTGAGGTGATCTTCAAATAGTGTTATGTTAATCTATGGCTTGTAAGCTTAATTAAGTTCTTATGTCTAGTGTTGTAGGCCTACATATGGTTTGTGTGACCGTCCCTGAAAATGGGCAAGTCTTTGAGTACCCAAAATACTGCTTCTAAAATATACAGATCGTAAAATTTTAAAACTTGAAAAGACTGTTTTATATGGACTTCTTCAGGGTACTTTAGCTATAAGTCGTAGTGCCTTCTTTCCATTAATCTGATGAAATGAAAAGTTAATATTCAAGAAAAGAAAAATTTGAACAATTCCATCATTTTTAGAACTGAAATAAAAACTAAATCTAACCGGTCTGTCAACCCTGTAGAAAACTGGCAACATCGCAGGTTCAACAGTTTGGGGAAACCTACGCCCCAGTCTGTCCCCACCCCTGACACTGTCAGTCAAACTGCTCAAGATGTGATAGAAGTAAGCATCTTATAAGTTAAATACTAGGGACAGTTTAAGTATGTTGCACTTGATCATGTAAAAATTTGGCTTTATGAGCTAAGGAAACTAAAAGCTTTCTTTGTATAACAGGATGAATGAAGATATGGAGGAAGAAGAAGAAGATACAGAAAGCGATTCTGAAGAAGATGTCGACTCAGACGACGACACATGTGAATTAGAAGAAAAAAGTGAAAAAAATTGTTTACAAAGAAGAGTTTCATTTAAAGAAGAAAAGGACAGTTGTGAAAATGAACCAAGGAGTGAAAATGATGAAATTGCGATAAGAATAGTTTTCAAACATAGCGAAACAAGTGTACCAGTTCCTTCGATAAGTAGTGAAATAATGAGCCCCTCGGACATTTATACTCAATATTTAAAACAGAAAGCACCAAAGTCAATTTTGAAACCTTCCCCTGTTGTTAATAACCCACCTGATGATTTCATCAAGGACAATTCTCAAACTAATTTGACTTTTGATCAAATAGAAGATCAGCATCCCGTTTTGCATGAGGAGCCAGCTGTAAAGGTAAGTTTTTATCTGCTTGAGTTCCATCATTCATGGTCAACCACTTTAGACCACCACTTTAGGTTAAAGATTGTTAACATTCTTACTAAATGGATAGGGATCATGCAATAGCGAAAACCTGATCTACCAACTACAATGCAAACTCTGTCAAGCTCAATATATAGGCCTAACCACCCAAACTCTTATCTTAGGAAAAGGATGAATGGACATAGACAGGATGTTAAAACAAACAAATACAAACCCATTGCAATACATGCAGCAAACCACAACTTAGACTTTGATACATGTTTCACCACAAAAGCCATAAAATCCCTCCCCAAAGACCAATGTAACAGCTCCCTACTCAGAAGGTGGGAACTAGCCTACCAATACATCACTGATTCCAGAAACCCTCCTAACCTTAACATCAGATAATTCACCCAACCCTTCCCTCAGCTAGCTTCATTTTTATAAAAGTCAACCACCATATGTATATATAGGAGTGTATGTGTATATAGATGTACATAACAACAGGAATTTTCATTTAATTTTAAACAACAGTTGGCAACACTTTTGTGGAACTTGTGAATTTGAACTGTAACTGCCAGTTTTCTTTCTTCTCCCTTCTGATGAAGTCCCTAACTGGGACGAAATATTAAGTTTTTCTGTGTTGTGTCATGTGTTTTATGTGTAATCAAGGCTAATCTGGACTCTATCTACCAGGTAAGCTAGCTGATCCCTATCCTTGTACATAATAATCCTAATCAGCCAATTGGCCTTTCCTTAACTCCTATTCTTACTAAATGGTTTCATTCTTAATAAATGGTACCTTATTGGAAAACTGACACAAAGGCCTACTTTCCCCCAATAGGCACATTTTAAATTGTTGCGGACAAACGGAGGGAGTAACTTATGGATTTTTATGGGATAAATTACAAAAATTCTGATAAATTTTCAACTCTTATTTCTACAGTGTTGGGGGTTAAGCCACTTTGATCAGGGTTAAAATGACAATATCACACTATATCTTTTATCAAAACTTAAAGCCATTAATAAGAAAATCACCATACATGCCAAATATTTCATATCTTTTCTAAGGTTTCTCCAGCCTAACACTAGGAAGGTTAATTCTATAATAAAATGGGCATTGTTTTGATGTACCTTTACTGTAGTTAGAAACATTTCAATTCTTAAAACTTATCAACAATAAATTAAAGTACGATGGCAAAGCCTATTTCATTGTAGTAGTATGATGAATAGGCCCAATAAAGACTGTAACAGCTGATCTTTTGTGATTGTAGGCAGTCAGCGATCAGGTGGTGGAGAGAACAGCTGAAGTCGCAGACATTCCTCAAGTCCAGAGGCCTGTTAGTAAATTCAAAGCTGCAAGAATGTCATCTAAAAGATAGCCTAGTATGTATTACCATAATAAATTTATATTTTTTAAATTTAATTTTTGGTTTATTTATCCTGTATTTCTCATTAGTTTCCCACTATTTATAGTTGAAATATGTATATTCAATTTCAATATAATCAATTTCTTTGGTCTCAACTTAATGCATAGCATTTCATTCGACAGCCATTGGCGCTGAACAATTTGATGGTTTCTGTCTCTGGTTAAAATCCTACGTCTTAAGTCAATGACAAAGTTAAAACCATACTATAGGCCGCAGTACCCTCTTTACAGCCAGACTTTTTTTAACTACGGTACCTTATCAATTTTTTGGTTGTTTTTTTTTTAAACGCGGTTTTGTGCGCTTGTGGGATTGACTGCAAGTGGTAGGCCTACTTGACTTGAAACCAAATTGGAATGTCCAAAAGGAATATTCATTAGGTATTGGTATTAATGTTTGTAATTGGTGATGCTGAAACTTGTTGGTTTTTGCAACTAGACAATTTTTGTAATGTGAAATTTAAAAATCCAAAATGTGCTCACAAATAAGAAGAACATTTATTCTAATAGTAAATTGTAACATTTATTGCAAAATAATAAAGGGTATGGTATGTCTGAATCAAAAACAGCCATTAGCGTAAAATGTTAATTCAACGTTTTCAAGATGTAAACAAGTCTTACAAATCTCTAAAAACTTGCTCTTCTAGCTCCATTTCTTTCAATGGGATCGAGATAAAATTGTTAAGATATTAAAATCAATATTGACATCAACATACAGTCCACTTTTTTAAAAGCCTTTAAGGCAACAAAAAGATGTATGAGGTTAGTAAAAAATAAACAAAATAGATAAAAATATTCTTATTAATTAAAAATTTACAAAGTGAAGTCAAAAGGCTTGAAGACATTTCTAAAGTCAAGAGCGGTTTTGGTTTCTTCCTCTTTGGAAGCCGTGCAGCTCCTCCAATCAGCTCGATCCTCCATATCTAGCAGCTCGGAACTGGCCAACACTTCCCTGAAAGAATTTCTAATGTTGCAATTGCAGTTATACATGACATGAAACAATTACCTCAAATGTCATTCAAGCTTGCAAGAGTTAGAAGCCTAGCCGATAAATTCATCTGACAAAACAATTAGGTTGTGATTTTCGTACTTATTACCATACTCAGCCAGTTTGTCATATATCTAATCAAGAAAACTGAATTGACCTTTTAAAGCGGTCCTAAATGTTACCCAGCACTATCCTGGACTATAAAAACTTGACTGCATCTTTAAAGTAAAATTCAATACGTTAAAGTCTTTCCCAAACAGAAAAGTTACTGATCAGACCATTGTGTATCATCATGAATGAGAAATCTGGTTTTTAACGTTCTAAACCTGAACTTAATGTGCTCTTATCAGCACGAAAGAGCTGTAGTTATTCATAACAAAATGATCAATTGACACAACAGGTACCCTAAACCTTTTTTTAAAATCTTGTTTAGGTATAGAGTGTGTTGACGTTAGCAAATTATTTGTAAACAGATTTTACGAATTATGCTTTACTGTAGGCTCATACAACCAGACGATAATCTATTATAATTACATTTTTATAACAGGAAATGAAACCCCCTTTACTTTACAACAGGCTACTAAAGTCTGGACCACGTAAGTTTACAGTTGGTGGCAGCCAATCACAAGATACGGCTAGTGTCTACTTCGGTATCCAAAGGTCAATGGTGGTACCTGCCAAACTGGAGTGGGAAGTTTTTCCTGACTCTGTGGTAGAGACGCTCGCCATTGGGTAGTTCCACGTAGAAGTACGGAGTGTTAGGTTGGACGACCTGGTCCATTCTTGCGTGAGGCGGCAACTCATCCACAGTGAAACCTTCAGCCTCGGCACAATCCTGCCAACCGTTGACATATTCAAATTCACTAAATTTTATAAAGTTAAGGAATTACAATTTGTCTGTTTGTATTTTAACTCAAATATTTCCATAAACAAGTCATATTTTCAAACTCCTTTAAAATAACATTAGTTTTAATGTGTACTTAGGTTTTCTGCATCAAGGAAGGTAAAATAGTATATTACGTTACTAGTAGTTCCTGAAAATAAGTGTTTACCGGACGAGTGGATTACCATACGAGTCCGGTACACACATTTTGGACGAGTTACGTATGATAGTTTACGCCATACTACTAAATCCGTACAAATCCTTAAATATTTCTACCAACTAAAGGACTAAAAATCACTAGTCATAACCTCTCTAAGGGGTTATGTTTTTGTTTATTACCACTCATTGCCACCTAAATACAGTATAATCAGCTGATTGGTGTCCGGGAAAACTCATTGCAGTACAGTAGTACGCAATGAAACCCCATTTGAATAAGCTGGCGGCAAACAGCTGTTTTCTGGACTAAATACTTGCGTGGGAAGTTCGTCAAAATAATGTAGTGTGGCGTAAAAGTATTTTTTCATAGAATGTTGATAGTACATAATGAAATATTCAAATTTGATCAAGATATATTCATCAAGATATATATTCATAAACAAGCAAACTACAACGGGTTTCTCCATAAAAATAACATAAGAATTTCAAATATACCGTTTTTGGAATTTGTTTGCATTCTTTACAAAAATGCTCCTTTCTAAAATTTTTGTTACCGGTAAGCTCATTTCAACAGCCAAAATTTTAAAAAAATTGTGGGTATTTCTATATTTTATGTAACTTATTAGGGATCAAAATTTCAAAACCCAATAACAACATGTTCTCATGACCCGATCTTCTTGCCTATGCAGTTTAAAATGTGGATGAGAATGTTTTTGTCTGAAACTCTTGAATGATTCTAACTTAATTAATATCTAAACCAGATGTTCAGAATTTGAAATACATTTTGACTACAAGCACTTGATCCCCGTGCGTGGGACAGGCCCACATCTAGTTATGAAGATTTAATATTGTTGGTGGTAGAATACAATGATAATAGTTTAAAATAAATATGACACAGGAAATGCTATCTGACAACATTGTTGAGAATGTGAAAGTTTTCATTGTTTGTTTTTCTTACTCACTATTTACTTTAGATAAGTCAGCCTAAAAACTGGTTGGGCCTGACCAGTGATAATAAACCAATAGTCTTGACTGATATGTGTTATGTTATGACTGTAGTTTTATTAATTAGTCAGTAGTCAAAGTGCACTTTACCGGACACAGTTTTGGAATTTGCTTGCAAGAAAATCTACAGTTTACTGTGTGCTTAAGAGGACTTAAGCTCTGAGGAAAGGATGAATTTTGCCGTTCATAACGAAAATCCCGAGGTATGGGAGTATTTTGTCATTGATTATGAAAACCCCAGCAATGCCAAATGTAAATTTTGTTTGAAGCTTATACATAGAAGTGGGATAGCCATACATCATACAACAGAACTGTTTCAACATCTTCAATATGAACACGAGTTAGAGCTTAACAAAAACCTACACTCAACCCAGGCTATGAAAAGTACAACTGTATCTCAAACTGAGTCGAAGTTCTCAACCTCAAAAGATGGCAGCACCAGCACTGTAGAATGTAAGTACTTTGTTATTGAGGATGAAAATCCTAGTGTTGCCAAATGTACACTTTGTTTGAAGTCAATATATAGAGGTGGGATAGGCCTAAATGAAACCGCTACAGAATTATTTAAACACCTTCAATATCATAATATCGAACTAAACAAAAACGTAGAATTTAGTGAAGTCGTGAAAAGTGCAACAAAGTTTCAAACCGTACAGACCGAGTCAAAACCTTCAACCTCCAAAGATGCCAGCAAATTACAAAATCATGCTGAAACAACAATTCTTTCTGACATTCTTGAACTTGGCTTTGCAGTAGCTAAAACTCTTGAACTTGGTCACACTTCTGAAGAGATTCTAGATGATGATGTAGGCATAAGCAACAATGAAACAGAGTTTGAAGAAACATGTGACGGTCTTCTATCTCTAATGAGCGATTGTTTTCAATGTATGGCAGCGGCAGGGGACTCTAGCCCCCCTTATGAGATACCAACACCAATCAGTGAACCTCCTACAATTAATGTAGGTCCAAGTGATACCGAAGATGGGTCTGAAGTGATATGTGATGATGCTATTGTATCACTATTATGTCCACTTGTTACTCTGTGTCTTCAGTGTCTGGCAGGGGAATCTGATAGCTCTCAGTGATCAGATACGACCTCTGGACAAAAGAAAGTAACCCTTAGTTGATTGTACTGCCTGTTAAGAGCATAGAACCAAATCAAATGATACTTTTGGACTTGCGGCCAATATTCGTTGTTGAAGACCTGACCTCTCTTGGAACAAACCTTTGATCAAGTAAATAACACAGCTTTATGACCTTCAAAATCTCGTGGTAGTGAGCTAAAACTATTTCAATGGAGAAAACATTTGAGTTAAAAAGAAGAATGTTCTTCTCATGGGGAAAACAAATTATTTACAGCAAAGTAGGTTGCCTCCGAGTATTTGTGTATCGCAGCTAAGTTATGCAGAGCGCCTGTTTGACAATAGTGGACTGCTTAGATAAAGGGATTTGTTTTGTCCCCAAGCAGGTAAACATGTTTATTTTTTATACAAATTTACAGTGTAGGATTATTATTTAATTGGTTATTGAGAGGATTTTTTTTGTAAGAACTGTTTCCATTGATCCAATTTTTTAAAAGAGTTTTACATATTACATTCTTTCTAACTGTTTTTGTTGGTTATCAAATGTATATTTTTTTCAACGGTTCTTACGTATGTTTGGAAAGAAAGAAAGAAAACAATTAAGTATATTCAAATAGTAACTAGATGACCCGTGCTGCTCCGCAGCATTGAAATTAATAGTAAAAAAATAAAATAATAAACTTAATAAGGGCGGTACAACTTTAATTAAACTCTTATAGGGCTGCTGGATTAATTTCGCCTTATGACCAAATTAAAGTATAACACATTCCATATAACACAGAGAAAATCGTCCCGATGTATTTTTTTCCGTTTTGAAAATCAATTAATCCAGAACAATATCCACACACTTCCTAAAAGCACCTACAGAGAAAGCACGTACATTTGTTAACTTATATGTAACACAGCGTGAATGAGGCTTTATTAAGAATGTTTTATTAACAACAATATTTCTTGTAAAATAGACATCTCTGTCGGTAGAATTGCATGTACGCATATTCTCAGGAGTAGTTCCCTCCATCTGGTAATCTTTATTAATATTACGACTTTTATAATACTTCCTTCCAAACAATGTTTGCTGTTCGTCCACCTTTTGATTTAGTTTCTACTTTTACAGTATCGAAAGATTTCCCTCTCGATAAGGCGACGTACAACTGACCGTGACTAAATACTGGTTCAGGCAAGTACACACCAACTCGATCAATCGTTTGGCCCTGCGCCTTGTTGATGGTCATGCAGAACGCAACCTTTATGGGGAATTGTCTTCGTTTGAAAGAAAATGGTACTGTAGAATCTGATGGAGAGAGATCAATGCGGGGTAATAGTGCACGTTGTCCAATATTTGTGCCAGTTATGATTTCTAAGTCTAAACTGTTTTCATACATTTTCTTGACAATAAGTCTTGTTCCGTTTAGAAGACCTGCTGTGTAGTTTATTTATTTTCATATAAGAACCTTCGGTAAAATTCCGGCATCATTTGTGTAATTAATTATGATTATTAAGATTGGCATAGTGCTGAATCACAAACAAACCAAATGGTTCCAAAATAGAATTACCTCAACAGTACCTGTTGATTTTGACGGGTTTAACCTTGTATTTTTTATTTTTTTTTTGTATTTTGTATATTGTATCTTAAACCGATGCTTGTTGTGAAATCTGGACATGCATAACTTCAATTTGAAAATTCAACCATGAAAATTGGTCGAGTAGAGGAGCCAGACGAACTGGGAAATGAAAAACTAAATTTAACTACCAATAGAGCAAATTTATTTTACGTATAATCCGGGTTTGGACTGTAGCTACATATATTTCAATGCTTGATGGAAAATCTGTGCGTGCATACCTTCAATTCGAGACCTCAATCATGAAAATCGGTCGGCTAGAAGAGCCAATCGAACTCGGCTAAGATAAACCAAATTTAACTCCCATAAGAATAACATGGGGAGCAAATTTCTTTTACTTATAAGCCAAGTAGGATTATAGATAAATATATCCCGATGCTTGATGGCAAATCTGTGCGTGCATACCTGCAATTTGAGACCTCAATCATGAAAATCGGTCGGGTAGAAGAGCCAATCGAACTCGGCAAAGATAAACCAAATTTAACACCCATAAGAATAACATGGGGAGCAAATTTATTTTACGTATAAGCCGAGTAGGATTATAGATAACTATATTCCGATGCTTGATGGCAAATCTGTGCGTGCATACCTTCAATTTGAGACCTCAATCATGAAAATCGGTCGGGTAGAAGAGCCAATCGAACTCGGCAAAGATAAACCAAATTTAACTCCCATAAGAATAACATGGGGAGCAAATTTCTTTTACGTATAAGCCGAGTAGGATTATAGATAAATATATGCCGATGCTTGATGGCAAATCTGAGCGTGCATACCTTCAATTTGAGACCTCAATCATGAAAATCGGTCGGGTAGAAGAGCCAAACGAACTCGGAAAAGAAAAACCAATTTTTTTTAATATATAAGATGTTAATTAGACCAAGGCCGGGATTCCCATTTTTTTTAGGGGTTTAAAAAAGGTATTTCTGGTGTTCCCCACAAAACTCGTTGTAAACCCATTTTTAGGTAGTTTATCCGTTATGCCTCTTATTTGGAATTATATTTCACTGTCTTATGCATTGTAAAAAGAATGTAAACACAAGTTACCACCCGATTCTGCTGGGACAGTCCCAATTTCGGTTCCTTGTGCCTGTATTTAAGCCTACGTTAATCCGGGGGAGGGGATTACCGGGCCATGTCCCGATTTTTCCCTTTCCTAAGGTGGCAACTCTGATGTCATCCCACAGTGATATCCATAGCTAAAAGACCAGAATCTGTGCTACACTTAGAAATTATTACTATACTATAGTGTAACTCAAAATAGTTTGAAATATTCGTCAATTAAGTTATGTAAAAATTTAAATTTGCTAAATTATTAAAAAGTTTTGCCATTATATAAATATAAAATAGCTGTTATGGATGTGTTATTAAAACACGCTGTTTTTATTACCTAGAAGAATATTATAACTGTAACAGTTGTTATGACTTAAAAATGATTGATTAATTAATTGTTTAGTTGTTTAAATAAATCAATGTTAAACGTAGTTGATTTTATGTTTTGTTGGATGGATTTTATTTGTTATGCAATCTTAAGACTATTTTGTAGACTACCATGAATGTTTTGAACATTTATATGTTTTACAGATGTGTTTTATTTAAATTGTATAAATCCTATTATTTAGTTTTAAACTTGACATTATCTTTATTAAACTTTTCAGTTAATCTATGCAATATGTGATTGAAAGTTTATAACGTTTCATTGTCGACATTTCCAATTATGAATTGGTAAAACACAAGTTTCACAGGATTTGGAAAGTGAAGTCTTTTTTATCAGGTTGTAAAGGTAAAACCAGACAAGCTTAGTACAAAAAATAGCCAAGCTGGAAAAGGGAAAGGTAACAAAAAACATAAACAAAACTTAGAATATTCAAGTGAAAAAAAGGAACTTAAAGTTTAAACAAAATTAGATCTGTTAATACTGTTAGTACTGTTGACTGATCACAAAAGTAAGCTATGTGGTTTGCCAAAGAGAGAAGGTAATAATGCATATGATACACTACCGCACAGGTAGTTTTTTAGGTCTATAGACTCAAAAAATGACAGAGTGCAACAAAAACGAAGGTCAGGTGTGTGTGCTTTGTTTACCTGATGATTAAAGGTTACTATACCGTATGAGTTTCGGGTTTTGTGAAAAACTACATATATACACCCCTATTTACTATATTTTTTCCTCAGTAATGGAACAGTTTTGCAACAATCTATTTAACAAATACTCACCTTACTCTGTATTTTACACAGTAAAAAAGTAGATCTTACCTGGAAAACCATCTTCAGCTTTGGCACAACATCTTTAGGTACAGGGACAACCTGTATTTGGAGATGCGAGGTCTTGTAGTTCCTTTCGAAAAACACAGGTACTTTACCCTGTTTGGCAAAGCACTTTTTGAGGGCTCCTTGAAATCTTTGGATCGTTAAAGAAACATATTGGAGGTTATGTGGCTAAGGGTTTTTTTGTGGGGTGAAGGGATGGAATTATATAATCCTCACTCCTCACTGAGGCCAGCGTAGAGGCCATTTTATTACGTAACACACTTTTTCACCATTTTAAACCCTATGTGACAACTATGTAACGCTTCAGCAAACACCCCCCCCCCCCTCCTAGGTTAAAACAATAGGTCAGTAACATTAACCAAATATTGAATCATAAAATTGATAGCACTAAACAAAATTAACTTAGTTAAAGGGAACCCAAATGATGAGGATTTTTTTTAAAAGGGTATAGATTTCAACTAGCTAAGCTGAGAAAGTTAGATTCATTTTACAGTGCTTGCTCCTGGAGTAAACCACTAAACCTAAAGGATACTGTTGAATCTCCTCAGTGACAGATTCAGGTAGATGAGCAGCAGCTTGATGATGAGTCACTGGTAGTATAAGAAGATGATCTTCCACCAGACCTCCCTTAGCAAGGGCTAGGTACACCTGGAACATCACAATAGAGGATTAAAAAAAAGATTGGTCAGTTTGTAATTACAGTAGACCCCCTCTTAAACGGTCCGGACCTAGGTCGGATAACTCAAAAGGTCGGTTAAAACGGGCAATCCCTAAAATCATAACATAATGAAGTGCTATTCATTTGGAATTATTTAATCATTATTTTGAAGTCATACTTGCATTATTTATAAAATAAACTACTCTTACCTCCTTTTTCGTAATGATAGAAAAGTCACAAATAAACACAAAACACGGCTAAGTCAAATAGGCCTACTTTCAGTGGAATATATTATGATACTAGGCAATAGTCAATAAAATTCCTATTTTAATAACTTTAGTACTGTAATGTATTAATTGATACTTTCCAAATCCATCGTAATACAGAACAGAACCTTTTGTCAAAATTAAAGATACAAGCAACCATTTTGTTACAAGACAGGATGTTCATTTATAGCCTCTCACTGGAGGCTCGAGGTACAAAAACTATCTTGACCTTGGAGTTGTTAATCCTCCTTCCCTGCCCTCCCTACAAGTTGCGTTATTTGTTTACCCCAGCGATAAGATAATCAGTTCTTAAAATATTAACACACTTTATGATGTTACAAATTTGCCGCACAGATAACAAATCAGATCAGATATCTACGAACCATGATGACAAACTGACAAGAGGCTATGCTATATTTTTTGTGATCAATACAAAATAACTTATTCTTAGTCATATCCTGTGGAGATAAGCGTATGGTTCAGTTCCCATAGCCGAGCGTGGGAGCGGAAATGCCAAAATTCCTAGAAAGCGGCGGTTAAACCGAGCTGCTCTCAAAGCAAGGTCGGTTAAAACAAACTGTATTATTTTACGATCGAAGGCGGATAATCTGATTATCGGTTAATACGAGGTCGGTTAAGAGAGGGTCTACTGTAATCACTTACCAGAAAACACTACAAACACCTACATAGTAATAGTATAAAATCTGGACACACACAAAAAGAGTGTGACTGTGTCTAGGAGTTTGTTTTTTGATCCCAACTTTAGGAATTTCATAATACCACAGCAGCAAACTTGCTTACTAAGTGAATTCCCATTTACCTGGTTGGATTTTCAATATTTTCACTAAAATATTTTCCTAAAATTATCAGATTTATTCCCATTTTAAATAACATCAATTTTAATTAGTACTGAGGTTACTGCTACAGGGAAGGTATTAAAGTAGGGTTGTTATTGAAATGTTAATAACCTACTATGAAATAAAAGAATTAGCAACATTTAATTTTTTGACCCCCAAAATCAAAAATTAGGAAACTAATTATCACCTAATGAAACCTCGTTCTCATAGTCTGATCATGCTGGTCTAAGTTATAATGCTAACGGACATATAAATAAATAAATATATACATTAATTGTTGTAAATTAGCTAAATGCTTGTATATATGAGTTAGAAGGGTTTGGGTTTTTGGCTCTGGAGACATAAAAATAAAGAAAATCAGTCCCAGGTCTAAGTTTTTATGAGGGTCTAACTAAGTAATAGTTTATTCCCTATATGGGAAATTTGCAATAAAAATAGATATTTTCAAACACATTGGATAAGCTGTAGCCTCAATTTTCTGTTGGATTTTACATATTTGACAAGTTGTGCCAGAAAAAAACTTCATGAGTCATTGATGAATTGCAACTAGAAAAAGAGAAAAAAACTTACCTACCTCTCTTCCAATACTGATCACTAAGTGTTTTTCAACTTGTGGACTGGCGAGGCAGAACCAACACGATCCTGTCAATTAAGACCAAAAGTACATTACTTGGGAAGAAGATATTGGGATTATAAAATCAGTTCAGTAGTAATATAATCATCACAGAATTTTTTTTAAATTGAACATTTGATAGTAATCAATAAAAGTGGAAAAGTGGGACCTTTATTAACCACCACTACTGGAAAACAAAATTTAAATATGTGTATAGACGTGTAATGCAGAATCCAGGGTTTCAGGTGAATTTGATGTCAACTCTTTTTCTTTACTAGGCCAACTTCGATACGCTTTTGATTTTTACACTTAATTATTCAAAAAAATTAAGCCATGGGAATACAATAATCCATTGATTATTATTGTAGAGATTGATAAACAAAACTGGGCTGTATGGAAACGTAGACTATAGACACAGACAATGCTTCACATAAATAAGTGGTGAATTTTCCTTTTGAATATTAGAGTCATTAAACCTGTCACTTTCTGGATTTGGAATATACATTTTCATTCAATATAATGGATGTTGTATTGGAGAATTTTTTGTTACAGTCCCTTTCAGTTGTTTGGTCTCCTAACCAACCAATTTATTATTATTTCCCGGTAAATTACGGGGATATTAAACACCCTTGTACCATTGAATACCTTGGTCAAAAGTAGGCCTAGCCCGTTTCTCCCTGTGGTTGCCATCTTGATCATGTGGGCGTTTAGCCGCAGACATGTCGTAGAAGAACTGTTGCGTGCCTGAGTCATTGGCACCACTGAGACCAGCAGAAAGCGCACGGCCACTGTACGGCAGCTCGGTCTGGTCCGTCGTCTGCTGCCGCAGCTCCATGGGTGACATAACCTCAATGGGCGTCAGACTGGCAGCGTACAGCCACCGAGCGTCACTGCCCACTGGGGTAAAGATAAATGTGAGAATATGGCGAGTGTAGTTTGGAACTATTACCACACCTTCTGGATATAAGACAAAACTATACAGACATTTCTAGTATTTTTTTGTGTTATTCAACGCTATTGGCACTTTTCTAAATTTGTTGTGGGGAAAATTAAAACCCTGGACCTTTTACTATCTTAAAACATAATTAATTGATTATTGAGCCCAAAGACAAGTACCATCTGGGTCTAAGAATAATCTGGTTTGAAATCTAACCCTATCGGATACTGAAGTAGACTTCCATCTATATGGACCAGCTGTAGCCAATTTTTCATTAAAAAAGAACGTAGTTGTGTGAGCCAGACACAGAATGCGCTAGTGCCTAAAATTCTATTATTTATCTTATTTTTTGTTGCTGAACACTAATTTGCTACAGTTTTCAACTTTTACCTGGTGCCAACGCCATGAACCTCGTTAGATGAGAACCACTATCACATCCAGTGTCCAGGTTTCTAGAATTGCAGAAAAACTTGTTAAAAACATAAATGACTGTGTATCACAGACACAACTAAATATACTAAAATGATTAGCTAAACTTTTCCCTAGGCTTATTCTACCATTATTTTACTTACACAAATGTTATAGACATGTAAATCGAATTATTAATTATGTTTTGGTGATCAAAGCTATTGTAAAACCAATTTGCAGTCCTCTTCAGAACAGGCATCAGAAGGCAAACATTGCAGAATTTGCTCATCAGTTGGGACAGAATACTTGGCACTGTTTTAATTCCATGACATTTTCTTATTATGTAAAATAAGCTCAGATGACTCAAAGACTTGTAATTTAAGATTTGAAATTGGATAACAGTTTGTTTCGTATATTGAAACTAAACTAAGTAGGCCTACAAATAGAGGTAGTTTACAAAAATTAATAATCATAGACTATTAATAATAATAAAAATATAACTTAGGCGTAATCAATCAATGAATTCTGTAACTCGTTATTCACATTATACATAGTAAACAATAAATGGATTTAATAGCTTTATAAGAAGACAACTTTAACATGGGGATGGAATGTCTAGTTGTTTTATTAATAGTCAAAGATACACTGTTAAACCTAAAATGCATAAAACACCAAGTTGACTAGCTTGTCCTTTATAGGCCCTATTACCTAATAAGGTGTGTTCATCTTAATGATTTATGAGAGATAAGCCTAGATGATATATAATTTTTAGCAACCTTTTTTAACGTTTTTGTCATTGCTCCATTGACATAGCATACGTTGCAACTAAAATATCACTTTATCAATGCTGTTTGGTAAAAAATATATACTTGGAACTGCACAGTAAGTTATATGTACTGAACATGTAATCAATAACTAGTAAAATAAAGAATTACCTGTAAGGTGGTCTTTCATAGAATATGCCTTCTAAACCAGCGAAATGATACCTTGGCTTGATTTGTACGGCCAACCAAGACAATAGCTCCGAGCCAGATGGTACTCTGATATCCTGCAACAGACATTTCAGTGAAGCTCTACAGTGGCTGTGTGTTGAGAGTTTTTATAGACAATAGACAAAGCTTTATTGCACATAGCGCCTGGCACATAACAGTTACTAAAGTAATTCCCAAACTGGTACATAGTCATTAAATACAAAGTTGTCTTCAAGAAGAACTGGTAATTATTGGAATGAATACAATTTTTTTTTTAAGTCACCAATATTTCAAGAAGTTTTAATTTTATGGGACCATTTGCCAGCTACGCTGGCATCATCTGACACATCACAAAACTGAAGGTTGTGTTTATTTAAGTCAAGTATACTGTATACAGTATGCATTTAAACGGTCCGTTTTAACAAGTTTTTGGGGATGTCTGTTTAATCGGAAAAGCCGTTATCCGGACTGCCTCGGTCCCAAGGAGTCTGGATAAGAGGGAGTCTACTGTAGTTTTAACTTATAACACCTATAACTTTGTACTAAATATTTGTCCATTTTATTTATAAATAATGATTCCCATGCATTTAGTTCATTGGATTTTGTTATATTTTTTAGTAATTTAGTATTTCTTGATTGAAATTGTGTGGTCCGTTTCTAAACAATGTTTGCTATTGCTGATTTTTCAGGTCTGTTGTGTGTTATGTAAGAAGTGTGTTCTTTGAATCAAGTTATTAAAGTTATTACTTTTTTTTTGTCTTCACCTCACAACTGTCACACTGAATTTGATAAATGCCAGATTTTGTCGTATTTTATAATTTACTTTTAGGATTTCCAAGAATATTTTTAATTTTGTTTTTCACCTTAAATGAAACCATTAGTTCATCATTTTGCTTAAACTTTATATTGTTTGGTATAGGTAGTGCTTATCCATTTTTTCTTGTCTTTGATTGGCTCTAGTTTAGTTCTTTTCTTTTTGTTATTTTTTTAGCTTTGGTCAACATATTGTCTAAAATTTTGGTCTCATATCCATTATACTAAGCCATGTCTTTTATGTATTTAAGCTCGTTATTATGATTTTCTTGGGACAGTAGGGTATTTAAGAGGTGATAAATCATTGAATTAAAAGCTGATCTTTTTTGTTCTGTAGGGTGATGAGAATCTTGAGTGATAAACCTATTTTTTGGGTTGGGTTTTCTGTAAATATCAAACTCATTCGACCTCATTGTGAATTTAATTGACAGATAAAAAGAATTCAATTTTTTGACAAAGTCATTAAGGGTTTCCTTTTTAAATTTAATTTTAATCATAAAATTAAAAATTCACTATACAGTGGTGATGTTTTTATTTTAAATTGTACATCTCACACATTTTATTTTAAATTGTATCCTGACACGGGGCCAAGCCAGTACAATTTATCTTTAAGAAAAGATAAATCGTACACTATTATAAGGTTTAACAGATTTCTTCAACCTTTTCTCAAATTCCGTTATTACATCCTCCTAATTACTGCTCAATCTTGAAACAAATACCCACTTTTGATAATACCTCAAATTGTGTTCAACAACTAGATCGGTCCCAAATGAGAGCCACCTGTAAAGAATAGTCTTTCCACAATCTACTGATATTTAATGTTAGTTCCTGTTTCCATGTAATTTATGTGTAAGTTTTTTGGTACACTTAATGTTTTGTGTTTTTTATGACAGTCTTTAGCAGGAGATGGTTAAAATAGGATGTGGATAGCTTGAAGGTGGCTCCAAATTTGGACCAAATTGAATTGATAAATGTAATTTAAAAGATTACCATCCATAAAACTTAAGCTAAATTATATAACTCACAGTTTTCACACAAGTCTGTTGAACACAAAATACCTTGGCCTTAGATTAGAGTCCAATCATCTTTGCAAATTATTATTATAATTAATGGGATCTAACTCACGGTTTTCTCATCTCGCTGCGTGACACCCTGGGGCCACTGAGACGTAAGCAGTACATCCACGCCTCTGTATGACGGCTGTCCCTTGACGCAGGAGTCGCGCACTCTCACTACGTCCGCAGCTGTGAAGCGTGTAGCAGCGTCTCTGTCTCCCTCTGTACCGCTCACATACGCCACCTTCAGTCCCTCGCTCACGCTGAACACACCTCTTCTTCCTACACAGGTAAAACAGCTGATGTACCATATTATCGTGGGAAACATCTGATGTGTCACGTTGTTTCAAACAGCTGTGTACCACGCTGTTGTGTGAAACAGCTGATGTATCATATTGTTGTGTCAAACAGCTGATGGATCACATTGTTGCAAACAGCAGATGCTACTAGTCTTAAAACATTTTAAAATCACTAAATCAGAAATACCCTATGTGCATCAAATTACTAGATTACTACTATCTAAGCGTAAAAGGTTTAAGATTAGGTTTACATCATCTGCTAAGAGTGTAAGCTGATTCTTCTGCAAACTCCCCACAACTGTCAATGGCCAATCATCTAAAAACTCAGCCATAAGAATCTAGATAGCATGTTGGGTGTAGCAGTATTGGATTAATAGCACTTCCATGGGTCCAGAATAGCTCCTAATAATATCAAATTGCCATCTAATTCAAAGGAAAGAACTCTAACCTTATGATTAACCTCCTTATTATTGAAAAAGTTCCATAAAATATGTTAAAATCGTTATCACACACTATTGAAATGCATTCCTTCTGGCAATTATGAATATATTTTATCATTGTTAAGTTAATCCAAAACTCTTTATGCTTAACTAGAATTGAGGGAGCTCAGTTGAGCTTTTAACAAATGGTCCAGGCTGAAGAACAAACTGATTTTAATCAGTTGTAAAACAAATCATCTAATTCATTGAACATTCATCCATTAATCTTTGTCCATTCAGCAAATTAAAGTTACTTACCTAAATAGCTTATATTTGGAGCGAGTTCACTCCCGTTTATTTCAGGGTAAAACCTCAACTGTTCTTCGTCGTTAGGTCCCAATATGTTTGTATACACTGGAACTAAAAACCAACTGTTAATAGAATGTTGTATTACAAATGGGAAAGCGTAGGAAAAATAATTTCAATAAAGCAAACATTTAAGTATTATATTTACATACCTCTATTATTGACTAACTTATTGGATACTGTTGTATTAATAGTCAAAGGTATAATACAGACTAATATTTAGATTTTAAACTATGATAAACTGTAAAATACTATATTATAGCAACAGTTTTATCCAATTAAATAACAAAGACAACAAGTTTAATAGAATAGGACATCAATAAATCTTTCATATAAACTTTCAAAAGTTCTCAAATTTGTTACCTAAGTTAATTCCCTTGCAAACCCGGTAAATCACAGTGATAAAAGAAATCTTTTAAAAGTCTAAGGTTTTAAATGTTTGACCTTTGATAAGTTAAATTTTACTGTTTTGCAATCAATAATGTTTTTCGTGTCATGTCGTCAGCTATACAAAGAATATAAAACATTAACAGGCAATAGAGGTACCGTTGTAATTTGTCTTCTGTAATGTTGAGTACTTGCTTTCACCGATTAAAAATTTAATTTTTATGAATCTACTTAGGCCTACAGTTTTTTTCATGCTGAATCCAAAGATGCAATAAGTTTTATCAGAAAAGATTCCAATTGTCCAAAAAACACATTGTTGTCACAAGAAAACTACGATTCTACAATAAGTGACCGTGTAAGCCTATCTTGGAAGATCATTGTCATAGGCTAATTGAACATGTCAATATGACAAATTTCTAGAATAACAACTTGATATCTCAAACCTTACTTAAGTTACTCAGAAAACTCAAAACCTTAAATTATTACCCTTTCATTTTCAGTTTCTACAGATATTGAGGTCCTACTATATTAATTACATTTCCTATAAATAACATAAACAGTCAGATTAAACCTTTAAAATTAACTCAAATTATTATCAACAGCTTATCTTATTAGTCTATAAAAGACGGTAAAGAGAAAATCATTCTATCATGCACCAATAAGAATGAAACCTTACTTATATGTCAAAATATGTGCTGTATGCATTTCCTTAATCACGAAAATTGCTTAAGAAGAAATATTGGTACTTTCCTGTTATCTGGTACCTGCAAAAAAATTCTTTAACCACAAGTACAACTTCGTCGATCCAGAGTCCGGAGCACATACTACCGTTTAGGTTAGGTTAGGTTAGGTTAGGTTCGTTTACTTACAATACTCATGTTATTGATAAACTAACCTAACCTAACCTAACCAAAGTACAACCAGGTACCAGATAACAGGAAAGAATTTTTTCGCAGGTACCAGATAACAGGAAATGTTAAAAACCCAGGTTTTACATTTTGTTTTATTTGCTAAGTTAACATCTAGGATCTTTCATTTTGAATAAAATTTATACTAGGGCGCCTACCTGATTTCTTCCCAGTTTTATAAAGATTCCATTCTTCTTCTGACGTATTTGGACCAAAGAAATTACCAACACATAGTAAAAGATCAAATGGTCCATTCTTTTTGTTGACTTTTTCAACTCGGGAGAACAACGTTTTAAATTTTCCATTAACATCGCCACAAACAAGCCTGCAAATAAGAAATACAAAGTTATATTCTAAGTAACTTCAATATGTTTGTGAGATAATTGGATGACATGAGATTTATTGACGATTAGAATTGTATTTGGGGGACATAGGTACTAGATCACCAGGCTGCAAACCTGCTTAAATATGCCACCTTCTACGGGCCTCTGCACTATGGACCACCTCACCGGGGCTGGTGGCCAGACAAACATTTATCACACCAAGAACCAGGACTGTAGTAGCAAAATGGACATTGAAAAAATTTTAGAGCCTATAAGGCTAGGCAAAATTAATATATAAATATAAGTATGTACCCTTTTTCTCTCTCTCTTCTTTTTTGTTCAATCTAAATCTATAAAAAAAGTAGGCTATGTAGGCTATACCTTATGGACTCCGAAACCGCTCGCTAGATTGTAATGAAACTTTCAGGCATTTAAGCATTATTCAAGGATGGTTTGTGTGAAGTTTGGTGCAGATCCGTCAAAAGGGCTCCGCCCCAGAGGGTTTTAAGGGGTCCAATGTCAGACTTTTGGAACTACAATGTTTACAAATAAATATAATTTGAAAAGCAGATGTTTATACTTTCACCAACTGTTTTGTAGGTTTGAATAAGTTAATTACAACATTCTGTATTAGTCGTGATTTGAAATAGTGCTACACTGTTTCCACAGAATGTAGCACAGAAAACTATTTTACTTTAGGATAAGATCCAAATATATTAAACCTCAATCGCAGCATTCGCAGCACACGTGTGCAATCAATAACTTTTAAATTCTCCACTATTAAATATGTTAACATAGGCCTAAAAAGTAAAAACCTTTATCAAAATTATAAACAATAAAAGGGATGGCAATGTCTATTATTTTTATCTTTTGTTCAATACCCACACAATCTAACATAAACGATTATATAAGTGAATACAACAATCTAGAGTGCTATCTCAGGTACCGGTATTCAAATGCCTCCCAATTCGTCATTAACCCACCACATTACTGTCATTAAAAGAAGGAACTGCAATAATACTAATACGAAACTTAAATAGGCCTATACTCAAGCTGAGCAACGGAACCAGACTGACGATTAAAAAAGTGACACAAAAACTTGATCGAAGCAACAATCATCAGTGGTAAGTTTAAAGGAGAAATAGTCTTAATCCCAAGTATACCGATGATTTAATCCGAATTACCCTTTGAATTAAAGCGACTACAATTTCCTTTGAGTCTTGCTTTCGCAATCACCATTATAAGGCACATAGGCAATCCCTGACTATCGCCGGTTTAAATTTAGAATAAACATGCAATTTCACACGGGCAGCTGTATGTTGCGTGCTCACGTGGTGGTAGGTACGCTTCAAACCTATATATTTATACACCCAGTGGCGGTTCTAGGACCTCGTCAAGGAGGGGGCTTGGGGGGAGCACCCCCCAATAAAGCAGGGGGGCCCGTGGTTCCTCCCCCGGGAAAATTTGGAATTTTCAAAGCCGTTTGGTGACTTTCTAAGGCCATTTTTAACACCTAAAACCGTGCCCAATGGTCCATAAACTCCCATTTCACCTAGGTTGTTCGTCATGAGCAAATAGACATTTTAAAAATTAAACTATGACGATTGCATTCATGAATTTCAAAACACACTGTAGACTACGGCCATATCCTCCTAAAAGACGTTAGGTGACCTTCTACAGCCAGTTTATACGTGTCTAGAACTGTGTACAAAACCTCACATTTCCCCATTTATTTGTCATGAATAAGTAGACATTTTTAAAACTAACTATGACGATTGCATTCATAATTCTCAAACATATTGTAGGCTACTGCAATATCCTCCTAAAAAAGCTGTTTACTGACTTTCTAAAGCCATTATTAATGTTTATATCTGTGTCCAACTGTCCAAAAACCTCTCATTTCGCCCAGTGGCGGCAATAGTGGCGGTGCGGGGGGGCCCGCGAGCTAGGGGGGCCCGCAAGCTAGGGGGGCCCGTGAGCCTTGACCGGGATTTTCGGTAAATTTTACCGGCACACGGGTCCGCGATAGTGTGACAGGCTCAGCCACACGGGTCCCCTATCATACCAATATTTATATGAGAATTAAAATAGGCTACGTTTTTTTATAATAAAAATTTGTTCAAAACCTATAGTTCAAGTAGTTTACAACAACTAAACTAACACTATTACTTGACCGATCGATATAAATTATCTACCAACCTAAGTAAAAGAATTGTCATCAGTCATGCGGGTTGCATTAACTGTCCTCGTGGATTGTGTGAAGGCGCAGTCAAAATTGGTTACACAATAATAGGGCCGAATTTATAACCAATGTGGCCTCTGTCATCGTCACCCGCGGGGAAATGTTCTCGTCGATATCCGCAATCGCAGCAAAAGCGTAGGCCTAATCTTTCAATTTCGTGAGTGTGATATCCTCGCGGATATAAAAGCTTTTACTTTTAATTGTGCATTATTGTATTGAATACTGTGAAAATCGGCCCGAGCTTGATTTTCTGACTTTGTGCTTGATCTCTCAAACTTGTAGTCCAGGCTCTGCTCGGCTTGAAAATCGACATTATAGGCCTATTATAAAAATCAACCGTTTCCAAAGCAACCCGATCTTGAACGCACTAAAAATGTTACTAAGGGTCTCAGGCCAAATCAGATCGGTCCAAAATTGGGTTGTTTTGGAAACGGTTGATTTTTATAATAGGCCTATATAATGTTGATTTTCGAGCCGAGCAGAGCCTGGACTACAAGCTTGAGAGATCAAGCACAAAGTCACAAAATCAAGCTCGAGCCGATTTTCTCAGTATTCAATACAATAATGCACAATTAAAAGTAAAAGCTTTTATATCCGTGAGGATCACGCTCACGAAATTGAAAGATTAGGCTTACGCTTTTGCCGCGATCGCGGATATCGACGAGAACATTTCCCCGCGAGTGACGATGACGATGTCTCGGCGGCCGCAAATGTTCAATATTTTATCGCGATTGCGGAAGACGATAATGACGTTTCTTTTTTAGCGAGAGATATATCTAGGATTTAGCTGCGATTGCGGAAAAATGATTTACCCGTCACCACCGACGGGTCGCGGGGAGATATTAGGCCGTGATAATAGATTGGGCCTTGAACGCGGGAGATCGGGCGTGCTGCTATCTAATTATGTCATAGGTTTGGTTGCATTTGCAATCACGGTAAACTATGATAATGTTTCTTCCATGACTTATGACTACGGGAAGTATTTACGAGTTTGCCGCGATCATGGAAGACGATAATGACGCCTCGGGAGATGCCTTGTAAAGTTGATTGCAAAATTGCAAGTTTAGGCGGTAATACATGGGAAAATGTATTTAAAGATCATTGGGAGAGGGGGGCCCGGCGAACAAACTTGCGGGGGGGGGGGGGCCGTGGGTTCTTATCGCCGCCACTGGTTATTTGTCTTTGTCATGAGCAAGTAAAGTAGACATTTTAAACTCAAACTATGACGAACTTGCATTCATGAATTTCAAAACATAGGCCTACTGTAGACTACGAATCCATCTCCTAAAAGCCGCTTGGTGACTTTATAAAGCCATTTCTAACGGCTAGAACTGTTCCCAATTGTCCTAAAACCTCACATTTCACCTGTTAAATGTCATGCAAGCAAGTAGACACGTTTTTTAACTTTACGTTTTTCTCCATTTCATAGATCTGTCACAATATGTATAGTATCGAATTCAGTAATAGCATTGAATATATAAACTTTAACACTAGTGTTTATATAGTCAATGGTAATAGGCTACTGGTGCTACCGCTGATTGCTGATTGATGCCTGTGTAAAGTTAGTGGCTAGCAGACAATTTGACAACTAACTATGGAACATCAGGAAATCAGCTGTTTCCCCGTCCTCGCTCGTACGCTCGGCGCTTGCCTTTGCCCTAGCATGTCAACAGCTGACCGCTCTAAAATTTGATGATGCGTAGAACTTTCCAAAGCGTAATATTGTTTTATTCGTTGTGCTTGTGTCCACAAAGTTTATCTGTGGGACTTAATACTACTCCTGCTATCGCTTTTAAGTTTAATGAAAATTACATTGATGTCTGTTTTATGAGATTACGTATTTTAAGGACGAAATGTACGTTTAAATTGATTTTTCCAGGGTCCAAGGGGGGGGGCTTTAGCCCCTGTAGCCCCCCCCCTTGGAACCGCCACTGTATACACCTAATGAAAAAACAAAAAACATTGTTTATCCAATGGCAATTAAGTAAAATAAATACTCTATTTTTTGTCATAAGATATAATAAGTTACTGGGTTTAACAGTTTTGGCTGCCCGCTGTATAACTTAGGCATTAGGCCTAAGACTAGAGATGTGTTTTTTACTCTCTATATTGACACACTCTACAACCAGCTATATTAGCGTAGACATTTGATGTCATATCCCAAAACCTCGGCCTACTCTGTATTTTTAGGATAGGCCAGGCCTAAAACTTTCAAAATTGCATCTCAAAACATTGATCATGTGTGACTGAACACTCAGGAACAATAACACAACTGACTGGCAGTATAGTGCTGCATACTGATTTAGCCTTACCATAGTCTAAGCTCTTGATTCTGCAAATGAATAACAAATGGTGGCTAAAAACAGAAGCTGATTTTGGGTACACTTCCAAATCTGTTAGCACAAACAACCGAATGAGTAATATTGATTATTCGATTGTTTATTTCGATATATCGTTTGGTTAGTTAGGTTAGGTTAACCTTACCTAACTAACCAAACGATATTTCGATCGATATTTTCATTCGGTTGTTTGTGCCAACAGATGGAAGTGTATCCTTCAATTTTAGAGTGAACTGATTAAAAATAAATGCTGCTGTAGGCTGAATAACACCTGATTTATAATTTACCATTTTTGGGAAAGCTATGAATATAACAAATTAGTCTACATGCAAGGTCTAGCATCAACATCAAACGGCTTCTTATAGCGACTTATAGGTTAGAAACAAATACTTACACTTTAACGTTACCATTCCTTTTTTGGGCCATGCTAATTAACTTAAGTTTACAATAAGCCCAAACAAAAATTAAAGTAAATCACTAGGTTAAATAAAATGAATTTTCACTGGATAAACAGCATAACTTCAGTCGACAAGTCAAGTCAACCAACATCAACAACAAGCATAAATAAACAACACACAACACAGACAGAACACAACGACAACACAGACGAGAAAAGACCGAACGACTCAGCAACAGCAACAGTCAAACACCACCAGGCAACCTGACAAGTCGACAAGGTGGATAGCGCTGGGTTCACAACGATATGGTAGGCATTCGGATAAGTATCGATCGTCGTAGTATGAAATGAACTACTATCGAACATCGTAAATCGATTGCCTCCTAGAGCGCTACAGCCGAGCCGACTCGACTCGACACACAAAGAAGAGAGAGAAAGAGAAGACAGACAGAGAGGAGAGAGACAACAACTAGCACTAGCCTTCGAAGAGGATAATATTTCTTTTATTATTTAGTTATTTAATTTATTTCAACTTTGTTCCTTTTGATCAGTTCCATTGCCTAGGATGGCTGTTTTATAACTTATGAGGATTAAACTTAAGCTTGTTTTAATAGCCAAGGGCCTACCTTACCTTTGACTATTAATACAACAACCCAGTACTAAACTCATGAAATATGCCCTCTGCTCAGTTTGAGAATTCAAAATTCAAATATTTCTTTCCTTGCAATATCTGAGCCCTAGAAACGGGCTTTTTGAGAAATGTGTATTCCCAAGACAGCTCAATTTGTTATTGAATTAGACAAGTTAGGTTAATCTACGCCAAAATTGCGCAAGTTTACTGGAATATTTTTTAAATTCCTCCGTGATATTCTTATATTCATCATGCTGGTTATCAGCCGTAGGCTACTTATACTGTAACTTAATGTTAATAGGATTAAACATTTTCATTTGCAAATGTTATGCCAGGTTCAGATATTATGTTGTACTTATTTATTTATTTGCATTCACTGTAATATTGTGAATTAAATTATGGTCTTCCCGACCTTCCCGTAAAGGCCACATTATGACGTTTGTGACGACAGGCATAGGAGAGGAGTTAGAAGCAGCAGCAGAAGGCACCAAGGCATTGGCAATAATTTCGATCTTCCACCATGAGATAGCCGGATCCGATACTAAAAAGTCGATGTCTGTCATCCGGTAGAAAACAAGGTCGATTCTTATCCGAATGCCTACCATATCGTTGTGAACCCAGCGCTATCCCGACAAGGTCGACAAGGCAACGCCAACTAAACAACATACATGCTCTATCTTTTCCTTCAATTTACTATAGCCACGGCCACTTCGTTTATCATAGATAGATTAATCTTACTATTTTAGTAGATATACATAATATTAGAATAAAAATAGTTTACGCATCATATTGCATTGTTCTTTGGTTAGCTTTTTTTTATTTTTCATCCTTATGGATCAGCTAAAGAAAATGTTTAATGTTAGTTCCATCCCGTCACTCAGCAAGGCCCCACTAGAAAAAAGCTTTTTCTAGTGGGGCCTTGCACTCAGGTGTCCCTAGAGGCACGTTGTTGTACAAATTTATCCTGATAAAATTGTGTAGCTTTTTTATGGTTCAACCCAGACCCAGCTGTCCTTTATCAATGGGCTTTAAATAAATGGTCCTGACTAAGCAACTCTTCACATCAGTGTGATGCGGATGCGGGACCGATCCGTACCGGACGAAGCTGTTTAAAATATTGAATCATATGGGAGCGTTCACACCAGTGCGGGTTTGCATGTACAGACGAAATAACCCTCTGTTCGGGTGGAAAAATCACCCGGATAACTAAACTTCGAATTCGAATGCGGGACAGGATCGGATGGCTAGTATTTAGAACATTTGGCTCTTATGTACATTTATCCATGTTTGCCTCCTGGATTGAATAATAATAACAATAATAGGTTAAATACCTTGTATACGTCCTCAATCCAAGTCGTCTTTTACAATGTGTATATGTGAACTTCAACGGTGACCAATGCTATAAACAGTAATTAACAAGACAGAAAATTTGACAATGGGGCTGTTGGCCCCGAAACTATAGTCATTGTAAAAGACGACTTGGATTGAGGACGTATACAAGGTATTTAACTTATTATTATTCTTATATACACTTTCACACTTGTGCGTTTCGGGCTGGATTCGCCAGGACATAAATCAGTAGTTTTGACGGTTTGGGCCCATCAGTGGTTGGGCGTAGTTATTTGATGGAACTCTTGTTAACTTAGTAGGGAAGTTTGTTGTTTTCAATGTGGAGGAATAAATTGATATCGAGCACTTGATTAGTTTGGTCAAATATATTTTGGTTGGTTTCAAGTTCAGTAATGTGGGACAATACCCCTATACCACAGGGGGTATATTTTATTTTATTCTTTTCAATCACACACACCGAAAAATTCTTGTTCCAGTCAGTCAATTTTAAAAGGCCATCTCAGCCAGCCCGCTTCCTCATCCGTAGAAACAACTCATATTTGGATTATAATACGCGCCCATAGGTGGCGTTTTCATCACAATTAGTTTTTGTTTTATCTATGCTTGTGTTTTATCATAGATAAAACATATTTTACCTATGCTTTTATTGTAGATTCATCCGGACTCACCCACGCTGGTCAGCAAGAACGGTTCACTTTAAATTTGAATCTCCTGTCCTTTGTCGACGCCGTTTTGTCGGCAAGATTAAAATATTTGAGATCCGATCAGATGACCGACGTTATGTTTATGCATGTCATACTTGAAGTGATCTATGTAATGTTTTTTTTAATTTAACACTGGCTATGTTTTTTGCATGTAATGCTTGTTTTTCATATTCATTCTTATTTATTGCACATATTTTAGTACCTATAATTATTATGCTATGTTTATGCATTAATTTAACCTATGTAATGTATTTTTGAATGTAAAAATTGTATTACCGTTGGAAGAATAAATAAATAAATAAAAAATAAATAAATTATTTATTAAATAATTAAATGAATGAATGAATGAATAAATAAATGAAAAAACTTTCATAATATTCCCATACGACCGACATCCCACTTGACCGGCATCTTATACGGCAAACACTGTCAATTTTTCGGGATGCCGGTCAAATGCGACTATTTAAGTTTCGGCATGGTTTCGGTCATTTGGGATGTCGGTCATTTGGGACCCCACGTAGACTGTATGACGTCATTTGAAGTAGGAAGTCTTTTGTCTGTCTTATCTGCTGACCTACCTTTGCCTTGCCAGTTGCCAACCAGCCAGCTGTAGAGTGCAGATTGACAGACAAACAAAATTCGTGTTGACTCTGTTGACATATTGAAACGAAAGTGGGATCTTGAAATGAAAGTTGAGGTAGAGAATGGCTGGTGAAGTGTCTTGGAATAATTTGCCTAGTGTTATTTTAAACGAAATATTCTCATATCTTTCGCACAATGACAAAGTGCGTGCCTCTTCAACCTGTTCAAACTGGCGTCTTGCATTAAGTCACCCAAAATGCTGGAGAAACGTAAAGTTTGTCGTCAAACCTCAGGACAATTTTGCAAATTCAATAGCTAGAACTAGATACTTGGTGGAATTTGCTGCTAGAAAGCTTCACAATGCTGTTATCACATTTGATTCCATGGATCCAGCATGTGTCGATGAAATCTCTAATGTTATTGAGAGTTTGGCCGAAAACGCCAATTTGAAAAGCTTGTTCCTCAATCCCAGCAATTGCAGTTTGGACTGTCCAAGTGGCCAAGGTGATGATTGGTCAAAGTACATTGAAAGGTAATATTATCATAAGATTTACAATTTATTCAGTATTGATAGGGCATAAGTTTACCACTAAGTTATATACGGGAAACTAACTTAGGCCTACTTACTTAGTTTAACACGTTCAGTGTGGCAGGCATTCCAACAGGCGCTCACCAATGGCGGTGAAGCCCCGGCGCGGCACCGTAACAGCGAACGCAATTGGCATTTAAATATTTCAATCTGACAAATAACAAAAGAGCAGCGGTGATTTTACTATGTTACCCCAAGATTGGACGTAGTTCCCTAAAACACCCAAAGGCCAAAGGTAGCAGCACTGCCTGAATCGGTAGTCAGTGGCTTTGTAATATGGCTTGAAGAGAGAAAATCCCCGAAACGAGGACAAAAAGCATTGTCAGATGGGATTTTACAGGAAATTTTAACCTACACCAAAATAAAGCTCACATTCTAAGCTATAGGCAAGCAACGATTTTTAACGTTCCCCGGCAATGGCTGAGCTCATACTGAACTAATGTAATGGGGCTTGCTTAACTACATCAATATAGATAATTACAAGACAAATAAATCTAAATTTAGGTCCTACAACAGATATCACTAAAAGTTTTGATTCTTTCAATAAATATGTTGGATGCCTGCTCCATTACTAGGTACATTGATGATACTAATTGATGTAGGCCAATAGCAGCGCTCGTGGCGGGATGTAGTCAGCACTCAACGTGTTAGGGCCTAATAATATTTTATTTTAATGCTTATTTTCCCCAGCTAGGCTAACTTAGCTCACCAATTCTTGCAATAGACCCCCAACCCATATAGCATAGTTTTTCTAGAAACTTAACTTAGGCCTGACCTAATTCCTCTCTCTACGATAGTCGCAAATTTTCAACATGTGTTGTCTATTTTAGCAAGTTTGCAACACCTCTAATAAACGCAATAAGGAAAAGTCATCAGATGGAAGCTCTCAGTCTTGGATGTTTAGAGGAACTGATATCATCACACGCCAAAAATATTTTAGAATTAATTGTCAATAAACATGCTAATAATATAAAAGTCCTTGGATTGGCTACCATCAAAGACTATCCAGATGACTACTTCATAACAGATTTGAACATACGCTTGTTGAAGCCTCTTGTTAATCTTCAGGTGAGTAACATAGGCCTAGAATTTAAACTTAAATATTTCTCACTTTTAAGATTGATTCAATATTTAACAATATTCAATATAACAGCATTTAAGTTAAGAATACTGAAAGGCCAACATAACTTGTCATAAGTTAAGTTACACTTAGACAGTACAGTAAATACATAGGCTACCTTTACAAATCAATACGGTACTAGAGGTAGTTAGGTACAGAGGAAACACTCTTATAGGACGACCCCGTTCGCTTTCTGTTCTAGTAACTTATGTTGTGCCACAAATTACTTGAGACAATAAAGGTGGACGGCGAGCACTACGCGGAAATTCCTATCGCACAGGGTCTTCCTTTCACAGTTCAACAATTGGATTGTCCAATGCATCAACTCTGTAGGCTTAAGCCTATCAACTTGCCTAATAAAAATCTTAAATCTTGTTTTAAGTCCAAATGAGTTGGTGGTTCAATGGGTAGCATGACAGTTGGTAAAACCGAGACCGCTATGCCATTGATCTGCATTCTGTTGCCACGATTCTAAATTTAGTACTATATTTTAACAGTTAATTCTTATACTGTACCGTCTCTCCACTTGCGACCTTTAAGGCCCCTATTAGACGAGGTAGCCTGGCGACGCACTGGCCACCAAACCTAGTAGCCAGTTGAGTAGCTGGAATTTTGCCGCCGTTACTCATTTTTTTGTGAGTGCTTGTCTTGTACTTGTACGAGTACTTGTTATGAGCGGTATGTTTACAGTGAATAATGAGTGATTATAAGTATCTTCTCCTTCTGTTACTTCTGAAGAAAAGGAGGCAAAGGAAGAGAAAAATATACGTTCATTGAATGCTTAGTGCAAGAGAATCGAAAGGGTTATATTACACCCTTTTTGATGAGCTCTGTGCGGACAATACACAATTTTTCAATTATTTTCGTATGTCACAATCCAGTTTCTTTGAGTTGTCTTCATATCTTCGCGTATCCCTTCGACTGAATCAGATATAGACATTTTATCAACTGAAGTGAACAATTCACTCACTCACAACACAACAGAACGCAACACAACAGTGTGCAAGTACCCCCGTGATATGAACTGACCGAGTGGCGACGTGATACTGGCGACCTAGTATAATAAGCTCCATATGCTACAACGCAGCGTCACCAATATGGGTAGCCAGTGGCTACCGCAGTGGCGACGGGGCTCGGTAGCCAGTCGGTCGCCAAAGTGTGGCTGCGTCGCTGGCTACCCTCGTGTAATAACATTCATAAGAATCAGTGACCCTTGACAAGCTGAGTAGCCAGTTTGGTCGCTGGCGACGTCGCCAGGCTACCTCGTCTAATAGGGGCCTAAGGCCTGTGTGGTCGGGCAAACGCAAGGTTAAAAAAAGCCACCAACCCCTTTAAAAATAATTAAAATAACAGGTTAATTTTTAACAGATCCTTAGCATCGACTACTGCCATGTTAATGACAATCTACTGCACATCCTCGGTGACACGCAGCTGCAGAGGCTCGTGGTTCACGTTCACGGCATCATGGACGAACATCCAGGCACAACGGAAGGGGCCTGGACCTACCTCACACGAAAGCTGTAAGTCGAATGTCATCTAGTTTAAGTAAAGTTTTCAATTTGGTGTCTAGTTGCTGTTGTTGTGTCTAAATCCTAATTGATTGATGTCAATTATAACGTCACACAAGGTTTCCAAGCACTCTACGTAGTTAGTTGTTTGTGGTCAGTATGAGAGATATTACTAGGGTTCTTGGAAACTATTCTTAGTTCTTAGAAAATATTTGTTGAATATAATATTTATTTATATTTGATAAAATTATTGATAATGATGTTTCAGCCCCCACTGTGAGCTTCGACTCACGCTGATTCACTCCTATGATGGAGTCGACGTTTTACACACCAAGATCCTTCGCCACGCCATGCCTCTTACGCACCTCAAGGTCTTCTTTTGCGAAAAGGTAGATTTTGCATGATTGACGTAAACAGTAACACTAACCGTGTTTAGCATAATCTTACTAAACTGTGAAGCAGTTTGTAACCTGGGTGTAGGCCTATCTTAAGAATTCCAATATACTTGCAACGCACAATTCCTGGATGGGGGGGGGGGGATATGTAGTCACAAATGTTGCCAAGATAGGTACTCAGCCTACAATGTCAGGGTGAAATTCCAGGGTCTGCGATAAGGGAAACCACTAGACTTAAAGTCAGGTCCAACCAGTATAGGGCTGGCTCATATACGGGCACTGTGTCAAATAAGTCAAAACAAGTCACCAAACAATTGTGCACTTATCACCACCAGACCTACGCCGATTTTCTCCCTACGGGGTTGTTGCTGACTTTACAACTCGGGCTTCATCCTCACTATCCAATAACTAAGCACAGAGAGCCTAAGACAGTGTGAGTGACACAATGACTTGATAATAATAACCTCAACGCACATTATCACCAGGCGGGGCCTACTCTGCCTCTAAAATTCAGTGCACCACTCCAATACGCCCAAGCTAACAACCAAACCGTAATTAACTCAAAACACAATAATTCAAAATAAGAATCAAAGTATCTGTAACTAAACACCTACTACCTGGTCTCTACAACTCTTGCTCTTGATTTAGGAGTAATACTTTTGGTGATGTAATTCAGCTCAACAATACATAGGCTCCGGATTAACCCTCTTTGACACCCAAGGCCCAACGCATGCATTATTGCCCCTCCCCCTCCCCTCTGTACCCAGGGTGATAATTTCATGAGTCGTTTATGATTTGTTTAGGGTTAACAAGAAATTATTTATACTATTAGAAATTTAAAACTCAATTAATTAGTTCCAATTTGAATTTTCTCCCTCCATCAGATTTCAACATCTGTATAAACTGTTGACTAAAACCCCTTTGCACATCTTAACCTGCCGACGCCCTAGAGGCCATGATCTAAGGTGGCCTAGTGAATAATCCAGCCCTGACGATACATTACATACAGTTTTTGCTCATTCAATATTTACTATTGAAAGGTGTTTATTTCTACGTCGTGTTGTAGCTCAACATCGAAGCAGTTCACCAGCTGAGTCTGTACAGTGACACTCTTCGCAGTATCTGGTGGGTAGACTCGATGTCTAACACTGGCAACCACTCCCTAGTAGAATCTACCTTAGTCAACCCTTTTGTCATGTGCTGCTGGCGATGTCATAAGCTGGAAGAGCTGGTTTTCATAGGTAAGCAACTTATACTACGAACATGTAACGTTAGTTTTTTTAATAACCCTTTTCTAAAATTATCATTAGATAACATCAGTCAGTGGTCTTTCGATTAATTTATTGTTTTGAGTTTTGACGGAATTATCCAACAATTTCTCTAGGGATGTGTTTGTGAAATACAAATTTTAATTTTTTTTTTGTACCCTTAATAATGGCGTTATTGATTCTCTTTTTTGATACCGATTCACAGTTTGCGTTAGCATCTCGATTTTCTGGCGTCGGCTCAACCAGTGGTCAATACCTACTATTGTATGACACCCAATATGATAATAGGTCAAATAACGGGGGCATATTTTATTGTTAATGCTATTTACTGTTGCTGTTTCCAGGCCATAAGTACCTATCGCTGGACGTGATCGCAGTGATACGTCTACGTGGCGAGACGCTCACACACCTGTGTTTAGCTGCCGATGACATCGCCTTCCAAGCCGACCCTTCTGTGGAGCCCACACTCAAAGAACTGCAGCAGGTCGGTTCTATTTTGTTGACAAATTACAAACGCTTTAGAGCAAAAGAGTGATGACGAGACAACCTGCATACATTCAGACACTACTGTCGTAGATCGGCACCGTGACGCGCCAAGTGTTAGTTATATTGTGCAGCCCCGTTCGCAGCCAACAAAAATGTAAAAAAAAAATACACCATGACAAAATTTGACCCTTAAAGAGCTTTTGATCTCCCCAACTACCTGCCTACATTTCCTTTGATTCTCTTCTCATTGTTCCTCATTGTTTTGATTCAAATTTAGTATGTTATAGTCGTTTACTGTTAAAAACGCGGTATAACCCCCATTGCCTTAAAAACTACGGTTCAAAAGTTATTGCAACTTTTGAGATTCTCCCACCACTGCTCACCCATGATAAGGGTTGTTAACAAGCTAATGGGATAAAGTATGTCAGATTGCTGATACCGTTATTTTTGATACAGGAGATCAGTGATCATATAGGCCGGCCTTGGACTGCACTGGTTGAGCCTCAGCTTCATCCAGTCATATGGAATCCTACTGCAGGTGACTCTGACGAATTCGTCCTTCCAATCGTGCTCAAAGATATCGAGCCGTAGCCGACACACGACTGAGTGTTTTATATCCCTGTCTACATTCCGCAGGATGCCAACTATCGACTCACCAAACACCATCGTGATACAATTTTGTGAGTCTTCTTCAAATATTAGGCTTATTTGATTCTACATTATTTTGTACGAGTACAGTGGTACTACTTTCGACCATCCTATGTGAAATCAGTTTTTGTAAACTGATGTGTAGAGTTAAGGCATAAACTATGTTAGGCACAATTATTTTAGAATCACTCTTATTGTGTTGTATGATTTTGATATTTGTGTTTCACTACACGTTTATTCTATATGTATTTAAAGAAAACTGTTAATAATTTTTGTAGGCAGTTTAGGTTTTTAGTTTAGCTCATGTTCAGCAGACCTCTTGCAAAACACTATATAGTTAGCCTACCAAACAATTGTCAGAAAATGTTTATTTTGTCAAGATGTTGTTCAATTTATTAGATACACATGTAAGAATTAATTGCATATATCCCTCTGTTCAAATTTGCCTAGCACAATGATCAAAAGAATCAATCGCAAGGTAATCTATGTTATTAATTCTGTAAGCAATTTTTAAAATCAAAATTTTGTGAGAGTGTAACAGCTTGCAGGATGAAGGGAAAAGGCTCAAATTAAAGGTCTTGGTCCCAGGGAGCCGGGGAAAATAGCAGATTAAATCTACAAGAAATTGAAAAATGACAAAACATATCTTCCATTTAAAATGCATTGGGATTGAAAAATTGCCTGCTTTGTTTATATTAATCATGTGATTACATTTTTTATCATTTTCATTCTACTTTTTATTATTTTCATAGAGTGTGTGAAGTTTGTTTACTAATCAACAAATAATTCAGATGAATTCTGCTTTCGCAAGTGATCTACAATTTATTAACTTACAATTTTCAGAACTGCTGTGTGAAAGATCATTTGATTCTTAGTTTGTTTAAATATCACAATAGTTTTGTTTTACATATTTGAGCTTTTTAGGGACTTATGTCCGAACAATATAAACTGTTCTGCAAAGTGAATAGAGATTTTCATAAAACCATCAAGTGATCATGCTTTGGCTTGTTTATTCCTAAAAACGTTCAATATAATCTCAGGAACTATGTGCTAATATACTGATACAAACCAACCTTGTGTGTATAATCAGAATACAAATACAGTACTTCATATTTATGATGAGTGTGCATAAAAATGTGTACTCAATAGTATACTAGATACTATATTTCCATGATGTAAAAAATCTGTTAAGCAATTATAGTATAGTCTGTAGATTGTTATATTGAATGTTCAATCCTTTGATTGTCGTCTATCGCCTGGCAATTCACTAATACAACTACCACATTAGTAGAAGCAGATAGCATGCAATATGTTAATATTGTTATATATAAGAAATAATTTGGCCTTAAATGTTAGTATATTGGAAATTAATAATAATTACATTCCGATGCGATTAAATTAGAAATATTCAACAAGTTTTGACAATTTGAAATCAATCAAACTATAATAGAGGAAAAGACATAAGCAAATAATGGAGTAGTTAGCCGTTGATAACGTGAAAGGCAAAACAAGTTTACGTTTAATCCATCTTTAGTATGAATCATAAAAATATGCTATTGCCTATGTAGGCCTACTATTAATTGACTTTAAACAACACCTTGAGATCATTAAGTGTCAGATTGGATGATGCTTCATTGGCTACGGTCAGTACAGAGTCTGAGATTGACAGCTTCTTGTTTTGCAAACCCAACACATTTTCTTCAACCGTATGACTTGCGACAAACTTGTAGATCTGAATATCTTTCTCTTGGCCAACTCTGTAGATACGATCAAACGCTTGACTCTCAAGCTGAGGTTTCCAATGGACGTATAGAAGCAACAGATGATTTGCTCCAATCAGCATCAAGCCAACTCCTCTAGACGTGAGTGACAATAGAAGAACTCTTGGTTCTGATCCTTTATGTTAAACCTTTTTACAATTCCACCACGATCTTTGACAGGAATCTGTGCCCAGTGAGTATTAAGCATTTGAAACTTATCTGTTGAATGAATTAAATCGAGGTGTGTGACCCTCTGAGATATTATCAATAGTTTGTCATTGCTGGTCAAAATGGGTTCTACCGTCCCAACCACATTCCTCATCTTAGAACTCAAGCGATCCTTAGCAAACAATGGATTTTTTTTCTAAGGCTGTTAGGTCTGTGACATTATCATTCATATGATCCTGGTTATGATTAGTAATATACATTAGTGCCATCTGTTCCAACAGATCAAGACCATCTGAATCTTCAATTTCACCATTAGAAATGTCTTCTTTCTCCAACATAGGTCTGGATGAGTGGCGGATTACAGCAGAACTGCCGCAGCCTCAACAGTAGCACTAGGATGTGGTGACATTTGACATCAGAAATTTGGTCCATCTTTTTTTCTAACTGTGCCAGCTCCAGGTGGTCTTTGATTGCTTCCTGAGCGTGCTGTAAGTTTTTAGGCTTCAATGGAGTCCTTGCAAAGTCTTCTCTTTTTCAGCCATTTGATGAAGATATGTTGCGAGCAAAGTCTTGGAAAGAATAGGATTTTCTCGTATATGATCTTTTCTTTGTTATCCATATGAATCATGACTGTATTGAGCTTTTTCTCAGGATTTTTTTTAGTTTGCCCACTTCCTGAAGGCCCTTCCTGATTTGTCCATTTTGGACTAACTCAATCCTCTGGGTAGTGATAAGCTAGTCTGTCATGTTTTTAACAAGTATGGTTTCCACAAACTTTATGGATAAAATTTTGACTTGATTATAACTGATTACTTGATTGATAACTTTTGTTTGAACAAAATTTCTGTATTTCTGTTCCAATTCCAACGGTTTCCTATTGATTTAGTATTGATTGGATATTGGAAATCACTCTTTTAAGTGGAGACTTTGGTTAAAGAAAAGAAAAAGGGGACGTTATAGGCTACAAAAAAATTTCCTTAAATAAACACCTTTTTATGAGTCCAGATTTTTTTTAGCTCCGGCTCTATGATAGTTTACTGTAACGTATGTTCTTAAAAACATCCATTTCTTAAAAATTTCATTGATTACAGAAAAATGACTACTTCTATTGGTTAGTGAAAATTTGAGATGTTTACTAAATGGTCAAAACGTTTTCTTGGAGACCTACGAATATCAAAGTAACCAATAAATACTGCTCACACAAATACATCTGTAGGTACTAATAAACTGTATCCAAGGATTAGTAATACCTCCAATAAGTTTGTAAAACAGTACATTATTTAGAAGTAGTATGAGTTTAAATATTCAAGAAGAAAACTGAAATAGAAAATATATTCATGGTATGGATGTATTGCAAGATGTGTGTATCTTATTGCAAGAAACCATGAATAAATAAATTGAAAAGAAAGGTGAATATAGCACAACAATTAAACTTTGAAAAGTTCACTTGAGGGAATGAAGGTTTGATGCGTCATAGGGTTTAACATTCAAAAGAAATACTAGTTGTATTTTTGACTAATGCATATATTTCTTGTTTCTAGGATTTTAATTTAAGTTAAAAAATATAACCATTTAAATAGTTGCAGTTTGACATACTTGGAATATTTTTGTCCAACCTTGAAGAGCTTCAATTTTACTATTAATAGAACTAAATTGTTACTAGGTCAAAAAATGTTCCCATCTTCCTTTGTTTCCGCTATTGATGTTCTGTGTTGCGCTAAAAATAGCCCCCGATGATACAGATCCACAAATAGTTCATCACACTTACAGTCAACACAATATTCCACTTGATTGCTGCAAATTTTACATTTATTTACGATACTGTATTTGTGAACTCATTTTCAATGTTCAACTGTAATTATTACCCTATCATTTGTTCTTTACACTGTATGTCATTGATTTATGAGACAATGAATGTAGGAAAAACAATACTAGCAACAAAGAATTATTTTTTTTTTCATTTTTAACTATTATTTATACTAGAAAGAAGCAATTGGGTGTTAGTATATTTTGTCCTGTGCCTTTAAGAAGTATAAGAACCTTTAAGATGATCGTTAAAAAGCAGGGGAAATGTAGGTTTGTTTTCTTACCAGAGTTTAGTATAAATTCATCATAGATTCAGATGAATCTGTAGAATTAACTCTAATACACAATATTAGTCAAATAAGTCCTATGTTATTAGGATTCTATTTCAGTGCACTAAACATTGATTATAGAGTTAATCCCCAAGTTGCTAGCTAACAGTCTTTTAAGGTGACATTTATTAGCTGAACGCTTAATTTCTTAACGTTCTGCTGCTAGAGTTTGTAATCTTTTTATTTATTGTTGAAAAGTAAAGAGTCAAACAGCAGTGCCGCTATGGTAAATTTGATAGTAGAGTAAAAAAATCGCAAGACTGAACAGTTCAAGAGTCGATTGTGAATCAAACTGGGTCAATTCTGACCTAGCTGATCACAAACTTTGTAAGATTGTGAAAATCTTTGCTTGTTATTCGCCCAACTACGTTTATATTTACTGTATATAGGATCTAACAAATGAACGTGAAAAGACTATCATTAACAAGCTAATATTAAGTGTTTGCCCAAATAACGGTGTCATTGTTAATATTACTAGTCATGTAATTACTGGTCAACTTCCACCTGTTAACTGACCGGCTGCTGTGATATTAGTTTGAAGACCTTACAATGACATCGTGTCGTTTATTACGAGTAACAACTAGTAGTGATAGATTGTCAGATATGTTAGCTGTGGAAAAAGCACAATGAAAACTCAAAGTGAGTTGACGAACATTTAACTTGTAATGTCATTGAAGATGAATGGTATAAAGGTTGTGAGCAATCCATTTGGCTATTTTTCACCAAAAGTTGATAAACTGAGATGGGGAATGTGTTAGCAATTGACTAAAAACCATAGAGTAGACAGCATATTCTTCTTCCTTCCAGAACCTTCAAGAACTTAGGAAGACGCTAGTAGCTCCGAATATTTTACGTGTTTTTATGAGGGTTCAGACTATTTTCAGTTTATATAACCGATCCTTAGAATTCTAAAAGAGTTGATTCAACTGCAAACAGGCGGAATGTTTCATTTGTGTTTTTTCTAGCAACAATGTATACATTTTTTGGGGGGCAAGTTTTGTATCCCGTATGACTTATTGTGCAGTAAATCCAAATAAGGCGTACGAAATAAGTTTGTGGACTGCCTCTAACGATGAAGTAAATTTTTAGAGTAGATAGAATGAAAATGATCCAATGTTGTCAAATTTCAACGTGATTCAATACGAGCTATAATTCAATTTCTGTTGGAATACATTTGTGTCATGTACAATATTTGATTTAAGTATGCTTAAATCGCTTGGTTGTAATAATTTCATAGTTGAAACATGAAATTATAGATAAAGAACTGTGTAGGTTTTCAAATGCAAATGGATTGCCACAACATGTCATCCTTAGTTTTGTATGTTATGTTTATGAGCTTTTATCTTACAACAACTGTTAGTGATTAGAATGTGATTTTTCATTAAAACATTCTACTCCTTAAACTGTTAAGCTAATGATACAAAATTATAAATAGCAATGTCTTAGGCATCATACAAAGTAAGTTGTATGTTAAAATATTTAATCCTCATCCTCTAATTTAATGTTAACATCTTTTCTTGACCATTGAATTATGAAAAATCGTTTTTCCAGATTTGTTTATTTTTTCATGGTGCTGAAATAAGTCTAATTGAACTATTTCAAAGTGATGAGTACTGGTAAACATTATTAACGTTAGAGATATTTTTCCCTCAGTCTTGTTTGACTAATTTTCAGGCATTTTAAACATTTCTGCGAACCTTTTAAATTGTTTCAATAGTTTCTAAATGGTTTTAAAACCCGTTTTGTAGTATTTTCAGGTTTATACGTGAGGGATAAATGGTTAAAATTTACTTCAATGTTTAAAATTTGTTATGGGTTGAGGAAGCCATTGTTATGATGGTATATGTTATACAAGTAATTTAGAGACTATTTTTTATATAGGTTGTTTTCTGTTGTGAAAAGTAATATGTTTATTTTTGGTATTTATATTCTTAGTAATCTGTCCACTAGTGTAAGGTAATCTTTTGTAAAAATGAATATATACATATATATAATATTATCACTATCCTATGAAATATGCTTGGGTGATTAGGCAGGTCTTTTCAAGGATAGCCAACTACTAATGGTTAAAAACATAGGTTTCTTCAAAAGATTAATGGATTTATTTTTTTAGGTTCAATCAAATTCTTTCCCAGCTCAAATGTATGTAGAATTCCCCTACAATATACATTTTAGCGAATTTCCCTATAGGGAAGTAGCTATTACCGTAGGTCTCATGGTAAGACTTAGGCCCGGGACCGATTTACTTTTTCATTTTAATGTCCCCAGAGGCCAAAAACACCATTCGTTCAAATTTTTATATATGTATATATATATATATATATAGGTATATATATAGATTTATATATATATTAGCTGAGATGGACCCGTGCTTCGCAACGGGTGATGTACTATACACCTAATCCAAACACTTGTTAAGTAGTTTGAATTTATAAGCGAAAAGCCACTAAATTTATACAAAAAATTATAACCTACATTGTATTCCAACTGTTTTCATGAAAATATATCAATAACATTATTTTCATAACTTACGGATATAAAATCTTTTTTTTCCATAATCAATGACATAGTTTTAGAATAAATAAACCTACCACATATTGTACTTAACTTGTTTGGATCAGCTGTCGAAATAAGCATTTGGCAGTTTTGGTTGTTTACATTGAAATGTCAACGTAAAGGTAAACATTGTGAATTTTCTCATGTTTCCATGGAGACCAATTATTAATATTTACTTTTTAAATTTCTGACAACAGCTGGAGTTTCATAACAATATTTGTTTCCCATGTTAATCTTATGGAGAAATACGAAACTTTAAAGGGCCCCCGGGCCTCACTCTCTAATTATTTCCCTAAAAAGAAAGTTTCCTGCACAACTTCACGTTACGCTCTTTCCAATGACACCAAAAACATGACAATCGGTTCAGTAGTTTCGGAGGAGTGATTGTCACAAAAAATCTGCTTGCGTATTAAATAAGTATAGATATATGTGTCCGTGAACACGATAACTTGAGTAATTTTTATCCGATTTTGATGAAATTTGGTTTGAAGGTGTAAGGCGGGATAAACTTGAATGAGTTCGCGATCCAGCATGATCGGACCATGGGAACAGGGTTTTATGGGGGGTTTTATGGGGTAAAAATTGGTTTTTCTCACTTCTTACCCTCAAAACACAAAATTTCCCAATTTTTCTCTCAACCTTCTTAAAGAGCTTAAAAAAACAAACAATTCAGTATATCAAAGTGTTTTTGTACGGTTATTGGTTACGGAGAAAACTAAAAAAATGGTAAATTTAAAATTTCCATGTTATTCTTATGGAGGATATTGTAAAATGTTGTAGTTTGCTTGTTTATAGATATATTTTGATCAAACTTGGCAAATTTATTTATTTTATAGTAAGCTATAAATATTTTACTAAAAACACACTACTTTATTAGTTTCCCTGTAGCAGCAAACCTAGGTACTCGTTAAACCTAATGTTATTTAAATAGATCAATTGAAAATCAATTCGGCCAAATGGAAATTCGCTTAGACGGCAGGTTTGCTGCGGCGGGGGTATTTGTACTACTAGTGTTCAAATTGTAAAACACACAAAAGCATAATGTTAACTCTTATTTGTAGAAAAAACATACATAAACAAACTAATTTGGCCAATCATACAGGGTGTTGAAAATGTCTGGAACCAACATTATATCTGGTGAGTGGTTAAAGAAAAACAATTGATATTTTGTGTACGGATATACTATGGTTTTACCTATCTTTTGGTGCCTTATGCAATTTTTTACCACTTATAGGGAACGTCCTGTGGAGGATGCAGTAAAAGGTTTTAATGGAAGCCTATGGTAAATGATACATCATTTTAAAGGCCATTTTTTTCTGAGTAAGGAGCCGCAAGTTTCATCTCAAAAGGACCACCCTAGCAAAAATGGCGACTGTTTGAAATTTAAAAACCCACTTATAGGGAACGTCCTGTGAAGGATGCAGTAAAAAGTTTTAATGGAAGCCTATGGTAAATGATACATCATTTTAAAGGCCATTTTTTCTGAATAAGGAGCCGCAAGTTTCATCTCAAAAGGACCACCCTAGCGAAAATGGCGACTGTTTGAAGTTTTTGAAAATAATTGAAAGCGTAATTGGTATTTATGTTAAAAATAAGTTTAGTAAAACAACACAAACAATTTAGTTAAATGTTTTTTTTTCAGTCATTTTTCAGTTCACCACGTGATAAACTACTGTACTTCGTAACTGGCTTGTAATAGCATTTAAAGGAAACAAATACGGACCATTGAAATAGCAATGTTTTTAAAATTCAAACAGTCGCCATTTTTGCTAGGGTGGTCCTTTTGAGATGAAACTTGCGGCTCCTTACTCAGAAAAAAATGGCCTTTAAAATGATGTATCATTTACCATAGGCTTCCATTAAAACTTTTTACTGCATCCTCTACAGGACGTTCCCTATAAATGGTAAAAAATTTCATAAGGCACCAAAAGATAGGTAAAACCATAGTATATCCGTACACAAAATATCAGTTGTTTTTCTTTAACCACTCACCAGATATAATGTTGGTTCCAGACATTTTCAACACCCTGTATTTGTCTTAGCATGACAACAATTTTGACATTCTTGATAATTTAATGGTAGTGTGATTAACCAAAGTATTATCTATTCAATTTATACCGAGATTTTCTAATTGGCAAATCTATAAATCTTGAAAAGCTGAAAGCACTTGCATTATGGTTGTGTAAGTTTTAAAAAAACTTGTCATATTGTATATCAATCTGTTTTTGTAGGGTAATCCTTAACTTATGCAAAATAAATAAATTACAAAGAACCTCTCCAAGGAGCTCTTATAGAGCTAAAATTGTTATTATTTGTTTTATTTGTTTTATTATCTTTTCGGCTTTTTTTATTTGTGTTAGAAAAACTGCTGTAGCTAAATGAGGTAAAATAGTTTTTACAGTCACTTTGTTAAACAATATGTGTTTTATCTCAATTAGCGTAACCTTAAAGTTTGGTTGCTTTCCAAGACTGTTGAGTTTTTCACGCCATAGTTCATTTAATTTGATTTTAACTATGCAAAAATTAGCACCGTATTCACTTGAGGGATTTTTTTAAATTAGCATCAGGAATAAATTATAGATTTTACTAAGTTTTTATTGAGGCTCGTATGCTTAATACACTATAATCAGTTCACGAGGTTTCCTGGGTTCCCCCACCACCTTTTTTTAGCTTAATCTATACATCAGCTGTCAGCTGTTAAAGTTAGGGTGAGGTGGAGGGGGTGGAATCACTTCCCTTCAAACTGTCTAAATTTTGTGAACTCAGTATAACCATAGATAAAACATACTCCCCCAAGTAGATTTCTCATCCTTATGGAACAGCTGAAGACAATTTTATTGTTAGTTCTGTATGGTTTATGTAGAGGTCGTGTTTTGTTTACAATTTGTTTCCCGTTATTAGAGTCATTTAAACCCTCATTTAACCAAAGAATACGATCTAATCATAAACAATAACTTGTCCCCAAGTTATATAACCAAACAGTAAAGCACAAATCAAGAAAGTAACCCTAAAATAATATAAACAAAATTTTGTCGACACTAGCGCCTAGTGTCACCGTACATGAATTAGACATGAAAAACGTGCTTCAAAATTTACAATGGGATGAGAAGTCTACGTGTGTTGGTTAGTCTATGGTATAACCCCGAGTTAGTTCATAGTATAAAATAAATTTAAATTTTAGTTGTTTTAATGTAAATTCCCAAAACAAGAACTTTTCTTTAATTTTAATGTGCAGTTGGTTAGTAATTATTCACCCAACTGTGTATTATTTCCATTTTGAATTTGTATAAACCCATTTATAAAAGATTCTGTAATGTTTATTGTTTTTTTGTTGTTTTTAGAGTATATTTTCTTTTATTGTGAAGGTTTAGGGTTACAAGCTGTTTATTTATGTCACTTATTCTAATGTGAAGTTTTAATCTGTTGGGAGGAGATTGTCACCGAAAGCTATTTGATTTTTTTCAAATCATAGATTACGCATAAGGAAACATCTGGTTTGGAACCAAACCTTGCCTTTCTGACCAACAGATTTAAACGAGTTATGTTATTATTGTAAGCATTTGTGTTTATAGGTAGTCGGTTATAACTTATTGCTGTGAGTATAACCAAATTCCAGTTCTGTTTACATTAAGCTGAGGGTGAGAGCTTATTGAGAGTTGTGTGACCGAAAGCACATCATGGAGGGGGCAATGGCTACAAGAAATCAAAACTGTAACCTGTCATTTACAATAATACGCTGGAAGAAAACATCGGAAAAGGGTTCAAATTAAGTTTCTATCCGAAAGTATAACATGTTTTCCTAACCCTTGTGAAAATATTTGTTGTCAGAGATATATTTGTATGGAAGTAACATTTTCTTACATTTACATGGATTAATACGTCAAATTATAAATCTAGCTGAGTATCTTCTCATCAGAGCATAGATGAATAAGGATAAACAAATAGAAATATAAATAAACAAATTCATAGTGGCCTACAAATGGAAGATCACCAAAACTGTTCAAAATCTTTTACAATGTTCCCTTAACTAACCGCAAAGTAAGACAGGTTACCAATATTATGATATAAATTCATAAATAAATTAATAGCTCTTTGTGACTATGTAAATAATACTATGAAGTCAATTGCCCCCGGGAGTCGATGTAACTTGGCTGTATGAAGTGAGTGAAGAATAAGAACCAAACATCTGTGATATCAAGTAATTTAAGCGATTGTAAGACCTTACCACCACAGAGTACGTGAATTCATGGTATAAATTTTAAAAAACTAATGTGAAACAACAACTTTGTGATAACACCAGGATGTACTATAGTTCTGTTACTGTTAAACTGAATTGTAAGAAACATCTGTAATATTGTAAAAAAGCAAAGTTTGACTCAAAATGGTGTTTTTTAAATTGGTTCTTGTCTTGAATACAATAATCTAGGAGTATACACACACTAACTAATAACTTTTTGGAATATTGTTAAACATATAGTGCAAATCTAGTAAAAACATTTTCCTGTATTAAAAAGTTACTTCAATGTTTAAAAATCTCAAACCAATTTTCAAATAGACAGTACCCTATCATCTTAAATCTAAATCCAAAGCATATTCTAAATCATAGGTTGATGAACTGACCGAATCAAGTGTTAAAACCTTATAAGGGTGGCGAAGGTCATGGAAATCAACATTGAGATGGGAAAATTTGTGAATAGGAGTGTTCTGTCAATATTGACACAGTTGTTGCTTGAAGACCACAAATATATTTTCCCTATTTTATATTTTTATCTGCTCTCATAATGATGATCCACTTTTTATAACTGAACTTTAGTGAAAAAAAGAATTGAGTGAATTCTAGTGTGTTGGCTCATTATGAATACTTTTATTTTGTGATTCGTCAAGAACCAATGTCTTAGTGTTAACGTTCTACTCTATAGTCAGGGACAAATAAATGTGAACTCGAGGGTTGGGCCCGTGGCTCGAGCCAGCTATTGTTCTCAGGTTCGGTGGCTGCTCCTATATTATTGCAGCTCTATTGAACCCAATTTCTGTTGTAACACTAAAGAAAATTAAATGTTAGTTTAGTATCATAAGTGTGATTTCAGCCAAGCGACAGTAACCTGTGAACAATTTCTGACTCAGGGCACAGTTCCATTGCCTGAGTCTCCATTAACTTTTCCTCGACTATAGTCTGTGGGCTCCTCGTCAAGAACCAATTCCAAACTTGCTCTGTGGTGGTCGAAGGTTCGAGCACCTACGGGTCCCAAGTACCTGAATGTAACACCATCCTAGGTTAGATATCACTGTCACTCGGAGAAGATTGTACTATCTCATTGTTAGACGGCCTGATACCTGTATCGGATGTCAATAAATGTTATTTTTTCATTTACTCTGACTATTTTATTCCTCATTTCCTTACTTACCTTGGTGAGTCTAGAGATCAATTTAATATTAGTAATTTATTATTCCTTTAATGCCATATTGAATCTTTAAAGGTACATAAGGGGTACAATAATCAATTGTATAAGAAGTAAGGAAGAGTTAGGCAGGGGTGCCCATCCCCCCCTAGACTCATGACGCACCCCCCCCCCCCCCCCCCCAATTGAGAAACAGCCCCCCCCCACCATAAATGATGTACACAACAAATGAGAAACATTATTTCCCCGCCCAGCACTATTTGTAAAACTATAAAAGAAGTTTTATAAATTTTATTAGATATTTAAAATTCAAACCAATCTATATAAATAAAGTTATAGTTTTGTCTGTACATTGCTTAGAATTATACATATTTTGGGTTATTTTTACGTTTTATACATTGAAGAAGTTGAAACATGTCTTATCTCAAATTGTGTCCGTCTGTCACGGCCCAGAAGGCATTTTACGCAGCCTACAAAGAAAACTAGAGTACCGATTATGATTATAATGGTTTAATTGTATCCACAGGATTGGCGAGAGTGTCCTTATAGCCATTAAAATATGGCCTCATCATTTTTTAAATAAAATAACGGACGTTCAAAAACCCAATTTTGTGTGATTTTTCTAGTTTATTTTCTCCATGTTTACTACATACGTCATTTATGAAATACTAATAATCTGTTAAGAGAAGACGTCATATATGAAATTACGAACAGCTGTTTTGATAAAGATTCCTTTTTCTAGCTGTCACTGATATGTTTACATCAATGTTGTTTACGAATACTGTATAGGCCCTAACCATTTCCGATCACGTTTGTAAGCAAAACCAAAACCAAGTGAGATTAATAACCGTGTGGCTTTGGCTTACATAACGGGTTTGATTTGTCACGGGTTGGGTACTAATATGTAACTGTAAATTAAATTAAATAACTAGCCATCATCCAGGTCGGGAACCGGAGATTCGTGTGTATCAAGTTGTACTTGTATTTTGATTACCAGGAAAAGACCGTGAATCAGTGTTGTACAGGACTGGAAAACTTATCTTTCTATCTATCTATATATTAATAGGCAAGCATGTTTCTTTAAAACCTTTTTTCTCAGCTCGTGTGCATCGTAGGGAAAATCTACGCATACCGTTGGAAAGCTATTTTCCTGTAGGTGTGCAGAACCCCTTTATAAATTTAAATAGGCTCAAAGATAAGCACAAAAAATGAGTTTAAAAATTTGAAAAAATTAACATGGATCTTATGCGTTGCTATGCTGGTTACGAAATAACAACGAAATATAAACAGAAAATCAAAACAAATGGAAGAAACTCCAATCATATGTTTTATTTACAGTGTGGGGTGAAAATAGATAAGTTAGTACATTACATATTTTTGGTCGAGTTTCGACCACTGGACGACCTCTCGTATAAATAAAATTAGAGTTTTATAAGTCACCTCAATTTAAAGATTTTTTTATTGCCAGAATATCCATATAGCGTTCGTAACCTCTGCTTAACGAATTGTCAGCGTCTTCCTCTTGATATAACGATCCCCTCTCCCTCCCTTTAGAAACATCACAGCTCCTTTGATGAAAATGAAATGGAAACAACGCTTGCGCCAACAATCGTCTGCTCCGTTTTACGCTTCAGTCTGCTGTGCGCTACAACGTGTTATATAGTTCGATGGTCACAACAGATTTCAGATACTGTACAACAGCTGTGGAATGATGACAATATAATGCTTAGTAAACTGTGATTGAGTGATCAGTAACCATGGTAACTTTAGTAAGGCTGTGATTGGCCAATGAGTTAGTAGGCCTAAATATGGCGACTTGTTTAATTTGTGTATGAATTGAAGAGAAACCTATTAAAGAACAGAAGAACAAAGAAAAAGAATAACAAGATTGTTCTCGTTACATTCTTTTTTAAGAGTGTTTTAGTTATCTCGAAATATAATTTTACACTTTTTTTATCAGACCTACTTATCTATCAATTCTTATGCTGTGATACAGCACCTTGGTAGCCTATATGTCCATCATGAGCAGTACCTTATAACACTTTTTAAAGGTTCCTTTAATATTTACGTTATTTATAGCAATGCAGTGTTTGGCTAGATATTAGTTGAGTTTGAGTTAGCTATAATTTTAAACGTTGCCGTTTGTACAACTGAACCAAGATAAATGATTTGAAAAATTTTAAAATAATAATGTTATTGCACAATAATAATGATTGTGCAATATTGAATTTCGTTTATAAGAATGCAAATCGTAACGTTAATGGCTGTTTACAGCGTTTTAATGGGTTTGTCATCATTCTGTTTTTATACTATAGGCTATTGGATTAACCGTATTTTTCATTACTCCCCCTCCCTATTAACTCAGGTAATCGAGTATCTACACAATAGTGCAAAGTATTATAGCCTATGCTACTTGATTGTATTTGAACTAGCTTTATGTCAACAAATAAGCGTTCTGGGCTAAGTCGCGGTGTAGCTGGACGACTGAGGGACGTGTCTGTACATGCGTTATCTTTTATCTATCACATCAGTTGAGCCATCCCGTGCGCTCCCTCTTAGATCTCACGTCTTGCTAATCTTGAATAATAACTTTCTACACGAATCCTAAACTATCCTAAAATCCTATTTTAACTAATTGAATTCAATAATATAGCTATTGTCATTAATTAATCCACTTTCTATATGGCGACTTCGTAATATATTTTGGATTGTCGTCACGTTGAACACTGTTGCAATTAGCTTTAGCCACCCCCCCCCCTTTGGAATTTTTGAGCCCCCCCCAAGAATTTCAATGACGCAGTCTGCGTCACAGCCCCCCCTTGTGGGCACCCCTGAGTTAGGCCTCAGGTACAAGTGAGGGGGGGCAGCAACCCAAGCAACATATAAGCAGCAATTTTCTTAGCGCTCATTGAATTTCCCCTGTTGTGTGTGTCGTGTCAGTGAGTTTAAGATGGCAAACTTTGCAGTCCCACAGGAGAAATTGCATCTATTTTTATTGTCTGACAATTGTCTGTTTGAGAAAAACTGTGTGTTTATAAAAAAGAGGCACAGAACACAATTGGGGAGGGGAAGGGGGGGAATGTTTTAACAACCAAACTGAATTATTGCTCTTCTGAGTGGTGATTTAGCGAGAATTGAACTGGACTTGAAACTATAAGCAGCACTGCTTACCGTCATTCACCGCTCAGAAGTGTCGTTGCCACCTTCAAATAATTAACACGCAACTAAATAAGACCTGATGTCAGATAGTGCTCACCGCTTGTATCGTACCCGAGGCCTAATGCAACACTGGTAACAATTTGATTTAAACCAATAAAAAAATTTACATCAAATGTCTAAGTTGGTAAATATTTAGTAATCCAAAAACAATGATTACGATTCAATTTTAATATATTTTGTATCTTAATTAACAATATACCTCAGTAGTTTTAGCGAATTTCCCAAATAGGGATTAAGCCACATGTTTTGAACATCTCTTAAAGAAGAAAATCATGGACTCATTGTAATGTAGATAGGATACAAAACTACATCCCGACCAATCATTACAAGCAAATGCTTAAGACACCAACATGTAAATTGATTGTAGCATGAATTTTTTTCTCTGTTGGTTCAAAGTGTCTTGATAAGCGTTACGATTTCCTACATGCCTCATTCTCGGAGAGCACCCAAAGAGAATTTTTTAAACAAAGAAAATATAAGATTTTTTTTTAATTACTTCGTTTTGTATGAAAACAAATTGTTGAAACAGCTTCATACCTACTTTCAAAGTAGTAGGACAAGTATCCAATTTAATTAGTAGCTTATTTCCATCATCTGATAATTATTCCCAATTTTCGAAGTCGTATTTCATAGCTGATAAATTATTCCACTATTCAAAAGTTTACATAGTTTCATAGGTCTTGATGTGAAATCAGAACTATGTAAAATTTTCTTTATTCCTCAACCAGAATTACCGAACTAAAAATTTAATACTAAGACACTACAGTATCAATCAATCAATCAATCAAAATAACTTTATTCATATTGCACATTTTGTACAGAATGGAGTCAGTTATAAAAACACAATATTAAACTTAAGACTACTTACAGAGAATATTGTTACTATCAAAAAAATCTAATTTCAGGAAGTTGGAAAAAATCTTCTAATTTATACAAGGGTCTGTTGGTGAGAAATAATTTCAAACATTTTTTAAATGAATTAAAATTAGTTATATTTTTTAAATTGTCAGGCAAGCTATTGAAATATTTAACACCACTATAAGATGGGATTTTTTCGTAAACCGATAAATTGTGTCTGTTGAATGCCAATTCATTACCTTTTCTGGATGAATACATATGAAAAGAGTTCAATTTTGGCAATCTTTCATGGTTTGATTTAATATAAAGGGCTATTTGATAAATGTATAAGCTAAAAACAGTCATAATTCCTATTTCTTTAAAGTGCTCTTTTGCGGATTCTTTTGATTTTAGTTTTAGCATGATGCAAATTGTTTTTTTCTGAAGTTCCAGAATGCTGTTTAGGTTAAAATTTGATGTGCCACCATAAAGACACAACCCAAAAGAAATGTGTGATTTAATCAGGGAATGATATACTATTTTTAAGGTTTTTAAACTACTATTTTGACATCTGTCTTAATGCATGTATGCCTGAGTTGACTTTATTACAAACATTTTCAACATGACTGTCCCAGTTGAATTTATCATCTATATGCAATCCCAGAAATTTTATTGTTTTAACTTCATTTAGGAAGTTGTATCCATAAAAATATTAAAATCAGGTGTATTTTTTCTCGTTGAAGAAAAATGTATATAATTAGTTTTTATTGGATTCGGTAATAAATTGATTTCATTTAAATATTGGTTACATTTCGTAAACTCAACAAAAGAAGAGACTTCCACATTAGAATTTAAATTTCCGGATATTTTTATATTGATGTCATCAGCAAATAAACAAACACGATTGGGAGATTCTATCAATGAGGGGAAGTCAGTCAAGTAAATTGAGAATAATAGGGGCCCCAAAATTGATCCTTGAGGGACACCATACTTAACAATTTTTGTTGAAGAAGTGTAAGTAATTAATTGGTTATGGCTATTTATGTGATCAATTGTGACATACTGCTGCCTGCCTGTAAGATATATTAGTAACTCTTAATCTTTTTAGAGTCAGTGTCCTTTTAAAATATTATTTAATGTATAATTTAATTCTTATACCTGATTAAACCATTGGCATGAAAAGTATTTGTAGTATTAATTACAAATGTACTAAAATAAGATCCAAATTTCTCAAGGATAAGTGACTCAAATGTTTGTGTGCTGTATAAGAAAGCGTAAGTGTAAAGATAAACAGTACTCCTAAATATTTGCCCTTTGTAAACTTTTATGTATGTACAGCTAAAACAATTACTAAACTACTGTAGAATTTGACTTATTCTACAATCCTATGCAAAATGTTAGCTTCAAATAATCCACACACAAATAATGCTTTAATGCATAATTATAATGCTTAAACACTGATGATAACATTCTATATATTCAATGGAAACAAGACGTAATTCTATGTCAGATAACAACCAAATCTCGCCTAAAATTTTACTCAGAAATGTTGTATACAAACAGGTACACCTCCTCAGTTTTTTATCTCATTAATTAAGTTTCAACATTCTTAATATGAATGTAAAAATATCTATCTATTTGTGGGAGTTAGAATTGCTCTAGCACCTCTCAATCAATATAGATTATAAGTGAGGTGAATTTTGCATAATTTATTTCTAAAAATGTATAACCCTACAAAAGACAATATATATATTTTTTTAGTTTTTTTAATTGAAGCACTTTAACCCTATATCTGCCAATCGGCCCATGCAGGGGGGGGGGACCTCTGTGATGTGCCATGGTTCATAAAATAAGATCCAGTAGTATTTCAACATATAATTTTTTAACATATAAAAATTAGCTCATATTTTTCATTGACTTGGAAAATTTAAGGTCGGCTGCTAAGTCATTTTATAAACAAACAATATAATAAATATAATTTTTATGGGATATTTTATAACAAACATTATTTATTTCCAAAATGTAGTTATTATTTCCTATAAAATGTATATAATGATGTGATACTTAATTTTACTCCGATAAATATATATATATAAGAAGACATTTTTGGTACGGTACAACCTATAAATAGAGATGTATTAACGTTGCGGTTAAGTTTTATCCCTTTACAAATAACATAATAATATTCCATGTTTCTTCCTGAAGCAAATTTTAAACAGGTTTACAACAAATTTCTTATAGATAATATTTTGTATTAATTTTTAAAATTGCAGCAAAATGTGCTGACATTTTAGCGAAACTAACCGACAGTTCCAGGACCAGGGTTAAAATGTGAGATATACATTGACAAATTCAAAAATGATCCTTTATTTGTATATTAATTTTACAGTAATTCTTTGATATCAATGGTTAAACTGTCTTAATGTAAAGTTAGTTCCATTTAAATAGATACAAAACACCACAATATCATCACAAGAAGACAGTGCGAAAGGCAATTTAAAATTCTCTATTGTGCCAATTACTCTACAGTAGTAAATCTCTATTGTTAGTGTTAGGGTAAAAAGGTTTACAATAATAGACCAATAAAAAAAGTAACAAGACGCTCTTCAACCTTTGTCTAAAAATAATATTTTTATTTGTTTAGGAATTTTAGGATGGAAGTAAGAAATGCGCAGGTATTATGCACTAGGTCTACTTATTTGCACACCTATGTTATGCTTTAAACTTTTTCGTGTCCAACGTTATCAATCAATAGGAGATATACCTAAGTAGTTGATACATTTATAATCTTTTGTTAAAAATTAAATATGAAAAGCCAATAAATGAAACTGGGCAAATAGTATTGTTAATTATCTTTTTTAATTTGCAAACATTTATTAAATTATAAGACATTTAAGAAAACTTGATTAAATAAATAGTTTTAATAACAGTTTTCACACTCAACCAAAGCATTGGTTTTGAGTTTCGCCGTATCGACCAATCAGCATCGCCGGAGAGGTCACGTGCATTTGTTTATTGTCATTTCATCACGGAATCCATGTAATGCATAAGGGGTCCCCGTAGCTACTCTCTCGCTCTAGTAGGCTACTAGAGTGAGAGAGCGTGTCGTGTGTGTGAGAGAGTGATAGACAAGGAAGAACTGGGGAGAATGAGAGAAAAACAAGGCCACGCCATATTGAATCAGTTGTTAATTTTTGCGTGAGCTTAAAAGTATTTAGTGATTGATAATTAATGTGTTAAGTGTAAAAAAACATTTTCGGTTACTTCAAATACAACTTTTTGAAGTGTTTTATAGTTCGGTAACTTTTTGAAATGTAATATGTTGTTACACTGAAATTGTAATCAACACCTTGTCGGTACTTTTGTAATCGATTTGTCAACCAGTTAACAAATTGGGACGTCCTTGATTGACCCCTTCAGGTATGTTTTTAATAAAAAAATAAGTTTATAAATAGTTTAAAATTGCTAGAAGTTCAATTTAAAGCGCCTCGATGCATTTTAAAGTAGTTGCTAGGTTATGTTTCCCTTTATTTGCGGTCAAATGAAACCTGCACCACAGGATGCTGCTGCAAGTAATTAAACTAGCTTAAGCTTTCATTTTGTTGACACAAAGATGTCGCACATCACCTTTCAGTTATCGAAAACCTTTGCATTTTATTTTAAACAAACGTTCACCCAGCATGGTGATATTGCTTTTGTTGGCTTAGCAGGTTAAGATAACACAGTTGTAATAGCAGAAAGCTTTGAATAATCTGCATCAACCATTCAAAACCCAGGTGAGTGAACTCACCTCTGAACCATCCAGCTACCAAGTTTTGTGATAGTTCTAAAGTCAAATTAAAGAACTTTGTAACTAAGTTAAATGATAAGCCTAACTTTGTTTAAACTAGGCATATCCTACCAAAAAGGTTAGCACTAAAAAATACCATGTTTTGAAGATCATAAGCTAACTTGGTATGCCTACTCGGGCCTACTTAAGTTGTTGACAGGTCTACTTTGGTCTGCTGTGATTGCTCATTGTTGTGTTGGATTTTTACTTTGACAAAAATTGATTTTGCTTTACACTTTGTTAATAAACTTGATCCTGATCTGTCAATAGGCTGTTAAGTTAGCCTATTCGAGTTATTTAAGTTAGCCTATGTTTAAATCTCAAAGGCTTGTAACTTAAGACATTTTAATTGGTTGTGGCACAGACTAAGTTATTCGGTAACTTAGTCATTAACTTAATTATGGTCTATTTTGTCTGTGGTTGTGAGCTTTGTTTCTTAAGTTTAAAAGGCTTGGGCTGTCTTCTTGAATTGTTTTAAAGGTCTTAAGTTAGCATAAACAAATTCTTATGTAGAATTATTGGTTCAATGCCACATTGATTTAATATTTAATGTAAAGCCATTTTACTTAGCCTAACTAAGATAAGTTAGGGGTTTTGAGGGCTGCACTTTACTTGACGTCCTACGTACTCATTCGAATGAAAATATCGATCGATACCTAGGCCTATATCGATTAAGTTAATCGATTGCTTCATTCGATATATCGTTTGGTTAGTTAGGTAAGGTTAACCTAACCTAACTAACCAAACGATAGCCTATATCGAATGAAAATATCTAATCGAAAAAACAATCGAATGAGTGTAGGACGTCAAGTAAAGTGCAGCCGTTTTGAGTAAGTTTTGTAACTTACTTAATGCAAAACGTTAAAATTCCTCTCTAGACTATTAACCCTCTAAGTGTCCATTAGACAACCCTGAAATGTCATGCGATTTTTTGCAATTTGGCAGTGTTTTATATAAAATGCTATAAAAAATTACAACGATGACTTGGTGGTATAAAAGTATATATTTTCTTAAAGTAGATAAAATGGGCTTACTTTTGATATAAAATTTGTTGGCCTAAATGTCTGGTATAATAGTTTGGTTTGGGTTGAAATCCAGAAAATATATAAAAAAAAAAAAATTTTTAGTTAACGATATTCGTACAATACATTTAGTCATCAGTAATCAAACATCCAAAATATACATTTTGTTCAAAATTTAATTAGGAAAAAGAAAATATATACTTTTATGGGGTTTGTATTGAAAATTGTAAGGATATGTGGAAAAAACTAAAAGAATGTACCCGTGAAAAAGTCACTATTTTGTCATATGCATACGGCACTTTTGCAGACAATTTTATAAAATTATATAAAAAATGTATATGATGACTTGGACATATAAAAGTATATATTTTCTTAAAGGGAATTAAATTGGCTATCATATAATGTGAACTTTATGGTCCTTACCTCAAACAGACAGGTCTTCAGATGGTTCAAACCCAGAAAATATCCACAAAATTTTTTTTGTTCATAAACACACATAAACACACAATTTTAAATGACACTTTATTTTAATTATAACACACACATCTTGAAGAGAATTTAATACTGAAAAAGAAAATATACAACTTTGTTGTGTTTGCATCAGTGATTGAAATAAAAATAGTAAAAAACAAAATAGGCTAATATGTACACGGTCGTTTCAGAGAGGTTTACATCACTGCGCCACTTTCAGTTTCTTGTGTGCCTTCAAGGGCCTCCAAAAGTGTTGTAACTTGTGAAAGCATTCTTTGTGTACTCCACAGTTACAACCTGGGCACCAGTAAGTGGCTTTCCTTGAGCACACAGCACATACTCTTGCTTTTGTCTTAGGCAAATGTTGCATAATGTGGGAGGTGTCGCCTGATGGTCCGGCAACTGGAGCTGGATCTCTGGAGTTACAGAGGGTTTCCACGATATCAATATAGAAGTTCCTCCTGCTCATTGCTTTGTCAGTGTTCAGGGAGTATAACACATAAGCATTGAAGAGAGAAATGTCCAACAGATTGTAGAAAATTCTCTTCCAATACTTGGTCGTTTGTCTGTTGCATGAAAGGTGGTAGACCGATTTGTCTGAAACGTCCACCCCACCCATCCACTGGTTATATTTATCAATCAGGACTGGTTTTACTGCTTCTACTCCTTTCTTGCTTTTAACTAGCTTATTTTCTGCATGTGAGGCAGTTGTCAGCGCGAACACAGGTTTTCTTGTTGCGTTTTGTTTGTAGGAAACCAAGAGGACGTCTTTGTGGCGGAAATAGATTGTTTCACCTGCCCCCAGCTGTGTTTTCTTCAATGTTGTAGCCAGATACTGGGATTTTTTATTTATTGTACCTGTAAGATAGGTCTGCCTTTCCATAAGTTTAAGTGCAAGTGGCACTTTTGTGTAGAACTGGTCGGTGAACAAGTGGTGGCCATGGCCGAGCAACCCGCTGTTCTCCATTAGTTGGAGTACGCACTTTTGTACAAAGGGGCCAGGTACATCAACCAAAAAATCCTTACTACTATAAAGTTCTATGTGTATTACATAGTTTGTTTTAGAGTCACAGGTTTCGAATTTTTTAATTCCAAATTGTTTATGTTTCTTTTTGGGGAGGTACTGAATATACGCACACCTGTTCTTCATTCCGATGAGGCTTTCATCTAGACAAACATTTTGGAAGGGAACAAAATGCTTTTTAAATGCCCTGTTAAGGCTGTCTAATAAATATCTGACCTTAAACCATGGATCAAATTGAGGATCACCCCGGGGAAAGCCACTAACAGTAGTGAGTTGCAGGTTGGACATAATCAACAGAAACTTGTTGCATGACATAATCTTGCTGAAGAATGGGATGACTTGGGATTCCCTGGTTTCCCAGTAGTGCCTTATGTTCTTTGTTCTTATTATGCCCATGTTAATAAATAAACCAAAGAACTGTTTTATCTCAGATATAGAGGTATCGACCCATCTTTGTATCCGGGCAGTGGGTGAGAGGTTGGCACGGTTTTGCTCAAGCCTTTTCCTGGCGTAGGCATTCGTACATCTACACAAAATGTTCCAGATTGCTTCTGTAAAAAATAAGTATAAATAATCTATAGGTTTAGAGTTCCTGGGGGGAAGGTTTTGACCCCCACATCCCCTCCTAGTAAACTTACTTTCTATGTCCCTTTCAGGTTCTGGAGGGTAGACCCTAATCCAGAGAAGATTTTTTGACTTTTTCTTCCTAGGCCTACCACCATTACCACTACTTTGATTGCCTACAGTAGGTTCCTCTAGTTCATCAGGATCATCCACAGCCAACTCTTCACGGTCTGAGGTGTCCAAATCACCCCAATCAGGCTCATATACTTCATCACTGCCACTAGACCAATCCAACAGAGACTCTTCCTCATTGTCCTCCTCCACAGAGTTTGGGCCTAAGTCAATGTCACTATCAATAATATCTTCATCAATATCACTAAGCCTATTACTAAGTAATTCTCGAATGTCATCGGACCGCAAATCACTCATTGTTTATGATTAAAAACAATCCACAACACAGAACAACAGACAACAACATTCACAACGTAAAAACACACAAACATCTGGAAAAAGAAGAAAGCTGTAAAAAAATTAGTTCGCAAAACGGCAAACATTTGTAGTTGCCATGAAGCCCAGAATCTCCCGGTCATTTCGGTATGCTCGATGGTCCGAAACAGCCGATCGTAACCGAAATATACGCGCGTTACGTAACGTCTGCAAAGTCATCCAAAAATGGACGATTGACACTCGAGGGTCAAAAAAAGTCATCCAAAAATGGACGATTGACACCTGTTAACAAAGTAGGCTAACTTGACCAATGAGCACTATTCTTACCTTAAAAAAGCTATTCCAAATCAGTTGATCAAGTCGGTTGATCATCGTTTGGCTGCACTTTACTTTACGTCCTACACTCATTGAAATGAAAAATATCGACATAGGCATATAGATTATTCTATATACTTAAGTTATCGATTATTTCATTCAGTTAGTTAGGTTAGGTTTTAACCTAACTTAACTAACCAAACTTGATATATCAAATGATATAATTGATATAAGTTATCGATCGATATATTTATTCAAATGAGTGTGGAACGTAAAGTGCAGCCCATCGTTTCTTTGGATTCAACATAATGCCATACCAGTAAGTAACTTAATCCTCAAGTCGTGCAACAGCTTTACTTACTTAGTAGGGTAGACTTCCGTACTTATACTGTTGGCACAAACAACCGAACGAAAATATCTATTATTTGATTATTTCATTTGATATATAGGCCTATCGTTTGGTTAGGTTAACCTTAAGTTACCTAACTAAGTTAACCAAACGATATATCGAATAATCGATACCTATCGATTAATATTTTCATTCGGTTGTTTGTGCCAACAGATCCGGAAGTCTACCCACTTAGTGTAACTTGGGGCTAAATTAGGCATTGTAACACAACTTAAACTGCAAAACTGTAGGGCTTAGGCCTTCAAAGTTATGGTAAGCGTTTTGATTGTTGGTTCAGTTTTTTTTAGTAGGCCAGACCCATTAAATTAAAATTGAAATAATTATTTATATTTACTTATGTTTAAGTAGGCTAAGTAAAATTAACTTAATATTTTTTAAAAGATAATAAGATATGGTAGGCCCAAGTTATGTAAGTAGGTACAAAATATTAACTTACCTCCTTAGTTTTTAAGTTACTGTCAAAAGATAAATATTTATTGGGAGACTTAATAACTTAAATTGTTAAATTAGGCCTAACTACAGTGGTTATCTAGACGTAATTCTGCATAACTTTTAAGCTCACAACATATGAGGTGAAATCTTCTGTCTCCACAAACAAACAATTTACCTACCAAATAGCCTATAGGCTATGTATTCCGATTGCCTTGTATTTTTTACAGTAGCTCCAAGATAGGCATTAAGTAACAAATACGAGTTTAAACATTTTATTAATAACAATAAATATAAAATGGCTATTTAATGAGTCTTAACTCCGCTGTCTTTTTTCAGGATTAGGTAAAAAGAGGTTAAGTTTGTGAATCATATTGATAGTTGCTTGACTGTCTTTGTAGAGGCTATGTTGTTAGCATAAATGAAATATTATCAATGTGTGAAATGTTGTGGATCAAAAATTTACAACAATAGATCTTTACAATTGATAAACCAAAAGTTGTGAGTGGTGCTAGTACAAAAACTCTTTGGACAGTAATATAATCATTTTGTTGATTTTTTATGAATATTGACATTTTGAAATAAACTAACTGTAATTCTTCTAAACGCATTCATGAGTGATTATGCCACATTTCACAAAAGAAGACTTGAGCGTGATCAAAACGTGTTATGAGAAAAATGGTTGGCACGGGAAAAGGTTAGTCAGTGAATTTCCCGAGAAAGGCTGGTCGGCTCGATCAGTGAACAAGGCAATCAAACGTTTGACCACCAAAGGGTCGATTTTTGGAAAGAAAGGAAGAAAGCGATTGGATTCTGATAGCCCTTCTGGAAAGAAAAAAGGTGCAAAATCAGATACAAACACCGTTCAAGACTCTGATTCTCTAGAAGACGCAGAGTCGACCGCTTGCTCTAGTAATCAGTCAGACCAGACAAGGTAGGACGGCAACGTTGTTGGGTGTTGTGCCGTAGTGCGATGAACTAGTATGTGCTTGTGGTCAGTCGTTGTGTTGTAGTCTCCTCACTTTGGAATTTCATTTTGAACGTTTTATGTTACGTTTCCACTCTTGAGGTGTAAGTTATTTTATTTCACCGTTACGAGTGTGTGCATGATCACTGTGTATTTCCATTTGTGTTTGTTACGTTTATGTTATATGCACCGGAGGAATCTGTGTCCACATCGTTGTCTTAATTTGCACAGTGGTGTCACTGGTGTCCGCCTATTTTATTGGGACTTGGTATAAATAGGCTAATGTTATTAGATATAGTATGCCTGTGTCAATTCAGTTTTAAGGAATTAATTGCAGTTGTAAGTTTTTAAAATAACTTATAACATTTTATAGGAGATGACTAATTTTACTTGGTGTATTATTAACAAAACTAATGCAATAGACTAAATACAATAAAGCATTACAAATTATAGTAAAATGCTAGTTATTGTTTATTTTTTACTTCTCACTTGGCAATATTATATTTAACGGACCTACACCATCTGTTTCAAATCCACAACTATTGATAGCAGTGGAACAAAGTTGCCTAAATGGGAGAAACTACACAAATGATCCATACTGTATATGTACTTTATTCTGAAATGGCGACCATACGATTGACTAAATTGCATATACGGCACTAAATTGAGTAATAATGTTTTGCAACGCTATGAGAAATTGATTGTTTGTGGTCTTTTAACCCTGCTTACATTAGTTTTTGGTTAATTGAAAACTTTTTAGCGAATTTCCGATATAGCTTAGCAGGCCTACTGATGGTAAGACCTGGACCCGGGACTGATTTACTTTTTCGTTTTGAGGTCCCCAGATGCCAAAAACACCCTCCATTCAAATTCATATATATATATTTCCATAAATTAGTATGCTCAAGTTAGCGCGATAACTTGAGCAAAAATGATCTGATTTTGTTTTGATGAAATTTGGTAAAAACAAGTAAACCTACGTTTATTCTAACGAGTTTGCAAACCAGCATGATCGGACTATGGGAACGGGGGTATAGCCTATGGGGGGTTTTGTGGGGTAAAAATTTGTTTTTCCCATTTTTGACTCTAAAAACATAAAATTTCACAATTTTTTCCAGACCATTTTGTTGAGCTTAAAAAAATAAATAATTTTGTATATTGAAGACGTGGATAATTAAAAATCTTTAAATTTAAAATTCCCATGTTATTCTTATGGAGAATAAATAAACTGTTGTAGTTAGCTTTTTTATGGATATATTTTAATAAAATTTGGCAATTTTGTTTATTTCATCCTAACCTATCAACATTTTAATAAAAACACACCTCAATACCTTCCCTGTAGCAGCAAACCTAGGTACTCATTAAAATTAATGTTATTTAAATATGAAATAAATCTGACAATTTTCAGGGTATATTTTAATAGAAATCCAGCCAGGTAAATGGAAATTCACTTAGTCTGCAGGTTTGTTGCGGTGGGAGTATTGTTTTTTATATCCATACACAACACAGTCTCAATTTTTATCTTAAAATTTATAATACCTTACCTTACTGTACATACAATTTTGTAGGTAGGCCTGGATACTATTCTGTTGTTTTTGTCTGTTGTTCAAGACTACCGGTACCTACTTTGATTTTCAAATTTCTATTTTAGACTCAAGAAAAGGAAAATTCCCTCAGTAGCAATTAAACCATAAATAATAAAAAAATCAGGAAGTCTTTCTGATTTGTAGCTCTTAAAATTTGTTAAATATTAAAAAAGATGTTAATTTGCCAAAAGTGCACAGTAAATGTTGTATTAGTATTATGAATTTAAAATGGGAAATTCCTACATTTAATAAATCAATGTGACATTTTACAAAAAAAAAACTAGATTTTTTATCTGATTTGCACCTTCTACCTGCATCTCACTACTCCTTTCAATATTTCTTGATGTTTGCTCTATCCATAGAATCCTGCTTAAGAGGCGTGCACCCCCACATTGCACTGAACCCCTAGTGTTTATTAAGTATAAGTGTTAGGCCTATTGTATTTAATTTACCAAAGTAAATTTTTAAAGTGTGAAACTAGATTACCTAGACCTATCAAATTTAAGTATATAAAAAAATTCAGCTATTTTGCACCGATACAGGCATTAAGATTTATGTTTGTACAAAAAATTTTCTTTATGTTGACGTGGGACGTTTTCTACATGCCTGCTGAGAGTGATCTTATAGGCCTACATGGATGAGTAATTTTCCTTTGCGATTAAACATGTTTAAAATTTAACAATATATCACATAAAGTTTACTCACAAGTTCAAACTAATATTTTGAAAAACTGATCTGACTTTAATACTAGGCTAGGTCATAAGTTGACCATATTGCCTTGGAACCCAGCCAAACCGGGTGGCACCTAGGCTTTTGTTTGTATAAAGCTGAGTCAACTTAAGATAGTAATGTAATACTGTACAACAAAATTGTCACATTCATTTTTGTTTAAATTTCCACTAGGTACTTCACAAATAATAACCCAACTCAGTAGAAGATGAAGAAAAGTGGTTTAATGAAATAAAATAATAATGATACAGTGTTTGCACATACACACAAATAACAATGGTCAAAGACCATCTGTTATTTGGTTCTCGTACTGATTTTTACAAATTTAATACACATTAGGCCTAAAAGAGTCTGTGAATCACACCCTACATTTTTCATAAAATAAACTGATTTTCAGTACAAAAATATATACACATAGCACTACATACTACAACAGAACAGATTATTGAATAAAAAATAAAATTGAAATATGAGAAACAGTAAAACCCAACTCAGTAAAAAACAAGGCATACAAAATACAATAAAATGTAATTTACTCAATGTACAAAATCACATAGAAATTCAGCCTTGCAAAAGCTTCTTGCATAGGCTACATGTTTATGTATTTACTCGATTTACAAGTCCAGTGTTGACTTTAATCCATCCACATTTTGGAGAGAGGCTTTTTTAGATGTAGATTTAATCCACTCTTAATGATTGATCCAATCCACTATGTCAAAATATTCTTTTAAATATTAGTCTTTAGAGTTACTAAAATTGGAATTATAATTAGCTGTAACAAACATATTGTCTATTGAGGGTTGAAATAACTTAGAAGAGATTGGTTGCCTCATCAGTGTTGTAAATTGGGAAGTTTTATTAATCTCGTGTTCGGCTTGGACTGAAAGGTTGCTTGAGCAATATAATATAGTTCCGTACAGATACAGAGATAACAAGTCTCTTATCTGTGAACAAATGTTTGAACAAGTGTGTTATTCACACAGAGGAAATAAGGAAGATGTATCTCTTGTTGATTATGGGGAGGAATGATGGTTTTTAAAAATTAAAATTGCTCTGATACGGTCTTCTAGCATAGTTTTAGCTTTGTCTGTTCACTAAAAGATTATTAGGAAAATAACAGACTTTAAATTATAATAATAACTTGGGTCTCTAAATCTACTGTAAAAAAAACAGTTAGGTACCCACACTTGCCATGCAAATTATTCAGGCAAATATCAATCTTACTTTAATTCCCAATTTCAATGAATATCTCTTGCTCTTGTGTATTCAAGCATTAAAGTTTGTTGCAGAGTCAAAACTAATAACATTATCGTAATGTAAACATCTATATTGAGAATCAAAAGATTAACTTAAGGAAAAGTAAACCAACAAACTAGCTTATAACTTAGGCTAAGTAAAAACAAATCTAAGAGCTGATGCATCTTCAATATTTAAATTTGATTAAATAGAGCCTTTTAATTGAAGGTCGTGACCTTAGGGGAGGGTTTATCAAAATTAATTCCATTTGTTGATTTTATGTCTTAGCCTACACTGTAAAAAATGTGATTTACCTAACTCAACCAGTTTACAACTATTAAAAAAAGTAGCCCATTTAAATTGATATTCATTAATTGTTTTGTCTCTTGTTCAAAATTTTACTATGGTTTAACCTTCACAGGGTTGGTACGGTCAGGGAAAACCTGGAAAAGTCAGGGAATTATGAAAAAATTCTGGAATTTCTCCTGAAAGACTACCTTTTTACAGATATGCTACGTTTTGCTCTTAACAGGTTTTTGTCATGGTGATGACTTATTGCAAAAAGAACTACATAATCACTGATGCACATTTGTACAGGGTGTTTTTTTAAAAACTTGCATCTTTATTTATGTAAAAACCGCAATAGATAGAAATATGCAGTTTGCGGGAATCATCTATTGACGTAGGGGGACCAATTGTTTTGAATTCAACGTTACATTCACATTCCCCCCCTTACCCCCACTGCCCCCAACTTAATTTTTTTAAATAGCAAGGTACCCCTTGTGACATATCAAATAAAAGAGCATGAAAAAAGAAAATTTTTGATGAAAAAAAATTGAAAATCGGTTCATAAATTTGTGAGATATTTCCCCCCTCACCCCCCCGGAACTTAATTTTTTTTAATAGCAAAGTACCCCTTGTGACATATCAAATGAAAGAGCATGAAAAAAGAAAAATTTTAGCGAAATTTATTTTTCATTTGATATGTCACAAGGGCGGGTACCTTGCTATTAAAAAACAAGTTATGGGTAGGGGAAAAGGGGGTGATTATCTCACAAATTCATAAGCCGATTTTCAATTTTTTTTCACCAAAAATTTTCTTTTTTCATGCTCTTTCATTTGATATGTCACAAGGGGTACTTTGCTATTAAAAAAAAAATTAAGTTCCGGGGGGGTGAGGGGGGGAATATCTCACAAATTTATGAACCGATTTTCAATTTTTTTTCATCAAACATTTTCTTTTTTTATGCTCTTTTATTTGATATGTCACAAGGGGTACCTTGCTATTTAAAAAAAATAAGTTGGTGGCAGGGGGGGAAAGGGGGGGAATGTGAATGTAACGTTGAATTCAAAACAATTGGTCCCCCTACGTCAATAGATGATTCCCGCAAACTGCATATTTCTATCTATTGCGGTTTTTACATAAATAAAGATGCAAGTTTAAAAAAAAACACCCTGTATATTGATAGTTATCAGTATGTGGGAGGAATCAATATGTATATAGTTTGAAACAAGTTTTGTATTTGGGAGTGAAGTTAAATATTTACATTTTTTCTAATATTTCTTGATTTTGATTAGTCGATATCGACTTACAGTATCCCTGGAAAAGTATAGGCTAATATCAGTCTGAAAAAGTCAGGGAATTTTATTTACCAAATTTAGTACCAACCCTGCTTCAACTGAAGGACCTTTTTGTTAGATTGCAATAATACATAGGCTATACAAAACTTTGGAAAGAAAGTTGGCCAGCGATCTTTGATAGTGAACTCTAGAAATAGTTGTATAATTTGATAGTTAAAACGCAAGGGGAGGCGAAGCCCTTAAAAATATACCTTTTTCGTTACCCTTTGTCACTCCGCTAGCTCATAAGCTTTGACACCTCAATCGTGAAAATCGGTTATGTAGGACATCTGAAAACCAGATGTTACAGAGAAAACCCTTATTGTATTAAGTATACTGTAAATCAGCAAACTGACACATAATTTCTCCCATTTCCTTTACAGTAAAATTGAACATTCCTCTGCTTCTATAACAATTGGGTAAGCTGCGGAAGTAACTATGGGGTTTTATCGGGGAAATCTCCAAAATTATAATAACTTCTGAACCATAAAATTGATAGTGTCGGAGTTTGAACCATGATGTTACAGTCTTCTAGCGTAGTTTAGTTATCTTGGTCTGTTCATTGATAACCATCTTTTAGATACTGAAGGAAACACCCCAGCTACATACACCATCTATGGCTTAAAAAATAATAGGTTAACCTGTTGTCATCAATCCTATATTTGTCGTGGATGACTAACTTAGTTTTGGTGTTAAAACCCCATTTTCAATTCCTCTATTGCTACGACAAATAACTTATAGGATTGATGACGACAAGGTAGTAACCTATTATTTTTGCCATTTAATCAATCCTGGAGGCAAATTATGAATAAACTAGCTGTGTGCCCGTTCTACGCACGGGGATCTTATAGTAGTCAGTTGAAACCTTCTTATATTAAGATTAAGAACAGCAATTAGTTTGCATATTTGCAGATATGCTGGCAAAACTAATATATATAAACCTTCGCAAATACAGAATCTGACAGTTCAAGCCAAAATAAATGCTTCGCAATTAAATGTCACCCGGATCGTGTTGGTCCATATGTCCAATGATTAAACTTAAAAATGTTTTATAGATCCATGAAGCGTAGGCCTATAATTGAAAGTTACTTTCCACATCGGTTAACTTAAACGTATTTAAAGTACTACCTCAACCTCACCATTTAACACTTTATTCCGGTTGACATTTTCAGTATCAAAGGTGCTCTTGTCCATTCCGTGAAACACTGAGAAATAAGGACATTAATGCGTTACCAACATACAACAAAACAACACAATACAACAATCCAACAAAGGCCACGAACTATTGATACATAAACAATATAAAGGCGTAAACAATTCATGATGGTTTGCCCAACAAATGTTTTACTCAAATAGGTTATCATTTTCTTAGCATACCGGGTAAGCTAAGATTTGGAATCCAGGCAGAAAAAGCAAAACTTATACAGAGTTAAGACATCACTTGAATACGGACGGCTCTAATAAATAAGGTGCAACACCAACGATATCTAATTTGTAAACTACCGGTTCTAAGGAAAAGAACCAGTACCTACGTAAGAACCTACCTAAGAATTACAGTAAATCGGACCAATTAAATACATTAATATCTAGTCCCGAGGTTATTGATCTCTTGCTTTTGGATTTTCTCGTAAAAAGTTATAGCGTAAACTTATCGGTGTCAGTTTGAAAAAGAAGCAACCTTACCCAAACAACTTTTTGTTATTTAATAGATTACGCATTCTCTAAACAATGATTAGTATATCTATTAACATTAGAAGGAAATGTGACGAAAATCACACAATGTTGGGGGTTTGGTCATTTGTAATTTTATTTTTTAAGTAGGTAGGCCATGTATTCTATGGAAAAGTACCGGTATCAAGGATCGTCGTCAAAAAGGTTGTTATGAATAAATATGTAGGCTTACGTACCCAAGATATGAGCTATGGGCCTATTGGCTGTATGGTCCAGCGATTGCATCACACGGTGAGTAGAAACAGAAAGTGACACATTGGAAAAGCGAGTTTAGCACCTCCTCTGTTAAACCTCTGTTACAATCACCCACTGCAGTTGTGATTTTTTACTTTACACTTTACACAATCGCCATTTAAGCGCCGTCAATGAGTGGAAACCTTTTTTGTAAGCTATTGGCGACGATCATTTCAGTGTCACAGCCCTATACAACACTGATTCAAGGTCTTCTTCTTTCTGGTTGTCAAAACTCAAGAAACATTTTATACTCAAAGAATTTCTGGTTCCGATTTGGACGATGTCTAGTTATTTAATTTCATTTACGGTTACACTATTAGACTATATTATTGCACTTGCGATTAATTAAATCCGTTGTGTAAGAAAAACGTTTTTAATCTCACTTGGTTGGGATTTGCTTTCAAAACGTGATTCGAAATAGTTGCGGTATTTGTAAACAACATTTGTAAACATGTCATTGACAGCTAGAAAAAATAATCTTGATCCGAACAGCTGTTCGTTATTTCATAGACGATTATGTGATAAAAATTGAACGAAAATTTGACAAAAATCGCACAAAACTGCAATTTTGAACGTCCGTAATTTTATTTACAAAGTAGTGAGGCTATATTTAAATCACTAAAGACACTCTCGCCAATCCAGTGAATACATTAAAATCACTTGGATCTTGATATGTACTCTGGTTTTCACGGAGAAGATTGCGTAAAATGCCATCTTGAGTGTTACAGACAAAGGGACAGACAGACAGACAGAAATTGAGATAAGACTCGTTTCTGCTTCTTTAATGTATAAAACGTAAAAATAACCTAAAAGTATATAATTCTGAGCAATGTACAGACAAAACTCTAATTTTATTTATATAGATAAAAAAAAATATTTACTTAGCTAAGGCATAGGTTATGTCAGTTGTTTCATCTTGGTCTGTTCACATAAAAGTAATAATTAAATAACCAGGCTTTTGATACCTAATTAAGGCTAGACTTTCCATTTACGTATGGATCAATTGTAACAGTTTTTTTTTCTTAGAGAGAACATATTTTGTAATGAGGGGTTTACAAAGTCTTCTATTATCCTCTTTACTTTAAGCTTGAAATTCCTGGTCAGCGGATGAGTCATTTTACTAATAAAAAGCTGTATTAATAATATAAAGTTGCATAGATAATATTTTTTATTTATTTATAAATTAACTATGCAAAATGCACTGGCATTTTAGGGAATCTGCAAACAATTTCAGGGTTAAGTAAGAAACTTGATTTTTTTCTCAGATTTTAACCTGTTTGCTTGTCGTAGAAAGCTCGATGGTGGCCTTACGAGTTTTTCTAATTGAATATTTGACTTTGTTGATACAATGAATATTGTTGATTCCAGTGAAAAGATGGAACGGATGGAGGTAGACGAAGATGCCTCCGTAGTAGACCTCAGTGTCAAGTGAGTAGGACTACGGATTTTTATTATTTGAAGATGGGTTTCTTTACTTATTATTTGAAATATTTTTTGCTGGTGTAATTACAAACAGACCGAAGAACTGTTATGTTTGGATAATTTTTTTTTTTACTTTCTATATGGTAAGTAGATTGTTTTTGTCAAAATACTTGAGTTTTGGGTTGAAACATCTGTCTTGGGTCCCCCTAAACCAAAGTGGAACCCTGTAGATCTTTGTTTAGCTTTTCTCTATTACATAATTTATAGTTTAATTATATAGATTTTTAAAAATGTGTTCCTTAAGTCCCTTCACAGTGATTTGGTATATGAGTACTAATGTAAATGAAGATATGAATCACTTCAAACCCTCAATAAGAAAGCCAATGCTTTGATAATTATATTTAAGCAGCCCTTTTGTCAGATTTACAACAACCTAAACACCCCAACACTTGATATTTCATTCGACTTGGGTGGACCAATGCTTCTAGGTGTCAAAGAGGTAACTCACAAACGGTTTCCCCTCCCTCGAGGGGTTCTTGAGATATAATTGAATATATTAAATAATTACTACATTAAAAAATTATATTTTAGGCCTAAATTGCACAAATTATTACGTAGTATCAAAGCTCTAAAATTTACTAGACTCTACAATGTGAATGCATTAATGTTTCTAAAACTACCACTAAGAACTGATAACACTTGGCAATCCACTTATGCCCGATGTTCAACCTCTCGCTCTGTCTGCAGTAATCGCAGAACAGACAGCAGTCCAGCTGCATCCCAGCCGTCCCCTCGGCCCACCAACATGTCAGCACGCAGGAGTCTGCGGCCCCGCACAGAGCTGCGCAGCTACGCAGAGTCCCCTGACGTGGTTGTGGTGACTGATGATGAGCCGAGGCTGAACGGGTTCAGCAACGGCAGTATGGATAGTGATAGTGATGACGGGGAGATGCCTCCTCTACCTCCGATCAAGGTGTGTGTTTAAGATGTTAGTTTAGACTTTTATCAAGTTAATGTTTTACAGCCACCGTATTACAAAGTGTGGTGGACTGAAAAGTTTTAATTTAAGGTGTTCCCACAAAAATTTTGGTCACAAAAATTAAGACTTTTTCCCTTATTGTTACATGGTAAAAACAAGAAAAATATTTCTCTTCACAAGCACAAACGTAAAAAAATCAACTTAGATTTTAAAAAAGACAACCACTTTGCAATGTTAACTATTTGCTCTTATGTATTGATCCTGTCGTCTGCAGGAACTGAGCCCTTCGGAAGTGTTGGAGCGTGAACGTCTAGTGAGGCGGCTTCGCGAGGAATTACGAAACGAGGAGATGAAACTGGTGTTGCTGAAAAAGTTGCGACAGGTATCTATGCTTACGTACTATTTTGATCAACTTCCATTAAAAATAGTAAATTTACTCAGAGGTGTTAGGATATTGGACGGGCGCTTCCTGGTCTGCTCTGGAATCACAACAACCCCTGTTCTGTGTAGCACTGCCCATCAGTCACTGAATCTCAAACACATTCTACAATCACTGTTGTCATTTTAAATCTTCTAAATTCGCTTGTAAGTTAAGGCAGAAATGTCGTCTTCCAAGCCAAAGCAACCTAGAATTTTTTAATCTTGTTTAAAAAAAATTTTGGACATGATTTACTTTTAAATTTACCAAATACTCATCAACTAGTCTACAATTATCAAATTAAATGTGTACTTTCCCACTTTCAAGCCCTTTAAATACCAAACTTATTTAATTAGAATTTTTTGTTGATTTACATTTTTGTAATGATCTTTGGTGTTTGAACCTTCCAAATCCTATCGTGCTATATTTGATTGTTCTGCACAGTCACAGCAGATGAAGGAGAACATAGCTGTGGTGCCGCCTACCACGGGGACAACCAGTGGGGGGGTGACTGGGGTGTCTGCCCCCACTGTGACAACGGGGCCTAGCAAACCTTCTAGTGCTGCTCCCCCACCACCACCGCTAGTACGCAACAGTCACAGCAAACCACCCAGTGCTGTGCCTCATCTCCTACGTGGGGTAAGTTAATAGGCCTACCTTCAGCTGATGAATTTTAATGATAGTTCCGTCCAGTTCATGATTCGGGTCTCTCGGGTTCTGGCACCCACAACAGGACCCTGTTGTAAACACACCACACTAACATGACTATAAACTAATTTGTTATTTGAAATTTCATAATAATTCTTTTTGTCAGCAACCTGCGCCGTCATCGCGAGGTGCTCCCAACATCCATGCGCCGCCTCCCATGGGCATGATGTCCAAGTCACTGGCGCCAGGCATGCCTCCCAACATGCACCCCACCACCCCTACTTTGCAACGGGGTGAGTCGTCTGTATTGTTGTAAATTATCTAGTTAATTTTTTTAAGTCATCTTCCGTTCTGATTAGTTCCAGATCTGACTACTAAGGCCTCTCCGTCTTCTCTTATACCTCTATTTCCTTTCCTTCCCCATTTGCTACCTAGTGCCCCACTTTCCTCCTTTTTCTTTCCTCGTCTATCCACATTCTTCTTTATTCCCTTGGTCTCCTTTCCCCTGTTATCAGCTCCATTTTCCTAATAATTCTTCTCACATTCTTCTTATATGTCCAAAACATTCTCGTCTTGCTTTTCCTACTCTCCGTCTTAAGCTGCCTTCTTTCGTGTCTCTTCATTATTACCTTTCTACTGTTAATGATCTTTAAATATCTTTTCAAATCTTTAAACCTTTAAATATCCATTCAATTGGCTTTTTACTAGTTTTTTTTTTTTTTTTATAAATGTTTGAATTGAATTGTTATAGCTGTTGTATGGTTTTTAGAGAGATCTTTATTACAATCAGAGATAGTTCCCCTTGCCTAAAAATGTACCTCTTAGTCTTATTACTTGAGATGGGCTCTAACCAGTCAGTGCATTTTCATATCTTGAAGTAATTTGTGATCGACAAATTAGAACCTGAACCTACAAAAAATACAACCCCCATGCTATGCTAACTAAACCAGTTGATTCCCTATCCAACCATCCAGTAAAACTTGACGAATGAAAGTCTGAGATTTTGTTTTATAATTGTAATACTACATCAATACACATTTAGTGTTTTTTTTATTATTTTTGACCTTCAAACAACTTATTAAATAATGTTTATTTACAAATGAAATATTAATGAGCTTATAACACTTGGAGATGTTGGAATATGAAACATTGTGACAGCTGATTGGTTGTGTTGCAGGAAGCAGCAGCAGTGTGTTGGCAGGTAGAGGAGTGCCGCAAGGACTCAGTTTGTACACAGCTGACAGGACCAAGGACTCTCGCCACTCCCCCGCCCCCTCCCCAGCGGCTCAGCAGGTACAAACATTTGCCAGACGATTGTTTTACTAGAGGTGTGACGAGCCTTGAGCTTTGTGGTAATGCATTTTACGTAAATCAACACATTCACTACTGGGTGTCAGGACACTCTACATACATACTTGTGTGTCGGCTGGTAGTGAATATGTTTAAAATTCAAGTTGAACTATGATTTAGAGTTGATAATGTATGATTTAAATAATGTACAAAAAAGGATAATAACAAGGATGTGAATTAAAAATTTTACCTAACTTTATTATTTTCTTCAAAGGGCAACATTTTCTGGTATTGCAGTCATTAAGAAAAGCAAATAAATATAAAAATAATAAATAATAATTCCAATAATAATAAACTTATCATATTAAAATTTTGATTTGAAATTAAACACAAAACTTATTATTTTAAAGAAATTTTATCATTTTAGACCTATAGGTATATAATAAAATATGTTTTTCAACACTTTGATACATGTCCTACGATCACACATTCTTCACAGACTGTCCTGTGATTGTGATAGTAAAAGTTTGTCAAAAAAATTTATCCGCACGCACACCTCTAGTTTACTTATGTTAGTAAATTGAAGGATTGAGATAGAATATATTGACATCGCAATCTTATGTGACAGTGATTTTATTTCATGTCAGCCACTGAGAGTTTACTGCTGTTAAATGCAATTTTCATTCTTATATATGAACTTTGCAAAACTCAGCGTGGCGTATTGTAAACTGAATCATGTTTTTGTCCCATTAACTCTCATAGTGTGAAAAACTAAACAAATAGTACTTCAAATGTGTGAATGGTATTTAAAAAGGAACTTATTTCAATTTTTCCCTATACTTAACCTATTAAACTGGTATTTTGCAAAAATTCTATTATACACCTTAAGTGTAAATTGAAATATAAAACCAATGAGATGGTTTGAAATGTTGGTTGGTATGATGGTGAGACTAGTTGAGAGGGTGTTTGTCTGTTACAAGCTGTCAAGTCTGGTGGATGTCAAGTTGGGAGTTGGAATGCAACTCTCTCAACTATCAGAACAGGTATTTCTTAGGGCCACCCTCCTTTAACATTCATGCTAGTGATGAGCAACGATGTACTGATAACAGCATCGTAAAAATGGCCAAAACATTAATAGTCGACATTTTTCTTTGATATGATAGGTTACGTACTTTTTTTATTCCGTCTCCAGTCCTAATATAGTCAAAGGGTGACTAGTTCCGTCGTGTCCGCCGTGCTACCTGCGTCAGTGTGTCTCTTATAAAAATGTAGCCGGCTACATTCATTAAATGTGCTTTGTGTCGAAAATGTGTGAACTTTATGTGTCGACATGTGTTTGTACCTCATAACGAAGACTTCTGTCGGATTTTGGACCAATCAATTTGATGAAAATGGGTCATTTCTGACCCGAAACTAGTCACCCTTTGACTATATTAGGACTGGAGACGGAATAAAAAAGGTACGTAACCTATCATATCATTCTACATCAGTCCTGGTGGCAATAATGTTTAAATTTTTCTTTGCTTTCTTCGTCAGTTAATTAATCTAGATACTAGTTAGGTAGTCTAGATTGGCAGTTTTTCTTTCGTTTGCATTATGCAAGATTAGTATTTATTGATTATGCTAGAGCAGGAGGGCTGCCGCTGAAATTGTTTACAAATGAATTGTTTTTGGGCAGCATTTTAACACGGTAGATAGTTAGTTATCTGACTCTACTCAAAGTCTAGTCTAGTTCCAGTTTGAATTATTTTTTGACTCTATATTTCACCAGCCTCTCAATAATAATAAATATACAAATATTCAACTTGTTGTTAAAACTAACATTGATATTTCGATAGTTTGCTAAAGACATCAGTAACCTACCATCAATGTTTCAAAAACATCTGTTATCGATGCTCACCCCTAATATGCCCAAGTTTTTCCTGGGTCTGGGCATCTCCATCTTGTCCTATCCATCCACAGTTTTTCTATTACCATCTGACATCTCTTTTCCTTATTCCTCTTCATCCCTTCCCTCCACCTTCTCCCTTTTGATCTCCTTCCCTACATCACCATTATCTCCTTTTTCCTAAGAATTTTCTCGCATTCTTACAAGTCCAAGCCATGCATTCTAGAGTATTATTTCTTAGGTTACATGATTAGGCCCTACATGCCAAGCTCCTATTGAATTAAACTTTGGGTTTTGTACTGTCCTAAATTAAAGTTTAATATTTTTTTATTCCTGATGTGTAAAAATTGGAAATAGCATGGATATTTAATGGTTAAGTTATACTTCATGAGTCTTACCATATTGTCTACCTAATTTATATCAACACAATTGACAAAAAGCATGTAAATTCATGTAACATTTAAAAACTAATATCTAATTTTTCTCAAGTGTAACAATCCGTTCAACCTTTTTTCACAGCATTTTTACAATATTTCAATCCAAACCCATTAGGAAACGTGTTTAACTCTGACACACAAATTGGTATAATTACTCAGGTACACACAGCTGGTTGTGCTTAAATGGCAAACAAGCGGGTAAATGATCAATGAGCTGTACAACAAATAAGAGAAGGTTCGACAGTGTAACTATGTGGGATGTATGGGAAGCCTTTTATGCTGCTTACTCTTATACTGCAGTGGTTGTAGAGCAAATCTTCTGTGTACAGGACCGTCAGAGGATTGAGGATGCGCAGACTCCTGCGCAGAGACAAGCCGCAGCCAAACTGGCTCTGCGTAAACAGCTGGAGAAAACACTGCTGCAGGTAAGTGTGTTTTGTGTATCTACAGTGTACTTTTGGTCTGCTAGTGTATTTTCAGAGTAGCCACTCAACCATGAAAACCTAAAAACTGCTAATTTTGGGGTGGAACCTTGAGAATAGGGGTGAGCGTATTCTTGATTCTTAAACAATTTTAAAACCGGTGAAATTGGTGAGTCGGTGGCTCAGTCGGTAGCGTCGCGGACTTCGGGCCCAAGGCAGTAGTGTCGTGGGTTCGGATCCTGGTCACTGCCACTAACTTTTATCAGTACAGTTCACCTTTGTACTGTACTGGCTCACCCCTTGCTTTGCTGGATACGTTCCACGCACAGATCTGTAGTCTATGTGGACGGGCAAATGCAAGGTTAAAAGAGGCTGCCAACCTCTTTAAAAAAAAAAAAAAAAAAAAAATTGAAGAATCGTCAGTTATCTGTTTTTAGTGATTTTGGAATCAATACTGTTGTTTCAACTTGTTTTTTTACATTCTTCGTTATCATTAACGATTATAAAATTTGACATTAGACTGAATAACGCTGCACTCGCCATGTCATCAGGACATAGGTCGGATCACAACCAACACCCCTTTTTATTCAAGTCATGACACGTACAATTTCCTCTTTCATGGCTTTCTTGACACAGCTGTGTTAGTGACCCGTGGTTGTGTTGCAGATTCCGCCACCCAAGCCACCACCACCAGAGATGCACTTCATCCCCAACCCCAGCAACACGGAGTTCATCTACCTGTTGGGGCTGGAGTATGTGGTGGACTTTATCACCAAGGACAACAAGTCGCCACCGCCACCGGAGCCGTTCAAGTGTTCCCAGTGTGGCACCAGCTTCACTCCCGTCTGGAAGTGGGAGAAGAATCCGTCTAAAGGTCAGTGCTAGTGGTGTCCCGATTGAATACTTCATAGTATTGTTTACCAAATAGTCGAACCTTTATTAGATGAATTTCAAGGGGTAGGGTAAAATTTTGTATTATCGAGGTATTCTTAATGAAGAGGGAGGTTTAATACTGCTGTTATTCCTCTTATAGAAGATTCTCCACTGCACACACACGTGCCAAACAATTACTGAGGAAGGAAGATGGATGGGTGCGGGTTTCATGTTGAAACATGCTTCTTTTTGTTTTGAAAACTAAGTACCATGGAGGTTGTTAATGAGAAATTTGTCTTATAGAGTTCGCATTCGTAGAGGTTTTGTGCTAAAAATATTCGCTGTATAGAGGTTAATCAGTCCTAGTCCATGTCACAAACAAATTTGTCTTAAAGAGGTTTTCAACCTAATTACTACATTGTATAGAGGTTTTTTAGCATTGACCTTTATGAAAGTTCTAAGGGGATTTAAATAAAATTGTCTCATTGAGGAATTTGTTTTACCGAGGTTCGTACTTAAGAGGTTCGAATGTATTTACATTTTACGATTAACTTTTGTATACTGAAGTAGACTCTCTTACTCTCATGTTTATGGACCAGCTGAATCTTCTAAGCAAATTTCCCCCACACAGACCTGGGCACAATTAAGCTCATAATTTTTTTTTGTGAGCGAGTGTGCAGTGTGTGTGTGTGTGATGAGTTCTGTGTTTTATCCTCCAATTAATTGCTAGTTGCAATTAGTGAAGTAACCACTGTACCTATGTATAATATAATTGATGCAATGTAATTTCATGTTACATTACCTACAATATTGAATTAAACTGTCAAACAAAACCTACACATCATTGATAAGTTAATAAGTATAATAAGTTTACTTTGTTTGATTAATATGAATTACGTTACAGGCAAAGAGCCAAAGGTGATATGCGAACAGTGCGTCACCACGAATGTGAAGAAGGCTTTGAAAGCTGAGCACACCAACCGTCTCAAGACTGCGTTTGTGAAGGCTCTACAGCAGGAACAGGAGATAGAGCAGAGGTATTGTTATTATTACTCCGATGGAATGTACACCCTAAACTCCATTTCACGTTTACTGTGCAGTACAGTGAGTCTACTGACCACAAGGACAATAAACATGATGTTTCCAGTAATGTCAATAGAATGACTCACGAGTCACCAATAAGACCTGAGCTGCATAAGTCAAAGATAGCTAAGATGGATTTCTCTTAAGACTTAGAGGTCAGTTGAGTTTATTTTAACCGTGGACTGTTTGTCTAGACTGGCGCAGGGCTCGCCGCAGCCTACACCAGAGCCTGCTCTGCCTCCTCCGCCACAGCCCAAGGCGTCCACCCCAGCGCCTAGACCTGCCCCCACACCACCCGCACCTGTCACACCTCCCTCCGCCAGGGAACATCCCCTGGCCAAGCTGGCGGCGGAGAGCAGCAAGTTCAACAGTCACCACGCGGCCGCTGCCCAGGCACTGCACCAGCAACTGATGCGTGGACTGCCTCCACACCAGCCCTTGCCTGCTCACATGCTGCCATTCTCACCACTCTTGTATCCCTATCAGGTATACTCAACAGTCTCCTCAGTTAGTTTTGTTCATGATATTTTACTCAGAGAAGAAAGGTACAGAGTAAACACATCCATGGGGCAACCGTGAGCTTTCAGGTCTGGTATGTTCCGGAAATGTACTTGTGTCAAGCAAAGAGCCCAAATGGTGAGCACTGTGTGGAAATTACTATCGCATTAGGGCACAGGGTCTACCACCACTGTGAGTGTTGTAGTATATGAGAGCGAGGGGGCAGAATTGCACTTTGCCCTAGACAAACAGCACTAGTGTACAGTGTATCCTCTATTCCTTACTTCTCTGTGTATGTAATCAATTTCACAACTATTTTATCTTAAAAGTACAATCCTTTTCAAACCATTGCTTTGCTTGTCTTATCAACCAAACAGAAAAGCACAAATTTAACAATCTATAAAGAAAAAAAAACTAATGAACAACAAAACATCAGAAACATGAAACACATAAAAACAAGGTTAGTATTTTATTTTTTTTAACTACTAAGTCTTCTTTTGTTCTATTCAAAGTAAATGCTTCAAATGTAACAATAGGAAAGTCAATGGTTTTATTCCCCTAACAAATTTGATTTCAAAGGAAAGACAAGTGTTTTAGGAACAGTTTTGGAACATGATTGATGTTAGCTAGCTTTTACTTGAGAAAGATTAGTGTCTAGGGACCAAACACAATCCATTCATGCTGAAAAATATAGCTTGCATTCTTAATTTTTATTGCTTTACCATCAAGTGGATTAACGAGCGTCAACTGTTCTAGTCATTAATGTCCCACATGTTTTTCAGCTGGCCATGGCCCAGGCGGCCGGGGGCAAAGGTCCGGTGGCAGCCGCAGCGGCCAATCTGGTAGAGCTACAGAGACAGGCTGCCGACATTCAGCGGCAATACCTGCTGGACATGATCCCCTCCCCTACGTCCTCACGTTCCCACCCCCACTCTCTCAACAACTGGAAAACGTGATCCTCCTCCACGCCTTCCGTTCGCTAAGCAATACGTGCAGATAGAACAGTGGCAGATTGAAACGGTTTGACCTGGAGAATATCACGTTCTCAGGATTTTATTTTCTAAGATGAGTCGAAAGAATCTCCGTTCAGTATTAGAATGCTGGAGGAATTAGTTGCACACAGTTTTGTTGCTATAGCCTATTGGAGGTGGAAAGATATAGCAGGGGGGAGTTTGGAAAATATGTCAAATTCGCTTCAAGTGGCTAGATTAGAATGAGTTTGGGGTGTAAGTTTACTTCTGCTGCAAGCTCGATATATTTATGTTCATGGTCCAACTAATTTATCTCCTACAAAGTTCATGTTTGATCAGTTATTGGGGTTTGCTAAGATCACTTTAGCGAGTATTATTTAAAACTTGTAGTAGGTGTGGGAAAGAGTAGGGAATTTCAATTGACGATCTTCACCATATAAGATGAATGATAAGATGCCTATGATAAATTACAGGCTGATGAGCTGTATTTTAGCCAGGCCATTTATTAAAAGCCCAATGATCAAGGACAGCTGGGTCCAGTTTTGAACTATCAAAAAGCTACACACTTTTCTCATGATTGAAACAACGAACTTTTGAAAGTTATCTTCAACATGTAAAAGACCATTGAAAAAAATGTAGAAATAAAATAATTTAATGCATTTTCTAGTTTGATACTTTTTGAAATGTAATATTTTGAATCAGCCCCACTCATAGTTTTAAATACTGGTGTTTGACAGAAATAAGTGCAATCAGTGTGCAATTTTTATATTTGAAACTCAACACTGTCTCCATGCTTAGTAAATTTGGATGTTTTGTAGATTAACTATTATGATTTAGTTGAGATGGGGAACACAACCTAGGTATTTGAACCCAAATATGAGTGTAGAATGGAGTGAGATCTCTGTAGCTTTATTACTGACTAAGATCAGCTGTTTCATTAGCCAGGATCATTTTTAGAGCCCAATTATCAAAAACAGCTGGGTCCAGTTTCGAATCATCAAAAAGTTACTGACTTTTCTCAGGGCTCAAAGATTGTATGACTTAATTCCGGCAGTAGCTCAATGAATAGTAAACTAGCCAATGTAACAACTTGGTGCGTTCAATCTGCCACTGGTTTTGATCTGATACTTTTCCAACTTTTATTGTGAGAGATGTTTTGTTTACTACATGAATGTTAGATGGGACTCGAAACTACTTAATACATTCTGCAGTTATTGTGTGTTTAAATTTGTTGTGCTTTTAATTTTGTTCCTTGGTGTTCTGTTGTCGGCAACGCACATGTTATGTGTACACCTTTTCTCCATTAGCTTTACTCGTTTCATGTCCTGTATCTTGGCCTAAAATTTTACTGTGTGTGCATTTATTTTGATGGTTTTCAATAATTCATTAATTCTGTATATAAATGGTTTAATTTTTGTAAGAAACAAATAATTTAATGCAAAAATTGCATGTTTTGAACGGTTAAGTAGCCTACACAGACAGTTCTTTTAGAGTTACTTTATTCTATATTTTTCCTAATTACTTAAACGTAATTATTTGTAAAATTGTTAGTGTTTTTTTTCTTTGGTAATTGGTTTTTTCATTTTCTTGAGATTAAAAATATGAATGCGTTTGGCTTTTATATTACAATTCTTTCATTAACAATAGCTAATCAAGAAGTTATTTTATTATTTTCACTAGTGAGCGTTTTAAGGTTATTTTGATTCCACTTCTTCTTGTATAGCAAAAAATAGATTTGGTTGGGCTTCTTTAAATTTAATAAATAATAATTTCAATCAATTGGGATGGATATTTCTCTATGTTTTACAGCCAATACCTAATGCATATTTTGATCAGTTTATCGATTATTTAATTTGTGTCCGTTTAAATTCTGTAATAAATGACACTATTAATAAAATATGGAATTATTTTAAATTAAAATCAACTTTTGTATATTGAGTGTTTGAGTGTATGTGTGAATACTTGCTGGTATTAAATAAACTGCGTAAAATATAGTTCACTGTAAAGATTAAATCTTAAGTTTTGTTTTGTTGCACAGTTTTGATTTTTATTTGCAGTTACTTAGGCGAAATAAGTTTTGCAATGGTTTGTAACTTAGTTAAGGATAGATGAAACTAAGTTTTAGATTTAGCTGTGAAATATTTGTCCATATACAAAGTTAATATATAATTTATTTTAAATTTATTTAATTTATAGACGTTTCCTGTCATATTACTGTAAACATAAGCTTTTGATAGTTTATAGTAATGATTGGGGTTATTGAATGTTAATAAGCACAATAAGTATAATAAGACTGTTAAGTAATGGACAGTTGTATTTCTTAAATACTTAAACGTCTTTTGAGTATATTATGAGGCTTTTTGTTTTTCCTCGTAACCACACAGAAGTTATTGGGACAGCTTTTTGTATTCATTGCATCATGCTGTGATTCTTTTCATTGAAAAAATGTTAATTTTTTTTTTAATACAGCCAAGAAACATAATAGTATATTTCATCACTAGGCCTAAGGTGACTCTTTTCTACCCGAGCTCAAGTTTCAAGCCAGCGAATCCAAGCTCGGAAATCAGTGAGGGTTGAAAAGACAATTTTTGCCGAGTGACAAACTATATTTTTTGTCATATTGCAGCATTATTTAACAAACGAAGTTAGGAAACTATAATACTTTTCATGTAAATATAACCTCTCAAAACAACTTGTAACTTGTTTTAAATTTTGTTAATGCAAACAAGCAGCTGTTTAGTAAGTGATTCCATCATTTCGTCTATTACAATTGTGTTACTGTACATTATACTATCAATATGTTGAACTATTGACATAAATGCAAGAATTAGCTACTGATTAAATCAATCTATACATAATTTTGATACATGCAATTGCTTACAAAGTTTAAAACAGTTTACAACAGCTGACTTTACTCCCTAGGGACTAAACAGGCTCTTACTCCCTAGGGGTTAAAAGAGCTACTCTAGACCTGCAACGCATGTATTGAAAACCGCTGTTTTTGCTGCTGTATGACAAAAAATATTAAACAGCTATGTAAGTTGGTACACACAAAAGCTCAGATCTAAGTTTTTTATATTGAACATTCCTTTAAGGTTGCACTCTACACTAGTTTTCATTCAAAGTTATACCAAAGTAGCACCTCGATTATCTGTCACCTACAGTTAAGTAATTATATATGTTACCGTCAAAAGGGGAATAAGGGGAGAACACTTATTTTAAGCTACTGTGTATCAAACAATGGGCGCGCTCTGGGAACATGTACTGGTGCACCGGTGCAGATTAACCGGTGATTTATTCACCGGTACCGCCCCGGGGCAAGAGTCTTGGTATACCAGAACAGTTATTCACCGGTTTAAGGTACACATCTGATTATAATTTACACATTCACCTATTATTTACTTTATAATCTTTAAACTAAACAAACTTGTTCTCACAGAATAAATTATTTGAAAATTATTCACTTAATACGTAATATAACATTCTCATAGAATAAATTATTCACTCGTTACGCAACATAACCTATGAAACTGATGAACTATTAAATTATTCGATAGACCCGCCATCTTGCTTGCCGTAGCTGCATGCTGTTGTCGTTGTCCAAGAAACTGACCAATCAGAGGCCGCCGGTGTATTATGCACCGTACAATTTCTCCGGTGCATAAATCTTGCACCGGTGGAGGAAAAAGAGGAAATAGCTGTCTGCTAGGTTAACTCACCGGTCTCCTAGAACGACACATTTTTTGCATCGGTGCACCGGTACATGGTCCCAGAACGCGCTCACTATCTTTGGTCTATGGGTAACATCACTCCTTGTCAGCTAATACAATCAGCTGTTTTAATTGTTAGGTACCCAATTAGCGCAAATGCTGTACACAGTATTTAAAAAATTAGTTTTCTCCACTGATGCTGTTACAAAATATCTTTTACAAAAGAATTGTTTACTTCCATTTCTTTAATTTTGAAAATATTTAACACAACTGTATCAATACTGAATTTTAATAATAGATAAGAGGGGAAATCAAACAATAAATCATTATGGCTCTGGACATGGATTAGGAAGACCTGAGGTTCGGATAAAGGAGGTGCACTTTTAATTCAAATTTTCTTTCACATATTAGCAAATTCTTAAAATACGCATTTCTTGAGTTTCATTGGTGTATTTGTTTACTTACTAGGTAATTAAAATTTATATCAATAAAAACGCATAAATTATGATTAGCTTATTTTCCTTAACTTCCTTTTGAAGAAGGGATAATTTCTTAATACAGAAAAACCATTTTAATGACAAAATAATTGTTTCAAGTTGTAATGAGTTGTTATTGGCATTGGTGTACATTTGTATGTTTACATGTAAGTTAGGTGAACCATGAGGCAGTATTTAAATTTTTATATACGTAAAAAAGTAGAGAAAATTCTGAATTAGTTAAATATTTTTGAAATTGATCAATGTTGACCCTTAGGAAGTGGTAGTCCACTTAAGTCTTGTGATCTTTAATGTAATTATTGTCGATGTAAGTTTCTATTCCCTCTCAGTAATGTATTTGTTGATAACGAAGTAGTATTAACCTACATTTGATCAGTGTCTATACTTAACGCTGATAGGTGCGAAAGTCAGGCTGGAATCAGCCTGTTTTGCAATAATTATGATGACCTTTTTATGTATAGTGCAGCTTTTTGTATTAATAAATACAAAATGGTTTTATAAATACTTCTCTTGTATATATCTTATATGGTATGATATTGGTGCTCTACAATATTTTGTCCTTAGCTTTTATAAAGTTATCGATATATTATCATTGTTTTGTACATAAGTCTTTTTTATGATGTTAACTTAACATTATAATGTTGTAAAATGTGTCTATATTGATTTTTTGAGTATTTAGTTTTCAAAATGTTCTTAGTTGTGACGGTGATCTTGGTTGTATTTTCATTCCGATCCTTTCCTCGTGTTTCGTAACATGTATATTTTCTAACATGTTCGAGAATAAAAGATTGCAAAAAAGTAAATTGTATTTTGTTTTAATTCATTTTCACCCATAAGCTCCTCATTTTTAAAATTTATTTTCCCTAAAACTTGTCACATTAGATATACCTAAAACATAGAATCAAGAATTTATTTGACCATTCAACAATTGTACATGCTATCAGTCTCGGCATAAGAAAAATTACAAAATGTTGTAAAAATACATAATTTATAAAAGTTAAGTAGCTTACAACAAATATATATATACTAGTGGACCTGTTGCTCAAATTCGAGCAATTGCAAAGTATTACAGGCGTTATTTCAAAACGAATAACCCTAACAGTAATAATTTCCAATGTAAAAGAGCCAACTCCAAGATAATGTAATCAATCACTCTACTCCAGTTATCGAAACTGAAAACGAACGCTCTTGTGTGTATCATGTGTTTACTATGAACAGCTGTAATTAATACAAATTATTTGCCTGTTTAAGTAAACAAAATATTTTCTTCACAAGAAATACAAAATACATTGGGATTTTGATGCCCTGTGGAGCAAAGCCCAAGGACTTTTATTACAGGAATTAGTGAAAGGGGGTGTCTATACACAAAAAATACTTTATTTTGACACGTCGTTTGTAAAAATCCGTTATTATTAACGGAGGAGTAGTGTTTCGTAGAAACCGCCTTCACGTATTATATATAAGGATATATTGGTACTAGCAGAGTACCCGTCCATCGTACGGGGTTGGCATATAAGTATAAAATGCTTATTGCAGTTATACTCAAGCTTTGCGTTTTCTATAGGAAGGAAAAAATAACAGTTTGATAAAATTTGCTTCTTTAAAATTATGGTATACTATAGTATTACACATCTACCATAGCCATAATGTTCTGCCTCTTCACCTAAACAATAGAGAAAAATAACCTATCAAAAATTCGCAAAGTATCACAAATTATCCATGAAATTAAAAACATAAACATAACTGTAAACAATCCTACTTTGACAGTTCTCTTTGCATATCACAGTTTTTTGTTGCTGTTTGGTTCAAATTAGCTGTTTTCATAAATGCAAAAAAATAAAATAATAGTGCTGCACCCTGTTGGTGAACTTTTTAATACTTTTGCATATCATAGAAGCAACTTTTTTAGTTGAAACAGCTGACTAAATTCTTTAATTCCCTTTAAATATGAATACTCATAAGGTTTACATGGGGAGCTACAGAGCCACTGGGGCAGAGCCTGAAAGGATTTTTGAGATAATAGACGAGTTGATTTAGCCCAAAAAAGCCTCTAAGATAGAACAAATTCCAACAAATGGTTTTTCGGCGGTTTTTGGTAGTAATAGGTGTAGAAAGTACCAGGAAAAAAGTCTACCAAAATCGGACAACCGGAAGTCGGGTTTTTCCAAGATGGCCGCCGTGAGGCCCTCAAATCGACAAGATGACTGCAAATCCGTCGATTCATAGTTCCAGGATTGGCCGATTTCCACAAAAATAGGCAAACACATGTAGAACTATATTTCCAACCTTAAATATGAAAACTAGGCAGACAAAGTAACCCAAAGATGAATTTTCAGGGTATTATGGGCTAGAAAAATTAGATTTTTTACATCAAATATATGTTTTTCTAATATTTTGTACAAAGTTTGTTATAATTTCAAATTTATTTTTTCGCCATTAGATTCAACACAAAAAACCTAACAATTTAGTATATTGAATCTTTGTTCTGCTTCAATTTGTTACAGAGATATTGAAAGTAATAACTTTAGTATGTTTTCTTGCCGAGATAGCTCAATGTTAATCTTATGGAGAATAAGAATAAATATGAATATTATTTTTCATTAAACCTATATAGATAAGACTTTTTGTTCTGCTTCATGTTATCTGTTTTAATATTTTTTTTTTGCTAAAAATTCCTTTTTTGGCAGTTACCATTGCAGCAAACCTACGTATTCGGTTCCTCAGTTTTAATCATAAAGAAAATAAGAAAAAATCAATTTCTTATTACTCCGAGAAGTATAGAATATAACTTTAAAAACAATACAAGAAAACGTTTTATGGTTTTATGTTGTAGTTTTGGGTGTGCAGAGTTGGATTTTCCCAACATTGGACAAATTTTGAAAAAAAAACCATAAGCATTTTCTATGCACAATTTTCTAAATATTGACTTGGGACCAACATCGATATTTATTGGGTGGTCAGTACTTCATTTCAATGGGAAACGTATTTTGGCCGCCATTTTGGATCCACCTTATTGGATATAATTTTTTGTTGTTGTAACGACAGTGTTGTGACACATTATTACTATATACTAGATTTTCACGCACATTCCGTTGCCGAAATCCGTTTTTAAATACATTTTTTTGTTTTAAACGTTTTGTACTTTGAAATTTTTTTACGATTATTTTCCTTATCTTCAGTTAGTAGTTCATTCTTAAATAATTAATGATGTAAGGGCTTTCATTTGAGCTATTGATCATTAAGATTGGACGAGTTAGAGACGAGATACTAATCCCAACAAAATGTTAAATTTAACTTTTTATAAATCAGTTTTTATTAAATGATTTATATCTCGGGTTCTTAATACGTCACCAAGTTCTTTCTGGTCTCAAATTATTCAGTAAAGAATTAGGTTTTTTATTTTATTAGTCACTAAATAATATCTGACTAATTAATAAAAAATTAGTCATGCACCTTAATTTAATATGAAACTATTTGCATTTGAAATTTTTCTTTAGTTAAGTACATATATCCCCAATTCTAATAACTCCCAATAAATAATCCATAACTACAGTAAAAGTCAATACTTTGATGAATCTTTTAAGATTATAAAGAGTATTGGGAGTTATTTTTCGATTTAAGGGTATATGTCTTAAACTAAAGACAAATCTCGAAAAAAAAATTATTGTTTAATAAGACAGACCAGTATTAAATTTGTCACATTTTATTTAGTGATTAAAAAGATTAACCCAAACATTTACTGAGTAATATTAAACCAGAAAGAACTTGGTGGCGTATTAAGAACCCGAGATATAAATATTTTAATAAAAATGTATTTCTAAAAAGTGAAATTTAATATTTTGTTGGGGTTGGTAACTAGTCTCTAACTCGTCAGATTTTAATGATCAATAGCTCAAATGAAAGCCCTTACATTACTAAATGTTTAAGGCTAGAACGAACTGCAAGCGTTAATATTTACTGGAGATATAAGAAAAAATTATCTTAAAAATGCTCAAAATACGAAACGTCCTTAAGAAATGTATTCAGGAGAATTTTCGTTTGAATATATCTCTAAAACGAAAAAAAAGATATTTAAAAACTCATTTCGGCAATGGAATGGGCGTGAAAATCTAGTTTAAAATAATGTGTCACAACATTGCCATTACATTAAAAAAATTATTTATATCCAATATGGCCAATCCAAGATGACGGCCAAAAACACGTTCCCTATTGAAATGACACTGTCATTACATTTAAAAAATATTTATAACCGATAGGGGGATCCAAAATGACGGCCAAAACACGTTCCCTATCGAAATGAAGAAATGGTAACCCAATAAATATCGGTGGTGGTCAATATCAATGAAAATGCATGTGGATTTTTTTTTAATTTTTCCAATGTTGAGAAAATCCGTCATATTAAATCTTGATTCTAGGGGTTTTCCAGTAGACCGATTTTTGGCAATTTTTACTATGTTACTCTGCATACCCAACACTACAACATAAAACCATAAAACGTTTTCTTGCAATTTTTGAAGGTAATATTCTATACTTCTCGGACTAATAAAAAAATAGGTTTTTGCTTATTCTCTTTATGATTAAAACTGAGGAACCGAATACGCAGGTTTGCTGCAATGGTAACTGCCAAAAAAAGGAATTTTTAGTAAAAAAAATATTAAAACAGACAACATGAAGCAGAACAAAAAGTCTTATCTATATAAGTTTAATGAAAAATAATATTAATAGTTAGGTATGCTTATTCTCCATAAGATTAACATTGAGCTATCTCGGCAAGAAAACATACTAAAGTTATTACTTGCAATATCTCTGTAACAAATTGAAGCAGAACAAAGATTCAATATACTAAATTGTTAGGGTTTTTGTGTTGAATCTAATGGTGAAAAAATAAATTTGAAATTATAACAAACTTTGTACAAAATATTAGAAAAACGTATATTTGAGGTAAAAAATCTTATTTTTTTAGCACATAATACCCTGAAAATTCATCTTTGGGTTACTTTGTCTGCCTAGTTTTCATATTTAAGGTTGGAAATATAGTTCTACATGTGTTTGCCAATTTTCGTGGAAATCGGCCAATCCTGAAACTATGAATCGACGAATTTGCAGTCATCTTGTCGATTTGAGGGCCTCACGGCGGCCATCTTGGAAAAACCCGACTTCCGGTTGTCCGATTTTGGTAGACTTTTTTCCTGGTACTTTCTACACCTATTACTACCAAAAACCGTCAAAAAACAATTTGTTGGAATTTGTTCTATCTCAAGTGCCTATATTTACTCGACTATAAGAATATGCCTATATGTTGATCGTGAATGTCAGCTATTATCATACCAAATTTCAGCCTAATCTGTCCAGTGTCCAGTAGTTAATGCGTGATTGAACTTCAAACAAACACACAAACTTTCACATTTATAATAGTAAGATAAGATAAGATATATATCACATATCACATCTTCCTGGGGAAGGAGGATAATCATTTCTCATAAAGGTAAAGGTAGGAACTTAAAATACCGTATTCATATTTAAGTCTACAGTTTTCACTTCACTTAGAAGGTAATTATTATAGTTTTCGAAATACAAACAAAAAATTTGACTACAATTCAACCCCCCCCCCCTCAATGATGGGCGAGGAGTTTTGATGATGATGAATAAATGATTTTATATCCATAAAAAAAATAAAACAATTTTACCATTGGGAATATAACTGACCACTTTAACAAGTTTTGTGTGGCCAGTAGAGAAAATTATTAACAATCTAAAAATAAACATTGAACCAGCCTAGCTCAACATAAAAAAATGACACCTAGCTCTGTGATGTTTGACAATCCATTTATTGATAAAGCTGAATACCTAGACTAAAAAAATCAAAGGAGAAAAACTATTTAAATAATTTAAATTTGTATAAAAATTACATTTAGATGAGGTATTTTGTTGGACAATATCATACATCAGACTACTTCAAAAATTTTGTTAGCGAACTTCCCTAAATAGGGAAGTAGGTAGCTATAAACGTATCTGTATGGATTTATATGTGTGAACACGATAACTTGAGTAATTTTTGTCCGATTTCTGATGAAATTTTTTGTTTGAAAGTGGAAGCGGGATAAACTTTATTAACTTTATTATAAACTTAATTTCGCGATCCAAAAAACCAACATGAACAGACCATGGGAACGGGGTTTTATATGGGGCAAAAATTTGTTTTTCTCAATTTTGACCCTCAAATCATAAAATTTCCCGATTCCTCTCTAGACTTTCTTAAAGAGCTAAAAAAAAAACAAATAATTCAGTATATCGAAGTGTTTTTGTATGGTTATTGGTTACGTATTTGTCCTGGTGCTAAACAGCACTACTTGCAACGTTGCCAATTCTACCAGGCCGCTGCTTGGAGTTAAAGGTGGCCGTGATAATATGCTCTCCCGCGGCCACCGGATAAATGTATTACAAAATCGAAAATAAAACATACAATTTAAAACCAAAACAATACTTAAATTGAAAATCTTTTTTACTAGATATATGGCGTGCGGCCTTGGGCTGCCTCAAGTAACGTTGGGAGGACTATACAACCCTAGACTTGCTATGTTGCGACTTCGAAGGGCGCGGCCTGCTCTCCTCATAACTATAGAACAAACATAGTTTATGGAGTCAAACATTTTGTTCTATAAGTAATGTATTTGGCCAGATTTAAATTAATTACATTGGTTCTAAACATTTCTATGTTAATGATGTCACTGACTGATTGAGAATAGTAGACGCGTAACCAATTGAACCACTGACAGATTTTCGACATCCTAAATTAATGTCATTTTGTTTAATGACAGTTTTATATATTTTTAATATTGACAGGCATTGGTGACATTATATCTCTTCTATTGGAAAGTTTTTTTTGTCAGTTCAATGGTAACATCGTACGTACATTAATTCTTTCGGAGAACCTATGGCATCATCTATAAGCATTGAATATTAATTTCCCAAAATACTGTGTGGATATACTCAAATCAATGATACCAGTATTCCTCGATAGAAATTTATAGCTTTGTAGTTTTAAAGGCGGCCGTGTCGAAGCTCACGAGAACAACTTTCAACAATATCAATACAAAATTAAATCGAAATCAGTCAAGCCAAAGCCGATCAAGACAAGAACAACAACCAACAAGCTGTCTTCTTCTTCTTACTATCCATCTATCATCTTCATCTTCATACATAACCTCAACTGTTGTTGTCTGCTAATTTTCTTAAAGTAGGATTACCGGCAATTAATTCATTGCACTTTGCACTATACCATTTCAGTTATAGCCTACCTCAATTAATTTTAAACTATTGTCGTTCTTGTATGTCACTATGATATTGTCAAGGTGTAAATTTGGAACTTTGTTGGCGAGGGTAAGTTATTTCCATGGTTTGGTTGCATCATCAAAACAGACTTAGGCCTAGGCCTATGTTCGCTAGGTTTGTTTGTTTTTAAAAGCCTACTATAAAATAAATATATTAATAGGCCGAAATGTAAATTTAAAAATGTAGAAACTTACTAGATTAAACTAGAAACGTACGTAGCCTACATCTACAGAACTACTCATGCCTAAGTTATGTAATTTACTTTTAAAAATGAAGGTTTAAGCTTAACTGCTTAGCTTTAAACCAATTTTTGTTCAATTTAATTAATGTCCAGGCTTAGGCATACCCTTTGCTACCATATAACTTATACAATAGGCCTAGCCTACTTTCAAGGAACTGCATCATATTTAATTTTACGTGGTTTTGATTATTCATCGGATTTGTGTTTGTTTTTGTCAGGGCACAGAGGATTGCTTTGGTGGTGTGCCAATAATGTTTAATGTCCCTCAAGTGAGGACAAGGAGTTAACCTAGGCCCTACCGTACACAATTTCCTGATCGAATGTCTAAAGTTTTATTTGGTTTATGTCAAACTCTATGTACTTCGTAGATTTTCTGAGCTCTGATAATTTTGTTCCCCTGAAAATACTTTTTGATCAGTTGTCAATCTTATTGTTTAAAGGCTTAAATAGAATGCAATAAAACATATTCAATTGAAAGCATTAGGGCCATTCTGAAATTAAGTGGAATTTCCGCCCAAGAAAAATTTATGAAAGAATATTTATTTTTTATATATATTTTGAAGACTCATAACAAACTAAATACATACACCCTTTCAAGAGGTCAAGAATGGATATAATAATATAATGTATTACGTAATTTAGGCCTATCCATGGGAGTTACCGGTACCTCTGGAGGTTTCATTTTTCTGTTCAATCACTTGTAAATTCTAACCTTTAGATACATATATCTAGAGAGCTTATGTTTTCTGAAAGATAGGTACTTAACAGGCATCTCCCAAATAAAAATTCGAAGTTAAAATTTTAGCATATGACATGCATTATTTGTTGCACACATGGAGGTTACAAGTATAAAAGGTACTGGCCTTGCAAGAAAGGAAATCCTGTTTATTAACATCAAAAGTAGGACACATGAGCAGAAAACAATCAACAGAAATCCCATTACGGCTGCCACCTTCTTCCTAAAAACTCTACCAATGGTCAGTGCTACTGTCCAGTAAGCATTTTTAGAGCTTTTATATATGGTCCATGGAGGTTACATCCAACCCAGTGGACAACTTTAGATATTTAATTAGATCTTTTTGTAAACATTTTTAAGATGGTGTTAAGTCTAGGTTATATCATAGACTAACCAACAATAGACTAATTAAGGGAGTATGTTTTATCTATGGTTATATATTTTATTACTAAAATTGAGAATTTGTTACATTCAATGATTTTTTTCATAAGTCACTTGTAATGTAAGTGTTGCAAAAAACATGGGTGGGGATATTCCATGGTGGTTACATTTCGGGTACCGGTACTTTGCAGATTTTTAATCTCTTAAATGTAAAATAACATTGGGATCTCTTAAATACGATCTTGCTTCATTTACAAAAAAAAATATAAAGTTTATATAAATTAGTTTTTTTTTTTTTATAGAAAACTATGGAGGGACAACAAATTCCACTTAATTTCAGAATGGCCTATTAGTTTAATTCTTCCTATACTGGGAAGTAAGTTTAACCTCCAGCTGCGTCTGAGGATGTTTCAAAACCAGTGCCTCTGATCAACGGTGAGGCACAGAATATGAATTTACAGTTGACGTTGACATCCCGCAACGTGAGACGATGTTCTTATGTGAGACAATTTATGCAGACAGACTTAATTTAAGTAGGTAATCTAAAAACTCAATTCTAAAATGTTTCGTTAGTAAAGATGTACGGTACCTTTACCAAGAGTTATTTAATGATTTTAATTCCCATATTTGCAGACTGTGTTGACACATCATGAACTTGCACCGTCGTTAGCAGCCAATGGGAAACAGCTTGTAAGATGGAGGCATGGTACTCCGATCAACACAGTTATCATGTTTGTTCCTCAACAAGAGGTAAGTTCTTGTGTTGACATATTTTTGTTCAGTCTGTTTTACTTGTTACTAAATCAGCAGCCTAAATCTCTAAAAAGGGGTTGAAAAACAAATCTCATTTAGGCTAGTTACAATGGTATAAATTACCTACCCAGTGATTCAAAATAATTGTGGGTTCAGCGTCTTGATTTGAGCCATCTTTAAGAGAAACCCATAACAAGATACAGGCCTAGGCCTATGGTAAATATATAAACACTTGGAACATTTTTATCCTACTAATAGTATAAGTTACAGTTTGTGTGTTGGTTTGGAGCTCAATCCCGCATTAACTACTGATCAGGTTGGGCTGAAATTTTGCATAATAATAGTTCATAATCCTGATTAGGTACATAAACAAATAAGCAAGACCTCCTTTAACTCACACAGAACACAGTGGGAATCATGTATTTGGGCCGAGCAGATTTACAAGGTTAGTTGTTATCAAGAAGATAGGGTGATTTGCTAGGGAAATGGGTAATTTGTGGCGATTAATGGATACGGTAATATTTTCTGGTTAATGTGATTTTTCCCAAACATGGAGAAGTTTTGTTATACCTCCAGAATTTGTAATACATATACTCTCCCGTTCCGGCTACCTCCGGGTCTGGGTGTTTACTAGTTCTCAGGATAGCTACTATTTGTGCCAGAGACAGGCAAGTCTTTGAACTGTAGCCAGAACTCTCACTGCCGACGTCAAAAGTCCTTCTTGGGCCACCACACAAGCTAGCAATCTGCGAGGCCATTGGTGCCAAGTAATTTTTTTCTGCTCATAATTTTCCTTCTAATATGCCTACCTCAAGTTATACAGTTAATATTTTTTACACAATTTTATACTTTGAGAATCACTATTTGAGTGTTGTGGGATTTGTGTATTTTTACCAGAAGGTCTACTATTCACTAGCAATCATTGCCCTAATGGCTAGTCCTACTTAATGGCTAGTCTGAGCTTGAGCCAAGGCACAAAGGCATTGTAATAACTGTCAGCAGCATAAATGACTCCATAAGTATCAATGCCTGTGAGACATACAGTGTCCTTGGTCTTTTGCAGACAGTCTTGGTCGGCCTGGTAATAAAGAGATGCCCTTATTACACGGCCTTAGCAGTTCTTTGGGTGTCCAGAAATATTGAAAACGACTATGTCCAAGAAAGTCCTCATAATTTTGCCCATGTATATTCCTTCGTATCATTTATGTATGAAATGTTTTTCATGTTGCACAAAGAGCATTTAACATAATTTATTTAATGTTCTAACATCTACCAAATAACTCCTTTACCCAGATTTAACCAATTTTATTTTACCTTATTAAAAAAATACTTATATGGCATGTATATGTTTTATTTGCAGGCTTGGATTGTTGAAAGGATGGGGAAGTTTTTCCGAATAATGGAACCAGGTCTTAACCTGCTCTTCCCTATCATAGATAAAGTGAAATATGTTCAAAGTCTTAAAGAAATTGCTATCGATGTACCTAAACAGAGTGCTATCACATCAGGTAAGCTAAACAGCTAAATTGTAAATTGTAAATTGTTTTTTCTACTGAAGATGATTTTAAAAGTATAGTTTAAGTCCTTGTACAGTTACTCTCAAAGTAACATGTTTTCAGTACACATTTTTATTTGAAGCCTAAACCCCTCTCAGCACTATTCTTTAAGAACCAACCCCTCCCCCTTTTACATAGTTCTAACTACCCTTCTGTTTTGATAAAACTTATCATTTTAATTTAAAAAACTAAAAAAAATTACTAATGGTAAGATTTTTTATATTTAATTAACTTTGTAATATCTATTTATGTCTTCAGATAACGTTACTCTCAGTATTGACGGTGTGCTGTACTTGAGGATAAACGATCCTTACCTTGCAAGCTACGGAGTTGAAGATCCAGAGTTTGCGATCACCCAACTTGCCCAAACCACTATGAGGTAAGATAATCATCTACTAATAATACAATTTTGTCTGGGTTCATTATGTAGAATAATGATTTTTTTTTAAGTAGGCCTACAAAAAATAATTAATGTAAAACTCTTTTAAGTAGGATGGCTGGAGAAAACATTTATTGTATTAAGTATATAGAGTGTTATTTTACTAGACAAATTATTAAAAGCGGGTATTGAGAACGCTTATACAATTTCATAAAGAAAGTTTTACAATAGCTTACAAAGATTTATTACTTAACATTATACAATCACAGATGGTACTGTAACATTTTTACTACATGTCCCTGTGTTTGCTTTTTGATTTTCTAGTTTTGGCTAGATTTAAAGACTTGTGTTTTTGTTTTTGCATGTCAAGTATTGTAACAGGAGGGCTAAAAAAGTACAGACTGGAATCGAGGGAATCATCTTATGAGTTAGGTTTTTTAACATTTTATTTACCAATATTGAAAGTGTCAGCTATAATTCCTCAAATTTCTTACATCTATCATCACCAAAAATGGACATAATTTATTACAGTTCATGTTGCCTACAGATCTGAACTGGGAAAGATTTCTTTGGACAAAGTATTCAGGGAGAGAGAAAGTCTGAATGTTGGCATCGTGGAGTCGATCAACAAAGCTAGTGCAGCCTGGGGCATTACCTGTCTACGATATGAAATACGTAAGTTGTGCGTTGTGGCTGGCAAATGTCTGAAAACAATTCAATAAGTGGCAAAATAATTATCCAGCAAAAAGATCACATAAAAAAAATAAAAAGTTAGGAGGAAGTATAGAAATTATATTAAATTAAATTAAATTTATTAAATTTAAATAAATAATAAATTTAAATTTTTATACATTTATTTATTTAATATTTTATTTTAAATTAAATTTTTTGAATCATATCTGTATAGAAATCAAAGTGTTTATTGCAATGGTGTTTTTTCTGATTATAAAGAGGTTTTACATGGTGTCCCACAGGGCTCAATTTTAGGCCCAACTTAAAGTGGAAGGTCCATATTGATTATACAGCTAAAAAACTTAACAAAGGAATATTTATAATAAACATGCTTAAGAACAGTGTAGATTTTAATACCTTGAAATGCATTTACTATGCACATATACATTCCCATCTAAGTTATGGAGTTCAATTGTATGGGGAGGTAGTAATTATAAAAAAAACTTTTGTCATTGCAAAAACGAGCAATAAAAATCATGTACAATGTTGATTTTAGTACACACTGTAAACCATTATTTAGGGAGGCTAATATTTTAACTGTACAAGCAATGTATATTTTGGACTGCCTTGTGTTTGCAAAAAATAGTTTTAGTAAAACAGACACACATGAAAATGTACACAGTTACAACACACAAAACCGCTGCAATTTTATATCTAGACAGTGTTGATACAGCACCACAGCTACTAGTTTTATTGAAAAATCCAAACAGTATTATAATATGTTACCTAATACAATAAGATGTTTTAATTGTTTTAAATTTAAAATAGTGTACTTAAAAACTACCTGTTAAACCTGTGTCGATATAGAGAAATAGACTTCATAAATGATGTTAAATTAAACCTAAGTTAAAACCTTTTGTTCTAAGACATTTCCTTGACTGTGCCATGCATGTAAACCAGTGTAACGGCAATAAAGCATTCTTATTCTTATTCTTATATTAATGTAGGCCTAAGAAAGTTCAGATTTTTTCATTTGTCAAATAAATCGTAGACTCCTATAAAAAATAAACTTGACTAAAGAAAAACAAGCTGAATAAAACATTAACCCTTTATCTGACATGACCATAAATCTTGCGCTTGGCAGGATTTTTCCATGTGTTTTGCCAAAAAATTAAATATAGATAACAATATAATAAATTTTAAGGTTTAGTTCAAATCAAAAAAGGGTAAATTGCGGAGTTTGTTCCAAATAATTTCCTACGCTACTAAATTAAGCCACGTATCCCTGACACAAAACATGAATTTCCTTCAATGAAAATATATTGTTTGTTTGCAGTTATATTTTACTTGTTGAAATGATAATTGATTATAGATTATTTCAAATGTCTTGTGTGACCTTGAGGGATGGGGTAGACTCTAGGTTCAGGAACGTCAACCATAGTTTGATGTACGATTTTGTAACTGTATTAGAAAACAACAATTAAGTCTCTATTTTCCACCTGGTAAGTGAATTTTGACTCCACAAAAAACACCATGTTTTGGTCTGAGATTCAAAATATGTTTAGATTAGGTAACCTCTGATACTGGTTCTTTTTCTCCTTTGCCAAACTTTGTTAATGTGTTTTCTTCAGGTCTTAAAGAAAATCATTGTTCTTCAGATCATCGTTCAAAAATATTCTTGAAAAATTGTTGCATGTCAATTGAGTCCATTTAAAAATATCTACTAATAGTCGAACTTCTGTACTTTACTACTGAATAACCTGTGTTAACAGGAGATATAAAACTTCCAACTAGAGTCCAGGAGGCGATGCAAATGCAAGTAGAAGCAGAACGAAAAAAAAGAGCGGCCATCTTGGAATCTGAGGGAGTCAGAGCGGCTGATATTAACGTCGCAGAGGGAAAGCGAACGTCTAGAATCCTAGCTTCAGGTAAATTACCTCTCTATATGAAACTTTGAATAGAAAGTTATGTAAGGTTACCAACTTACATGTGCATTAGTACGATAACTTATGTGATCCAAATTTGATTAAATTTGGTTTCTTTTAGAGGCTGAGAAGCAAGAGCAGATCAACAAGGCCAGTGGAGAGGCAGCGGCCATGTTGGCTGTGGCGGAGGCCAGGGCCAAGGGACTTCAGATGGTTGCCAAGGCTCTAGGTGTCCAGGTAAAGGTCCAAATCAAATCAAACTTGGTCCCGTGGTAGTGCTTGACTGGGCCCAGTTGTTCCAAGGTTTCAGTTAAAATCAAATAATGCCCCAGAAATGTTCTTGTAGAGGTTGTCTGTTTAACCGGTCCGCATACTAATACCTACCTCAGTAACCTAAATGGAGTGAAAACTATTGTTCTCGGTGCCTGTAAGCGTAAATGAATCGTTTATCGCAGAAACCCCATAATCAACATGTTTCACAGTTGTGTGATTTCTGCATCAAACGGTGTATTTCAATTTGTACATCATAAATATACAGTAGAAGCCCGGTTAACCATAATAAAGGGGGGAGAGCTGTTTCGGATAACCAATTTTTCGGTTAACCCATCACATGCTAAAAATAGCCTATGTATTACCACGGTCTGAAGGAAATATGAATTTAAAACAATGTCTATACAATACAGTGTTTTATTTCAGCTACAAAAATTTTACAATGTGTTAGGAAAGCCCCTTTCTAGAGAGAGGGGCTCAGCGCTACGCCTCGCTGTTTACATTGTATTGTACTTATATTTTAGCCCTGTATTAATTTATAGAACCGTTTCATTTAACCCAGGTTTTGATTAACCTGATTTCAGTTAACCGGGGTTCTACTGTACTAAAAAGTAAAAATCAAAAAAAAATTTGGGGTTTCTGCAATAAAGGAATCAAATCAATCTTGTTTAGTTAAAATTATCCAATTTAATACCTATTATGATGATTTGATGTAGACGATAGAGAAGTTATCATGTCTATAACTAATCGTGTTAATTTTATATGATGTATGATGCGTATGGTGCTTGTATGATGTGTTTTTGTGATGTTGTTTGTATATGATGTGTTTCATTATGACGGAGTGTTTTGTGTTCAGGATGGCAAAGAGGCAGCCAGTCTAACAGTAGCTGAACAGTACGTGGAGGCTTTTCACAACCTGGCCAAGACTAACAATACCATGATCTTGCCTTCCAACGCCGGGGATGTCCCTGGAGCTGTGGCTCAGGTAGGTGTAAATGTAAAACTTGACTGTGTAAATGCTTGATTATACAGGGTGAATGTACAAGCTACTAGCCGGAGAGTAAGAATACAGGCTTGTGTGATTTACAACTCCCGCTGTTAACCGATTCCTCCGATGTCATCGAGACTTATACTGGTTGTCGTTTCCGTACAAACTTGTCAGTAAACTAAGATTTTTTACGACCCAGACTCTTAAAAGTCGGTGAGTGTAAAAAAGTCCTTGAAAGAATACACTTTCCCAAAGCTGTTTTAGGAGCAGTTGTCAAATTATCGCAGCGAGTACTCGAGACTAGGTTAAAAGTTAAGAAACTGCTTGTTAAAATGCTGATTTGTAGCCTGTCAATTTGTCTTGTGTAATCGAGCCTGAATGGAGAGTAGGCTAGGTGAGATAATCTCTGGTTAAACCTTGCAATCTTTGATATCATCACTTCTATCAAGCCAATTCTGATCCATTCAAAACACAACTGGTTGGTGACTTTGCCAATCAATGGATCCTAGCATCGATCGCACAACACTTTAACGAATTATCCACCTGAATCATTTGACCTGAAACATTCCAGAACGTCCGTAACTCACACCAATCCATAACTAACAGCGCCATCTTGCTTTGTTCTTTAACGAGGTCAAGTACGTTTGAATTGTTTACCCACATATTGAATTTCAACTTGTTCCAGGCGATGACGATCTACACAAACCTTACCCAGCAACAGCGCGAGGGAAGGTCCCTCAAGTCGGACCCTCCACCCTCCGCTAAAGAGAAAATTTTCATGTCTTCATCTTGACAGCTGTAGCGCCGCTTTGTATAAACTCAAATCTTTTGTATAACGTGTTGAAACCTCTTTCCGAAATGTAAGTGATTCAATAATGTTAATTATTTTAAGTTAATATGAAATAAAATGTTTCACGAGAATGTGGGAATATGTAACACAAACTTCCTATAGTCCTTGTTATATATGGTATTAAGAGGTAAAATTGTGAGAAATACCTTTAGATCCTAAAACTGAAGATCCATTAGGGTTTTGGTAGAACAGGAACAAGATGAGCAGAGAAGCGATGGCTCTGGCCAGAGTGACGAGAATCGAAGGACCACAGATGAAAGATGATGTTGAGAAATGACTATTGTTGTGTAGTATGTAATTCTTCACTGATTTAAATTAAAACTCTTCTTCATTAATAAAAAGAAAGCAATTCACTACTCATGAATATTCTGGACTGTACACGAAAATTTACAACACATCTACTTTAAATAAAAATATCTTCTTGGATCCTAGCTTGACACTTGGTACTATAAATTTGGAATCCATATTTAAATGAGAAATGATGAAATAATGCACTTGGAGCGGTAAGAGAGAAAGAGAGATTAAAATATTTAATATGAACTAAACCAAAAGGTAAGCACTGTGTACTGTGAGAGAGGTGAGTCTAAACTGAACTGACTAGTACGAAGTGCTGTAGTGAACTTTGGACAGTGATGTCATCATATCAGCTGTTGTATCCTTTCAATAACTGAACTAAAAACTTGACTTGAATGTTAATACTACTTGATTAATTGTTTATATTTGACTGTATATAGTTCATATGTTATTAAATAAATATTTTATTAAATGTCCTTAGTTGAATTACTAAATATTTAACAGTCCTAGTATGTATATTATTTACGAACAAATTTCTAACATTGACAATGAAGTGTGATATGCAGTAAACTCTCGTTAGTTCAGACTTGATAAATCTTCTTAATCCAGACAATTTGACAAAAGACAAGGTGAAGAATATCATCTTATGTACACAAGGCTTGATGCTAGATTACAGTGCATCTTTTAGTCAATTTTGTTTTAAAATTAAAATATTTTTTTAATTACAAAATATTGAATTTAGCTTCCAAGGCAAGGCCAAATTTGACATTTGCTGGTCACGTTCATATCTTTCACTTTGGGCTTGGGATGACTTCCACCACTGATTTGGAATTGTATAAGTACTATGAAGTAGGTACTCACAATTCCAAGAATCTAGAAAAAAATCGTCTTATTAATTAGGAAAGTAAACTATAACGTAAAAACGATGTCAAAATATCTGCAACCTTTTGGAATGTGAATTTTGCGATATCATGGCGACAATGGAAGGCATTTAAGTGATCATTAACAATTTATATTCCTGTAATCACAGAAGATGATTGTGATCACAGATGAAAGTCATTTTCTGTGATAAATGCACATTGTATTAAATTGATTATTAATCAAGCAAATTATGCCATCTTCCTTATAGCAATATGAAACTTACTTGCAAATTTTGGGGAAATGTCACTCCTGCTAATCTTGACTTATTTTGTCTGGGGTATTCAAATATTTACTGTAACATTTAATTTTATTAGATTCTTGCATTTTACGAGCTGATAAAAAATCATGCTTCAGTTATGTCCTGATCTTATCTAGTATCTATCCCAAGTAATTATACTGAGTAACAGTAAATCGTAATTTTACGAGTACTATTAAATTAAATGACAACAAGTTGGGCATACACACACCTGAAATAGTAAATCCATGTTCAGGGAGAGAAGCTTCAGCGCTGTTATTTTTATTTTTCGACTGTTATGCTGCATCACAAAAATGTTTATCTGTGAAAATAAAAGGTATAAGTAATTAGCTAGAGATACTAGAGATAAATTTATATAAATTACTTTATTTATGCTTTACAGTGTTGACATAGGCTTTGTGACCACAGATATTTAAGTTTTTATCGATATAGTTGGTTTTCTAGGGAATCTGAATTCGGTGAATGCATATGATGCATTTATCTATTTGTGTAACCTATATGCATTATGATTATTGTTTTCCATATATCCATCAGAATATAATTCAATAATGAGAAGGGTTCTTTCACATGGTTAAAACCTCATTTGGTTGGTAACAAACTGTTCTATAAGCAATCACTTAACAGTATAGCACAGGGGTTCTCAAACTTCACCTACTCAAGGACCCCCGTAATTAATTACAGTAAAACGGACCCCCTACAACTACCCTCACCCCCTACCCCCGTTAACCCAATATTTACTTGCTCATAGGCCTGTGTTGAGCTTGCTACGTATGCATTTTGTAATGCAAACTGGAACTGTTTTTTTTTTAGAAATAGGCACTTTTGGTGTGAGTAATTAAAAATAAATTTAATATAATTTTTTTGCGGACCTCTAAAAACCTGGCCAACAACCCCCCTAGGGGTCCTCGGACCACACTTTGAGAAACTGTGATATAGCATATTAGTAGTCATGGCAGCGATCTAGCAGAAATTTGACCTTGAGATGATCTAGGTGTACTCTCAGCTGATTAGTTGACCACAGCTGACCACGTGACGTCAGTAGGTGTTTGTATTAAATATTAAATAATGGATAAAAAGTGTTGGCCTGACCGGGTTTCGAACCCCGGTCTTTTTGTTGGTAGTTGTATGCGTTAGCTGGTTGAGCTACAGCAATGTTATGGGTATGGAGTTTTATATCGGTAAATGACACCTTGTATCTTATATATATAGGGTGTGTATTGGAGGTTTGATTTTAATATGGTTCACGGGTTCGAATCTAACTAATGGTAACTGAGGTCTATGGGTTCAATCCTATCCTAGTAGGTCTGGAAAAAAACACATTATATAGTGTATAATGCTTAAACCTTACTGTTGATCATAATGGTAAATGTTGGAGGTTATTTTATATAGTGTATAGTGCTTAAACTTTACCGTTGAGCATGTTATGTTGATATTATACATGTGTATCTCTGTAACTTACATATACAGGGTGTGTTAATATTGGTTGGAGGTTCACGGGTTCGAATCTAACCAATCACAAAACATGTTATTAGAGGTTTATGGGTTCAATTTTAACCTATTATTTGTAGGTCTATGGGTTTGATCTTAACCTATCACTTCTGGTAAGGTTCACGGGTTCAACTCTAACCAACCATAAAACATGTTATTTCTGGTTATCGGGTTCAATCCTATCTCAGTAGGTTTTATAAAAAACACTTTATATAGTGTATAATGTTTAAGCGGAGCTTTACCGTTGATCATAATTGGTAAATGTTGGAGGTTATTTTATAGTGTATAATAAATGTGAAACAAACAGATGTTAAAAACAGCTGAAAGAAGGCTTAAGTTTACCATTGAGTATAAAAATGGCCTTTGTAAAGGCCACCAAATATTATATGTTAAACTTATATTTAATCTATGTTAAATGAGTTCTTTGTATTGTAGTGTGAGTCCTGGAGGTTCATAGGTTTAATCCTTACCAATCACCATTCATTTCCGGTTGGGGTGTTTTTTTTTGTATAGTTAACTGTTTGTATATAAGTTCTAAAGGTTTGATCTCTTGTATGTGTAACATAACCTCACTCTTTACTCATACCACTTTGTTAATTCACCACAGGAGCGCCAGTGTCGATGGTATAATTATAATAATGATTAACTTGATATAAGATTCATCATAACAGATTACTCTGAGTTGAGGTATTAGTTTACAAATTATCTACCAGGTTACAGCACTAGTGCTACCAACTACTGTTAGCCACTTATGTGACTTTGTATATGTAACATAACCTCACTTTTTACTTATTAATTTATTACTAACAGTATGTTACTCTAAGTTGAGGTATTAGTTTACAAATTATCTACCAGATTACAGCACCAATGATGCCAACTACTGATTATATTGTATATGTAATATAACCTCACTTTTTACTTAATAATTTAGCATTAAGTGTTGACAATATATTATTTTGAGTTGATGGTATTAGTTTATAAATTCTCTACTAGGTAGCAGTACTAGTGCTACCAACTACTGATTATATTGTATATGTAACATAACCTCACTTTTTACTTAATAATTTATTATTAATTGTTGATGGTATGTTACTCTGAGTTGAGGTATTAGTTTACAAACTCTCTACTAGGTTGCAGCACCTGTGTCTAGCTAACTATTGTTAGCTGGTTATTTGACTGAATCATTGATGTTTAAATATGCTCTAGACAAGTTAAATCAACAAAATAATATATTTTTTAATCCAGATAGGAAATCACACTCTGATAAGACCTTAGTTGTCTCTGTATAGTGTTTTGTTGTAGTGAAAACCTCAGCTAGTATCAAGTGATAGTCTACAATTAACAGGTAAGTTTTTAATAGTTATTAAAGGTTATTCTATACCAACCATGATAAAAACTTTTAAAAAGGTGTATATTGCCATAGTATATCTTGAGGTATATGTAAAAATTGTTTCAACATAAATATTATGATAAAATTAAATACTTAAAAGCAGTACTATTTTGTTGTAAGTTTAAAAATTATAGTGACAACTTTAAGTGTTAAAATTATTTAAACTCTGAGGATGCATATGTAATTGAAAACACAGTTATTAAGATATAAGCGTTTATTCTATAAACACATTATGGTGTTAGTGCTTGTATATACGTACATTAGGGGAATTCCCATGCATACCAGTACATTTTATACTATAAATTCTTGAGTTTGTGAAAAACTGTAGATCTTCATCAGTGAGGAGGGACGTGAATCTCGATGGTAGAAAGGTGATTCTTTCCTCCCCAGAAGATGTGGTCACTTCCAAGACAATAACTGTAGTCCCGAACCGTGTGCTGACTCTCTTTGCCCCTTTGATCCTGGCCGGCTCCTTAAGGTCTTTAACAGGAATCTTCAATGGGGATGAAAGCACCTCACATGACTCTAGTCTGGCAGAAAGATCCATCTAAAATCATACAGTTAAATTAGTAGGGTGAGTATAGACCTGAAAATTTGACAAGGCAAAAAAAAAAGGTTAGAATTTCACCATAAACTATAGGTCTTTTAGTTGTGTCTGAGGAATAAGCTCACATAATAAGTCCATAAGATTGTGTTACTCATCTCTAATGGCTTAATAAAGTGTTATCACCATAGCATATTATCATATGTAAGGGGTAGGGATGGTTTGAGATATTCAAAAGTAATAGTTTTATGGAGTAACAGACAATGTATGAAAAAGAATATTGCTTTGTTTCAACACTCACATCAAAGTATTAAATATTTCAACACTAATATTGGTAAACTGTTTTGGTAAGGACGTGTTTAATGCAAAACATCTAATAAAGTTTAATTTGTATATATGAATTAATCTTTATTTTATTTATAAATTATTAACAAATATTTGTTTGAACAAAATTTGAATTTTTTAATAATAAGATGTAAAAATAATGATCTGAAAGCTAGATCAAGAGGTAATATATATCCCAGGCTTTCTTGAAATAATAAACTGAATTTAGCAACAAAAGCTTATATTAGAATCAGGTTTAAACTAATATACTCAATTTATAGATATTAACAGGCTAGTATGAAAACTAATATTTTTCTGCAACCAATATGGAAGTAACAAATATTAACATCTCTAGCGAAGGGGACTAAAATTATAGTAGTAATATTTACCTTGTAGTGATGATGAATGTAGAGAATATCTATTCAGCAGAAGCAATATCTCAGCAGATTGTACTGTTGAACAGCAAATATACCTTGTATATATACGGTTGGGAGAGGAAATGCTTGAGGTTACTGCCACATCCTTTTCCCCACTCCAGCTCCTATGCTACACTATCAGTTATAGCCTCACAAGATGCCTGATGCTAGAGAGTGTTTTGTCTGTCGGCGCTATGTATATTGTTGTATATTAATACAGATTTGGGATGATGGAATCTATGTTTGCTGCAGGTATGTATCTTTAAACTTAGCGTTGTTTTATGTAAGGTTTAATTATATATATTGTTTTAATGCTCTGCTTATGTGATTGATAGATGTGATATGCTTGGACCAGCAGAATTTGTGGCAGCACATTTTGGCCCGTATCAAGAGTTTGACATTGGATGCGAGCATGAGGCTGTGGAAGGTGGATAAATTGGTAAGTTATTAATTTTTAAAATATTACTTAGGTGACCCACGTTTCCACACCACCCATGAGGTAGGGGTCTCAGCGCGTTGATGTATATTTTACATGGGCATCATCCCCTGTAGGCCTACCCCACGGTCTAAACTAATCTTTTTTTTTACTTTTTATTTTTTATGATTTTTTTGGTGGCTCCAAGTTCTGCTATTCCTACAGGCTTAGAAACCGTTCCAAGGAGAAGCACAGGTTCTTCTAAATCTGGGCTTCTCAATTTACTAGGCTTGGGGGTCTGTATCTATCATAGGAAACCAGCGTTTTATGGTTTTTAGGCCAACCCATGCATCTACTCTAGGACTTACTATAGCTTAGCCCGGCCTTTTTGAGCAGGTGACAGTACACTAAACCGTTCCAAGGAGTAGCACAGGTTCTTCTAAATCTGAGCTACTTAATTTACTAGGTTTTGTGCCTATCATAGGAAACCAGTGTTCTACGGCTTATTAGGCCAACCTATACATCCGCTCTAGGACTTACAACGGCTTAGCTCGGCCTTTTTTGAGTAGGTGACAGTATACAGACACTAAACTTTAAGCCTAGAGTAACTCTTTTGCGTAGTACTCAGCAGAACGTAGAGCACAGTTACTGTTATATATATTTTTATGATAAAAGCAAACTATATTACCACTACTATTGTTATCTATATACATATCATCTTCAATTTCAATTACACTATCATGCAATTCTCTGAGGAATTGAGCTTTCTCAAGACCTTTTGTATGTAAGGCTGTGAAGGGTTTACATAAATCTTTAATAAAGTCCAAATCATAAGGTATGTCCCCATCATACCAATTTAGGTGATGGAAACGTTTAGTTAACCATCTTGCTGTACGTTTCATTTTACTATTAAGAAAATTGAAGCTATAAGGGTTTTGAAAAATTAAATGTGTTCTATATGATTTAGCGACAATAGCAAACTCTTTTACAATAAAACAATTATCGTTATCTTTAAACCCTTGAAACTCTACTACAGCTTCCATAGTGAGGTTTCACCATACAAACGGTCAAAATATGGGTCGGGGAGTTTATGTGATAAATCCTCTGCGTCTGATAAAAGTTTCTCGATACAAACTCTGATATCCTCCTCTAGATAGAATAGTTCCAAAAGTGAACGGTTTATCATAGGTATATTTTTTATCAGTAGATGCCACTCATTTAGGTTTAGAGTCAAAGAGTGTTCTCCATCAGAGATACATGCATACTGATGTCCAAAGATACTTGTTACTTTAATCGAGGCCTTAGTATCAAGTTTAATAATGTATTGACTTTTACTTAATAAAGCGATAGTTATTTCATTAAACCTGTCACAGAGTTGACAGAAAGAGTCATAGGACCAAAATACAAAACCTTTTCTCCCTTTAAATAAAACCCCGAGACTATTATCTCTGTTTTTAAAGATCCCGGTGATCAGACACTTGGTTAGGTCAAAATCTAGAAAGTAGACTGACTTTAAAAATATTCCGGTTATTACATTTATAGGTTCTTTTTCTCTAAGGATGAGTATATGCTCTGTAACTACGTCCTCACCTTGTGAACTCATCTTGCCTACTGACTCTAAATCACCCCGTTTTATCCTGAAATTGCACCCTACCTTCTTCTTCTTCTTCTCCATCCTCAGAAGAGGAAGAGGAAGTATCTTCGTATTCTTTACGCCATTTAGCTATAATACGGGAGGCCCCTAAAGGTACTTGAAAAACACATGTTTCCGTATGATATTTATAACAGTCTATAAAATGTGATTTTATCAATAGATTGTCTTTTGTATAGAACTCAAGTTTAACCCATCCGTATGCGCTCCCCATCTTGTTAGTATGAAGACTAGTTAGAGACTGACAAGTAAACCTGTTATGCGGAGACTTTTCTCACATCACCGGTTATAGGTGTATATGTTATATGACAGTCGTGTATAATAAGGCAATATCCCCATGTAGAAGCGGGAACATTTTCTCTAAATTCAATTTCCAATCTAACATCCACAGGTCCTGTTTTAATTGTATCGTCTTGTTTTGAACAATCAATAACGTATAGTGGACATTTCTCCTTAAATTCTTTAAAGTCCAAAATAGGTGAGCTAGTTGTATTGTTGTAATAGGCTCTTTGAAAGTTTGTGTACATATCATACAATAGACATTCATTACCCCGAAGGTTATCGTATGGATAGAAATTTGAATTCAAATACAGTTTAATTTCGTTTAGGTTACAGGAATCAAACTGTGACATGTTTTTAGTTACGTCACCTTTTCGCCCTGTCTGTAGTCCAAAGATGACAAATCTAGGTTTTTCTGTCTGGTTAGTTGTGCGAATCTGCCAAGAAAGATTAGTAGTAGCTGGTAAATTAGGAAATTCGTGAATCTCCCATGAACGGAACGGAACATGAATTACCGGGTCCTTTTCAATATACCTATATAGTTTTAATTTTTCCGTATCATTAACTGTAATATGAGGCATACGCCAATATATTTTAGTAAGATCCACCTTAACTGTACCGGGTGAAGCTAAACATACAGCGTTAATGTCTGTAGCCGACCGCAACAGCACTAATTCCTGTTTAATGTTTATTAAAACTTTTCTATAGTCTTCGGCAATGCCCAGTAGTAGACGTAAAGGAATGGAATATACAAACTCGGTAACTTTTTCAGTATTACTAGGCCCTAGCCAGCAGCTATTTTTAAGGGGATTTATTTCCTCCTGACGTATTGAAAGGATATTCTTTAAAGTTGTAGTGAGGCCCACATTACGTGTTCTGTCAATTTCTTTTCCACATATCTCATATCTGATTTCCTCAAAGAGGAAAGCCATTGCGTTATTTATTAACTGGACATCTTGTTCTGTACCATCTGCTGTTTTCTTTGCTGATACTTTCCCATGTATTATGATATAACTCTCAAACGGTAGAGTAATAACATCTTGCTGTAAAATTGGAATCCGTATTTCATCGTTATTGTTTAGAGTAGTTGAAGTGTATGGTTGATATGTATGGTATTCAATACCGGTAATAGTGTCATCATACAAGGCTTCATTTTCGATTGCTAGTAGAGCCATTTTGAAATACTTTAAAGCCAAGAGAGCGCAGCAAGTTTATATTCTTATTAGTTAACCCTCCGGGTGTTCTGGTAGTAATGCGTTTTGAAACTACAGGTCCCTGATTATATATGATAAGACCCATTGGTACGTCTTAGATGTAAACGTACTGATATTCTCTCTCCACGAAAGTTTACCAAGTTTCCGTCTTGATCTCTTAACGAAACTGTTAAGCTGTTTATCCTTTGAGCGATGACGGGCAAGTAAATTACATTCTTTGGGATCTCAATGATTTTATACCCTGGTGGCTCAGCTGGATAGAACTCGTGTATTACATGAGATTCGATGCCATCAATAAACGAGCCACGTGTTATGTTACATTCCACTCTGATTGAATTAACTCTGATAATATCGACAGGTAGTTCGGAAACGTGTGTTTTATCCGCCTCGTATACTCTATTATTAAAACCTAATGTCTTACCTATTGTACCGGGTTTACTGAAATCTATACTTTCCTGACAAGTCAGCTCGGTTTTAAGTGTATTATTATTAGCTTTTAATGTAAACTTGTACTCTTTAGATAGCTGGGACTTTATATATTTTTCTATATCTTCAATCTCGTATGAACCCTCGGGTATAGTGACAAGACCATTATTACCATAGTGAAACTTGTTATTTATATTATTTTCAATATTTGGTATAGAATTGTATGTAGATAGTTCGATTAACCCTAGCTCCCACTCCCCATTACTAACATCAATAGGTGTTGATAACTCGTGTGTAAAAATGCTACTTGTACCCGTGAGGCTAAACATTTTTAGTTAGAAACTTTAAACACAAGTGTCCACATATGACTGAGTCAAAACTCTGTTCTCTCACATAATTATAGTAAACCTCACAGCCCCCAAAATATCTCATTAGCTCAGGTGGGGGCCTGAGATTGCCAAAACTGTCAAAGTAATAAATTATATTGTTTATCTTTTTATAACATACCCAGTGGGTACCGACCCCTGATATACTGTCCAAATTCACTATAGCCGATTCATACACTTTAGGCTTTTTTGGTAAACTATCCCTCATATATACGCCTCTAAAGTTTGGTACCTTAAGTAATTTTGCATACTTTATCAAGTCATAGTTTGTTAGAGGTTTTATCGGTATTGACAAGCTTTTTTTTTCTTTGTAACTCTGCGTTTTACTTTCCTTTTGCCGGCACCTTCTCTTTTATACGGTCTAAGATACAGACCCTTACCCTTCTTTTTAGGGGTACATCTTTTCTTTTTCCGCCCCCCTCCAAAAGCTGTTTTAGTCTTCATTATATTTGTCACAGCCCACGCTGCAGCTTTCTCACCTATACTAGAGTCTGATGCTTTTACACGCTGCCAAGCACTATCAATCAGCTGTCGGTCTGCGTTTAGCCGGTTCGCGTTATCTTTGTATTTTGAATAGGCAATATCGTGTACCTTACACGCCTCGTCTAATTTGTTTATTCCTTTATCTCCCTTCGCTAACCTTTCCTTTAATTTTGTGCCAGGTCCACAATAATTATACCTTTTACTACTAAAAGGATTAATACCCGCTGGTAAATGTAATTCAATAGGTAGCTTATCAATGACTTTATTTATAGCTGATGCGATAAACCCACTTCCTCTTTTGGGAGTCTGTTTCTTTCTGATTGTCTTTTTCATTACTGCAGGTATTTAAGCACCTCGTACAGTCTGGTGAGTAACGTCTCACGTATACAGGTAATTTCCAAAATATCAAACGCACTTTTTACTGAGCCCGTAATAGTACCGGTAAACTCGTTGTATTCCAACACCGAACTGTCAGTTAAAAAGTATATTCTACCGTTTATATACCGGAAAGCCCCATTAACACTATTAGGAACCCCAGCTAAGTAGGAGCCTATAAGACCTAAATGAGAAGCTCTATATGAACACTCATCCAGTGAGTAAATAGACCAATCGTCTACCAATAAATATGTTTTACCTGTGTTACCGGCTAATACAGCATTTACTTTAATTACAGGTCTTGCAATTATACTACTAACACTATGTTTAACATTTAACATCATTGATGGATATTGAAATAGATAAACATCATTCCCGCTAAATAAAGCGATTTGACCACTTGGTCTTTGGTAAATGGCCGATACCTCTTTAAAATCATAGGGTAGAAACCCTAACCAGTCTGTAATCTTTATACTAGTATTGTATTGTTCAGGTGTTCTTTCAGAGGGGTCAAGACTCAGTACCCATACACGATCTAGTAGGAATGCAAATATTTTCTTATTCACAATTAAATATGTAGATATGTTTCTTTTTAACTCACAAATATTAACATTTTCAAAGTTATTAGGTTTTTCTGTAGTAGATGTTGTTGGTTTACTGGTTGTTGTTGTGGATGTTGTTGTTGGTTTAGTAGTTGTTGTAGTAGTTGATGGTTTACTAGTTGTTATGGATATAGTTGTAGGATTACTAGTTGTTGTAAATATAGTTGTGGAGGTAGTTAGTTTACTAGCTGTTGTTTGAATAGGACGTCTACCGTATAAAAACTGAATAGCTAATATATCATCTTTACCCAATTCAAAATCGTTTAGATCTACAATTCCTTGAGGATGTCTCATAAAAGGGTACATAATTGATTCATTATCAAAAGAGTGATCTATCCCTAACGCATGTCCAATCTCGTGTACTAATGTCAGAAAGAACGAAATGTTTCCATAACGTGGTAAGTCCATAGTATAATCCCAATTCTCCTCAGAGTCAAAATGAATATCGGTTGAATTATATCCAGCTTGAGGTGTATAAGCATGAGCTAATACTAGACCAGGTCCGTCAAAATCATAATAACAAACATCTTTTCTAGAATATAACATATGTTTTCTTTGTACCGAAAATGAAATAAATATTGTAGGGTTATGAAATGACCTTCTAAAGGTAATGTTTGCATGCTTTTCCCATACACGGAATGCTTTTTCAATAATAATACTATGTAGATGAGATATATTATATCCATACCAAGTAATTACTGTTGTATTCCATTTACGGTTAGGTATAACTGAAAATGGTAGTGGATTATCTTTATTCCCACATCGAGGTTGGTCTAATAATTCCAATGTAGCATTATCTAAAGCACCGGTTACTTCCAAGTTAAATGTTTCTTGAAACTGTTTTACAGCATCGGTTATATCATCAGTTAGAGCAGAATCAGCTATATAGCCATACTTCTCTAAATATTCTAATGTTTTATTACCAAACACAGTGTGTACGAGCAATAGAAACACAAGAACCGACATGGTCAAAGATTCAAGCTTTAATGGTCAAAAGTACACTTTTTATCCATCATAAACAGATTATAGTTAGTTATGGCAGTAGTACCAACTGTTGTATAGCTAATATATCATCTTTATTCAATTCAAACTCGTTTAAATCTATCTACTTCGTCTCCATCAGAGGATGTTGGTTCTATTTCTTCATTAGGGACTTTAAATAGTTCCCCCCAATTTAAATAATCATTTTCCCCAGCAATAGGTAGATTAGCAGACCTTCCCGTGTGTCTTTTATGGATATAGTTAAATAAAATCACACCAAATTTTTTCAATTCTTTATCATGATGATCTTTGTTTTGTGTTATTAAACCGTGATGGTGCGATATTTTTTCATTGATGGTATTAATATCAGATTGAAGTTTAGCCAAATGTGTAGATACCGGTATAAATATTTCGTTTGTACTTTTTTCCAAATATCCTTTTGTTACAACATCGTCTTTATCCATAGGCTCAGCTAGATGTGTTATTTGTTTTCCCTGTGCATCATAATGAGAGTCCTTAAGTGTTAGGCAAAGTCGTTTTACAGTCTGGTAGTTTATTCCGTCGTTGTTTTCAACAGGATTACCAACATTTATTAATCTTTTACTTCTAAGATTATAGCTGTGTTTATCACTGGGTATAATTCTTTTATCAACATATTCTTTTGAAGCCGCATCATTACTGTTTTTAGGTTTACCAATATTAGTCAGGATTTTGCTCTGTAGATCATAGTTTCCCTCAGGTGTAAAAATAAATCCATCACCCTTTGGTCCTTTAACAGGACCTTTACCCGATTTACTACTACGTCCAAACTTATCAATGGTCATTATATTAATGATTTAAACCTAGAGTTTCCACCACCTCTTATATACCCGGCTTCCCGTAGCTCTTCTATAATACTAATGATCTCATTGGAATGTACTCTGTTTCCAGTCTCTGTAGACATGATTATATGTCCAAGTCTGTTTACAAGCTCATTTACATCATCCCAATAGATAATGTCTCGGGATTGTATATTTTTCCATAATAAGCCTCTCCCTTGTGCAGACATTAATGGTCGGATAATTTTAAGATATTTATGACCTTTGCTTGATTTAACCTGACCTGTAGGTTGATAATTCTCCCTATGTGCATTTGTAGCATACAATATACTTTTATAGGTTTTTAAATCGTTTTGCGTGTAAGTACCTTTATCGGGCAAATGCTTAAATAATAGTTCATAGAGACCTTCAGACGCTCCATAGTTAACACCACCGATACGTATATTGCCTATATGGTCAAAGTCCAAGTTCTCACTGCCAACCATTAACTTACTACCGTCTTCGTAACGTGGACCATATGTGTAGTCTATCACCTTTTTATTTCCACCCATATCCTTGATAAACCATGTCATATATTGTTGTGTCAGTGGATTGTCAAAGTATTCCTCAATAAACTGAGTAGTAGAGGCTAAATTAGTTGGTGTTGAGACAAGTTCAGTAAATTCTGATTCCTTAGGCCTTATAGGGGTGGCTGGTGGTTCAACTACCCTTATAGGGGTGGATGAAGCTGGTGGTTCAGATACTATCTCATTTTCCGAATCTGTTGTTTCATAGTCCATAGGCTCTTCCTTAACTTCACTTTTGATTAGCGGTACTGGTGGGGTAGCTTTTCTCAATTCCTGTATAATAGGTCTGTACTGTTTTTCCAGCTGTAAATCTGTATCCTCCGTACCCTCTTTAAACATTTTGTACTTGCGTTTAATAGCTTTTCTAAGCTCAATAAGTCGAGCAGTTAGCTGTTGTTTATCCTTGGAACTCATATTTGCAAATGAAGTATGTCAGCATGCATGTGTAGTTTTATGGGGTTTCAACTTGCCTAAAAAACACTGCACGCCTTTTATTCTTTTTTAAATACCATATAATATCTAACAGAGTTACTTCTGTACTCAAGTCTAGGCCTTGGTAATATTGTCTTACTTTAGCATCAAATCTTGGTATTTGGTATTTACCGGTAAAACTTTTAAATACAAATGTTCGTTTCCAACCATCTCTCCACTGAGGTATTTCAGCTACTGTATATTTGTCACTTTCAATCGTCTTTTCCATATATTTTTTAAGTAACTCAATTGGTCTTTGTTCGCGTACATGGTCTAGTAGAAACGAGTTTAATAGCCAAAATTCACTAGGGTTAGATCCGGTAAATGCTCTCCACTGATCAAATAGCACATGGTTTGTAACACTATATACACCATTATTAAAAGAGATGCCAAACTTCTCACAATATTTAGGTACTGTCGGTAGTGCAACTTTAAGAAACTCGGTAGTATAAGATCCCTGACAGAGGTTGTTTACACCTCCAAAGGGTTTGTTTCTATAACCTTTAGGCAACCCATCAGGAACTTTAGCATAGTTTACATTGTAACTTATGTCAATATGACATTTTAGATCCAAAATACGTTTATATAATTTAAAAGGTGATGTTATAGGGATAGTTCTTTCGGTTAATAGTACACACCGGGTGGCATAGGGTATCTTACAACCATACTCTAACATTTTATTACATATCTGTGTAAAGTTTACACTGCCATGAAGGTTGCGCAATGGTAAGGCTTTACCAAATACATCCGGAAACGGTCGAAATCTCGATATTAAATTTTGTGGGTCCCTAACTGTGCAATTAGCCATATCTTCGTGATATATTACAAATTCTAAAGGAACAGCCCTCTCTTGGCATCTAAACAAAAAATTTAACCATGTATCTCTATTGTATGTTCGTTCACTTGACGATATCATTAATAACACCACAGGAGGTGTCATAGCAGAGCTTTTAGGTTTCTTATGTCTCCAACATCTCTTGTTAAACATATAGCCATGTGGGGGTTTTCTACTGCAGTAGTTACCACAGAATCTCTTCTTATCCTTATAGTAGTATGCACAAAGGTTTGATTTTACATTATGTAGCTTTGTATCATAACCTCTAAGGTCATTATAATGGTATATCCGAACCATTACAACTCTGTTACAAAACTGTCAAGTCCCACTCTATATCTGCCTTTATTAAGGTCTGATGTTTTATCAATAACCAGGAAGCCAAAGTTATCTTTCCATGAAACTGCACAAATCTCTTTTAACTTATCAAAAGACATATCAGTTGTCACATGATCATTATATACATGTCTCAGGTTCCTTTCATCCTGTTTAAATAGTATGAGAAAATTACAGTTGTCTCTGATTAACTGTTTTGGAATACTACTGTATGTCTGTCCCAAGTAGAATATATCTAAATTTTTATGTCTCCCCATAGCAAAGTAACTTCTAATCATATTATGTTTCTCACAACTTATATCATCAAATATAATTATAGAGTTTTTCTTTGTATCTTTAGGATTTATAACTAATGTATTATCATCAAATTCGTGATACCCTATTTCTTCAGGCAACACTTGTTTAAGTAACTTGTATTTATCTTGATATAAAGACTTTGAGAAAACGTAAATATTTTCAAATCTTAAACCGTTTGAATCAAAAATCATATTAAACAGTATGTTGGTTTTACCACAGGAACTAGGTCCACAGATAATAGACCGGATAGAACATGGTAATAATTGACCATTTTTATAATTCTTATCTGACCCCATGCCACTAAAGATATCAAAGTTTGTGACGGGAAACTGTACATCCTGTTGCACTAACCTCATCGTTACCAATTGCACAGATTTAAGCGGATGTGTGTTTTTATACTTTAGATAACAACTACTAGGTCTTTGGTGGTTTTTTACTTAACTACATCCTTGATATTTATCCAGCTATTGTGTGTTTCATCAAAACCTTTCCACTTGACAAATAATTTAGAACCCTTACGTTGTAAAACCTTCTCAACCAAAAACACATTACTCATTTTAGCCTTACTAATTTCCTCGGCATAAAAGCCACCTTTAAGGATTTCCCCTGTTGAGTCTTGTAATATATATGTAACAGGCCTTGTAGGTTTAATTGCATACACTTTGAAGATTTCATTAGTCCAGTTAGGTAGATATCCCTTTTTAAATGTCCTTCTAGCTTTACTGATTCTAACATTATCTCCTAATTGAAATTTAATTTTACCTTTAGGGTTTTTTAGTTTGTTTAGCCTTTTTAGTATCATCCTAACATGTTTTTGTTTAACATCTTTAGGCTTCATACCAATAGTCCTATGTTTACTATTGTTATACGACTTTACAATATTTGGCAAAATACTTAACCACTCGTAACTTCCACGAGCAGTAAATAACTTATACATTTTATTCTTAAGAGATTTATTATATCTCTCACATATTGACGCCTTCATTTCTGAGAATGTATGGTAATGATTTATGTTATACTCTTTCATCAGCCTATTAATATGAATATTAAAAAATTCTTTTCCTTGATCAGTTTGAAAATTTTTCATTTTATATTTAGCTAGTATAGGTTCAAGTGCTTTAGCAACTACAGGACCTGACTTGTCCTTTAAAGGTATAGCAAAACCTAACTTGGAAAAACAGTTGATGATTGTCATAATATAGCGGTACCCCTTGTTTAACTTTGCATATGGCTGCATTTCTACTATATCAGCCTGGTACAAGTCATTTATTCCCTTAAGAGTTACATTACGTCTGGTATAGTTTTTCCTAGCGGGTTTGTGTAGTTCTTCTGCTATGCCTTCCATAGTGGAAATGATGTATTCTTACACCTCTTTTAGCTTTATATTGGATAGAGTTTTAAACTATCCCCTCATTAAGTGAGGCCTGGTTAAGCATTTATAGCCCTAACAGTGTTAGGTTTCAAGAGGTTAAATTAGCAGGTTAGATTACTAACTTAAGAAAAAAATCAGCTTTCAATATATATTGTTCTATTGATTCATTAAAGTTACTATAAGTTAAGTAATTCAATAAAATAATACTTTAGAGAGGAAACCACACTCAAATATAAGCCTAACAGACCTCAGATATAAGATATACTTCAATACTCATCAAATGTAATGGTGAAAAATATATACAGTACTCATATTTTAATACATTAGTATAATATGTTTTAGTAACAAATAATATGATCAGTGTTTTAATATAATTTGTTAAAGTAAAACATTAAGTAAATTCCCTATGTCAATTAGTTAGTTTCATACAAATAATATTCCATAATCAGAAAGATAACTCTTTGGTAAATATCTTTGATTAAATAAGGTTATCTTTACTATAGAATCGTTTTTACCTGACTTTTTATTTTATTCAATAAAATAGCTCAAAATATATTTCATTGATACTTAGTGGTAAATTAATAAACTTGTTCAACTTGAAGTTATAAAGTTATAAAAAAGTGAGGTTATATCAATTTGGCAATACAACTGACAGAAAAGCAAATGGCGACCTACACAATACATAAAGTGAGGCTATGTTATAGCTTCAATACAGTCTTAATAAGGAGGGTCATAGCTAATTAATTTAGTATAAACATTAGTCTCCCTGGTACAATTCAAACTTATAACCCTAGGTTCAAACAGTTTACCGTACTAAACCATAGTTAGCTAATTATGTTTATTGTCTGTTTCAGATGGCTGCCTCTCTCCTCCTCTACTAACGTTAAGTATTAAGTTATAGGATTATGTACATAATATAAATAGAAATAATATAAGTTTGTATATATATATATAAATTCATATTTAGCTTTCACAGTTGTTTTCATTATTCTTTCAACTAAATATCCAACAAGTTTTAAAATTACATAATCTAATAGGGGGAGGCAATGGAAAAATTGGCGGGAAAGCATATAAGACAGAAGTGAGGTTATGTTACAAGAGCACCTAACCTGTAGTTGGCTAGACACTAGTGCTGTAACCTAGTAGAGAATTTGTAAACTAATACCTCAACTTAGAGTAACATACTGTTAGTAATAAATTATTAAGTAAAAAGTGAGGTTATGTTACAAAATCATATAATCAGTAGTTGGTAGCACTAGTACTGCTACCTAGTAGAGAATTTGTAAACTAATATCATCAACACTTAGTAATCTGTTATGATGAATCTTATATTAAGTTAATCATTATTATAATTATACCATCAACACTAGTACTCTAGTATAATAGACCTGTTTCACTTGTGGTTACATACATAAATTCATATAACCCGCTAAGGATCAAACCTATGAACCTCTCACTATACAAAAAACAACCTAAGTAACTCATTTAGCATAGATTAGATGTAAGTTTGACATATGATATTTAATAGCCATTTTTTATAATCAATGGTAAAGTTTAGCCCTCTTTCAACCACTTTTTAACATCAGATACAATTATCATTTGTTTCATCTATAGCATATATAGAATAACCTCCAATGATATATTAGTTAGCATTAAACCTCTAGTATAGGCTAGATTTGAACCCACAGACCTCCAACCAATACTTACACACCCTGTATATGTAGGTTACAGAGATACACATATACAAATTATAATATCAACATAGCCTCCAATATTACTACACATTTAACATTCTTTCATGATCAACGGTAAAATTCCACTTAAGCCCTCTTTCAGCTGATTTATATTTATTATACACTATAAAATAACCTCCAACATTTACCAATTATGATCAACGGTAAAGCTCCGCTTAAACATTATACACTATATAAAGTGTTTTTTATAAAACCTACTGAGATAGGATTGAACCCGATAACCAGAAATAACATGTTTTATGGTTGGTTAGAGTTGAACCCGTGAACCTTACCAGAAGTGATAGGTTAAGATCAAACCCATAGACCTACAAATAATAGGTTAAAATTGAACCCATAAACCTCTAATAACATGTTTTGTGATTGGTTAGATTCGAACCCGTGAACCTCCAACCAATATTAACACACCCTGTATATGTAAGTTACAGAGATACACATGTATAATATCAACATAACATGCTCAACGGTAAAGTTTAAGCACTATACACTATATAAAATAACCTCCAACATTTACCATTATGATCAACAGTAAGGTTTAAGCATTATACACTATATAATGTGTTTTTTTCCAGACCTACTAGGATAGGATTGAACCCATAGACCTCAGTTACCATTAGTTAGATTCGAACCCGTGAACCATATTAAAATCAAACCTCCAATACACACCCTATATATATAAGATACAAGGTGTCATTTACCGATATAAAACTCCATACCCATAACATTGCTGTAGCTCAACCAGCTAACGCATACAACTACCAACAAAAAGACCGGGGTTCGAAACCCGGTCAGGCCAACACTTTTTATCCATTATTTAATATTTAATACAAACACCTACTGACGTCACGTGGTCAGCTGTGGTCAACTAATCAGCTGAGAGTACACCTAGATCATCTCAAGGTCAAATTTCTGCTAGATCGCTGCCATGACTACTCATATTATACAGTTTGAATATACTTTAAGTTTCAAAAGTTACTTTACTCAACTAATTTAATCACAAAGGAAGTTGAAATTGGGAGTGAACTCACAATTTAATCAAACAAAGTTTTAATTTGTTTCTCAGCTTGATATAGTTCACTCGATCTGTATAATTTACCTGTTGCTGACACCGATGACTCAAATCTGTTCTGGTGCTGAGACGATGTAAATACCACAAAGTTGAATTTCCCTGAGAATAAAACAAAGGACAATTTCTGTTTAATCAACCATTACGTTTTCCAGATTAAAATCCCTTAATAATCTACAAATCGGTATAGGGTAAGGTTTTTTAGTTTAGGTTAGGTCAGATGGAAGGCATAACCTAAACCTTAAATTGTCTATTTTTACATGCGTATTGTTGTGTGTATAGTGGTTGTGAATCAACGGAAAATGTCTCAAATAAGAGAATTAATTTGATTAGTTACATTGATTATGGATGCTAAAATGTACCAACACAATTGACCATGAAAATCCAAGCAAAATCAACCACATGTCATTGTTATAAAGATGACCTGAATGAACATCAAATTAATTCAAACTTTAATTTCCTGTAGCCAATAAATCGAGAGCAAATACAAAATTCAGATAAACAATAATTGGAGGGCTCATTACAACCGCACATTGTTATTACTTTGTTATTATAGTTACAAACAAAAATATAGTTATTATAGTTATAGTCCAGTCAATGAAAGATCCAAAAGTAGGTGTAGAGTGCGTGAGCAGGTAACTAAGCGATTCCTTCAGAAACTTGTTCAGGGGGCTTAGGGTGTTAACATACCAAAAGTCCTGACTCCTAGGTGGTGAGCCAGGGGGTGGAGGGGGGAAAAAGGGGGGGGGAAAGGTACGCATTTTGGGTTTTTTGATTATATCTCGAAAACTATCAACTTTTTGTATACTATAGTAAATTATAAAATTGAAGAAGATTAAATTTTCTACAAGAAAAGTATATAATGTGTTTATTTTGGTTCAACAGATTACGAGTTATAACTTATTTAATTGATATCTTATTAAAATACTCCTTCCATAAGAAATACATGTAAATTAATATGCGAAATGGGGCGAATCCTATCCGCCCAAAGGAAATATAACTGATATTCTGGAAATATTGACAAAATTTCCAGTAATTTGACACTTTAATCATGAAATTTTGTCAAAAATTAAAGCGAGGGTGAGCGTTTAAAAATGGGATGATTTAAGGTTTTTTTTATATTTCCAATAAAAAAACACCAAAACTCGAAATTTTTTTACCTCGCCCTCGCCTTAATTTTGGATCAATTTTAATGATTAAAGTGTCAAATTACTGGAAATTTTGTCAAGATTTCCAGAATATCATTTATTTTTCATTTGGGCGGATAGGATTCGCCCCATTTCGCATACTCATTTACATGTATTTCTTATGGAAGAAGATTTTAATAAGATATCAATTAAATAAGTTATAACTCGTAATCTGTTGAACCAAAATAAACACATTATATACTTTTCTTGTAGAAAATTTAATCTTCTTCAATTTTATAATTTACTATAGTATACAAAAAGTTGATAGTTTTCGAGATATAATCAAAAAACCCAAAATGCGTACCTTTTTCCCCCCCTTTTTCCCCCCTCCACCCCCTGGCTCACCACCTAGGAGTCAGGACTTTTGGTATGTTAACACCCTAAGCCCCCTGAACAAGTTTCTGAAGGAATCGCTTAGTTACCTGCTCACGCACTCTACACCTCATTCCTTGACTGGACTATTAGTAACAAAAAGGTTTATAGTACTTCTGGACTTGAAAGGTATGTGTAATCATGTGGTAGTTATTTTCTGTTTTATCATTGACTATTTTTATCCTATCCCTCTACTTATCAGATATTGCCCCAGCTGGCTTAGGTGGGATAATATAGACTTTTTAGTATTGCTTCTTTAATTCAATTTTTAAATAATTGCTTACCTGCCGAGAAGTCTTTTGGCTGCGGTAGCACAAGTAAACAATCTTGAATACGATTGTGGCAATTTCTACTGTAGTAGTAAGATAAGGGATTAGCCAGTTGTGGAAAAGACCTTCAACAAGTAATGTCCAAATGGTCAGGTAAAGAAACAGAACAAACTGTGTAAAACAGTCAAACATTCCGAGGAATATATCCAATCCGAAACAAGCAGAAATCTCATCAACAAAGTCAGTTATGTTGTTGTGAGCGATTGCTAAGTTGCGTATGTAAAGAAGAAAATTCTTGGATTTACAATCTTCGATAAATAATTGTCCAAGATCGTGATTGACTTGCTTATAAGCGTTTTCAGCAACTAAGGCCAAAGTCGCTACCAGATTTAGCATTACTATAGGTGCAAAATACGATAAGTAATAGCCGTAGTAGAACAAAGGGAATTCGCTGTGAGAGGCTGAATTTAACAGCAAGCGAATTACAACTAGAAGTAAAAAGCCGAAAATGGAGAATGTTGCTAAGGGCAAGCGAGAGTATGACGGGTTTTTGTGATTCAACAAATAGTAAGCAGAGTTTAAACATTTGGCGCTGTTTCTGCAGTTGATTATTGCAGAGAGTACGTTCAACAAGCCGACTGTAATGTGGATCATGAATATCCCGTAGATGACGCACTGGTTACCTCTCATACAGGTGACTTTGTACTCTATGGCGGTGTTGATGCAAAACATGAAGACATGATGTGTGGTCCAGAGAAGATGAACAAGTTGTAAGAAGGATAGAAACAGTCCTAAGTGAGATACTGAGAACGGTTTTTCTGAAAAAATATACCTTCAATGTAAAAAAATTACAAGAAACTATAATTTAAATGTAAATCTTAAATCACACTATTATAGGTAATTATTGAGTTGGTAAAAAAATGGAAATGTGTTTGTTATTTATTTAAATTTGTATTGTGTCTTTCTACACCAGTGGCATTTGCTAAAGTTTTTCGTTAGGGAAAAGTCCAAACCCTGGCCTTAGTACTGTTTAACATCAACCTGTTGTTTGGAGAGCATCATTAATTGATTGCCCAATAGTGTCCAGGTCTGGTTCAGTTGGAATCGAACCAGCGACCTTCAGATTTGAAGGTGAGCACTATAACCACTCAGCTACCCAGACAAGTTTTCATGTGCCATTTACTTTAAGATTTTGGTTTTGGTGGTATTTACAAATTCAATGGCACTATTTTTTACCTTGTGTATTTCCCCTACCTTTTCTAAATACAGTATTACTAATGTACTTCCTTCTGTGTTAAAAACGTTTTCATATAAGTCGTGTTAGTTGCTTATTTCCAATACATCAAGAGTAAGATAGAGATACAATCAGGCCTATTTTAGCTCAAATATATGAGTTTGGGATGCCTTGTGAAGTTTGGTTTCAGATGAGTTGTCTCTTAGCCATGACCTTTTTTCTAAACCAAATTACCAAGATTGGGTTTTCTTTTTCTATGTTTTCTATACTTATTTTTGTTAAAACTTACCTCGAGAATTGCTACAAAAATGTTTACATTTTGTCCCAGGACCAAAGTTGTAACAAAGAGGTAGCAAACCAAAAATCTTTCCGACATAAAATATTGGACCCATAAGAGCCATCCGACCTGGACGAATAGTCTTTGGAAACATCCTGTATAGTTTGAGAAATTATAATGGACATAAGCTTGATGTCGGTAAAGCAGGTGACTGAGCATTTTTTTTTTTTTTACTTAAATCCAACATAAATGTTATTTTTAGTTCAGAATGTCTAGTGTAATTTTCAGTAAAGAGTGATGGCTATTCAAGTCATCCATGATGTTGTTTATATTATCGAGGAGGGATTAAAAACAACTAAAAGCTATAAGTTTGGACATTTCAGTTTAATAACTTTTCAAAGTCATCCTCTTTAACAAAATAATAAACATCTTTCAAATGACAACTGCAGTAGGTAATCATTAAAGTTTACTTGATTAGGAATCTCTACAAAATATTTTACCAATCTATATTTTCTGGTTGTTTTTACTTTTATAGAAACTATACCTTTTGAAAGGAATGATTCAGTTTTTCCACACTTCTCAATTTTCTTGTTTTTTAACCATTTGCAATCAATTTATTTGCTTTCATAGTTTAAATATTGTATATGTTAAAGATCTTAAAATAAAATCCCTCAAATAAACAGTGGATTTAATAAATAGAGAATCTTTAAAAAATATTTATGAGGTTAAATTAGTTGGAAGAAATAACTAGGTCTCCCCCCCCCCTATAGTGTACTCATGTTGCTCTCTCTAAATATAATAGAATTTTGAACTTTGGACTTCTCACAATCTACTCATAGACCAGCTCGCTTCCAAAGAGGCTACCATTAACCACTGTGTTTGGATAAAGGACGAATAGCAGGATCAAACTAAAGGTTCAATAAGAATACGGAATAATTACTTATTCATTTATTAATTTAATAATTAAAATGACTACTGTGTAGACAACAGAAACTGCCACACTATCACTATAAAGAGGTATTTTATTAAATTAATATATTTATAAAATAGTTATTATTTCCATTAACTATACAACCTATATAATATTGCGATACAATAATTACATTTTACACAATGTTCATTAAATACTTAAGCTAGACGAATAATACTATCTGTACAGGAAAATATAAAATACTTTGTTTACAAAATAAACAAAACGGGATAGGTTGCGATGGTAGATAAATAAAATGTGCAAAAAATATACAGAAACGTTAAAAGCGTATAAAATATACAAGCCACACGGTAATGTGGGGTAACAGGTACGTGAAAGGCAGCGGCATTCGGTTGTCATCGAACGTCACTGGAACAGAAACAAAACATCGTTAGTGGCGGCAAACAGTAAACAGATATAGGCGCCTGTTGAGAAACATTGGTATTGAGCTGACATTGGTTTGAATGGAAAAAGTTTGTGTAACCACAAATTATGCATAAATTATGGTGATTGTACCAGTGAATGACCACACCCAGTGCATGGCCAATTATTTGCCATCGTTTGTATAAAAAGTATACCAATAAAATAAGTGTCAATAATCCTTTTTTTTTAAAAAAGTTCCAAACCATTTCATCTTCAAGCTTCGTACTATAGCGTCTCATCCAATCAAGGTTGGATGAGTTTATCATTGTTCTTTGATTATTGATGGAAACTGCAATATATATATATATACACGTAATTCACAGTAAAACATGCTAATGTACAATTCTGTACTCATTTTAAGACAAAAATTTAATTTTAATTTTTACTAACGGTTTTCAACTATTTTATGACTGAGGTCCAAAAAAATCTTATATTAAGAATGCCCTTGAATTAAAACCATTAACTTGCATGACCCCCTTATTAAATCCTCTTTATAAAAAGTGGAATCCTCTGCAAGTGCATAAATATCAAGGTTTTACTAACTTAACGATAAAAAAAATTTTAACTTGTAACTTTTTTCTATTTACAACTGGCATACAAGTTTTACACAAATTACCTGTTAAAGCAATTGCTACGAGTGTCTGCTAGAACTCGTGGAGCTGTCCGAACTTGAGTCTCGACTATGGCGGCGAATATGCCTTGTTTTGTCCATCCCACCTGAAAACAAAAACATTTATTATATTACTCAGTACAAGATATAGAGCTTTTTTGGATGAAAAAACTGCATTTCATACAGGAAAAAATTTGTTTTAGCATATTTTAGTTCTTAAGTTTTTACTTCAACCTCTGAAGATGTACTTGAACAAAATATCAGTGCTTTGCTATGTGACCTTTTATTGTGTATGTGTAGACCCTGAACTGAAGTTTTCTCGGGTATATTAGCTGAACTCTTATCTCTTTCTAAAATATTCACAGCTTAAAAGTAATTATTTTTATTAGACTGGAAGAGTTTGAATCAATAGAAATTAGTGAATAACATCAGCTCAATTAAACTACGTCCGTTTTTATCGTAATGTTCTACCACAGCTTCAATGTGGGAACGTGATGTGTACTTATCAATATTCAAAGGTCACTATTTTCAAACATCAATATCAGGCTACAGTATTAAATAAATGTGATTGAGGGGGGGGGAACAGCTTGTAAAATGCTTTTCTTACCATGAATGGGCGTGCAGACCTCAACTTTGACCTTGGCGGTTGCTGTGACCTTCGTGGTCACATGGGGTTGTGATTGGGGCTGCGATGAATCCCTGTGACTTCCCCCACTACTGCTGTCACTACCACTGCCCGATACCTGAGCAAACACGTATAATGTAAAACTTGAAATGGTGACAGCAGCTGGTAGCCTAAATATAGATCATACAATACATTTTTACTATGATATAGAAATGAGGTCCTTCGATCAAAAAGTATTGAACCAATGAAAATTTAACTTTACACAATGATAAAGTGGCGATTCCAATATCCTTTCCCGATTCAATGTCAAGGATGAACCCAAGGCTTTGTTATGGTTTGAGATGTGGAAGTTTGGAAATAAACACGAATGAATTGATTGATCTCCCTTCGTGGAGAAAAAAACTAAAATCATTCCGTATACTTTGAACATTTGCTTTGTTTCCCAAAGCTGGCTCAAAATAATAAAGTCAGAAATGTTTATCCAACCTTTGTAAAGACTATTAACTGTAGAAACCAATGTATAAAGTCATTGGTAATATTTTTTTAACTTAAGAGGACTTATGTTTAACCTGAATCACAGTTGAACCTGATTGCAAAATAATACTGTTTTTATAGGCCTAATGAGAAGAAGTTTTCAGTTTAGAATCAATTAAAATAAATCAACAAAACGTACCTTGTTTTAGTTAAAAAAAATAAAATATTTAATAGTAAAAAAAATTTAATGGATTCAAAAATGATGATACAAATGAGAAATGAAGTTTTTTTGCCCTGTATATCAGCAAGATTTCATTTACACCACTTTAGTTTATTTCAGTAAATCAACACTTTCACTTAGGCTAAACATTCAGAGTTTAAATTTAACACGGTTTGGTGTTAACAGATAAAAGTTTGTTTAGCGGTGATCTAATTACAGCTGCAGTGATGTAGTTTGGCAAGATTTAAAGGAGAAATTGAAAAATTTTTCATAACTGTACCTCAAAGATTTAAAGTTGGTTAAATGTTATACAGTAGAGTCCCTTTAGTCCGAAATGGTTGGGACCGGGCCCATTTCGGATTACCAAATATTTCGGATTAAACGTTTTTTTTGTTTTTTTTACTTTTTTAAAATTTTTGGAAATTTTTTTTACTTTTTTGAAATTTTTGAAATTTTTTTTTTATTTTTTTAAATTTTTTGGGATTGTTTTTTAGATTACTTAGACCTAGTGGCTGCAGCATTATCACTTCATAAAATCCATTTGTGATTTGGGGGGATTGGAACCCTGGACGAAAATAAAAAATGTTAATAACAAAAATTGTGAAATATTTACTAAAATACTCAACAAAAAAGTCTATCTTGCCCGGCCGCTACAGAATACTTTGACGAGGTACAGCTAACTGTGTTAAAAGTTTAATAAACAAAAATTTAAAAAAATTCCTAAATAATTTCAAGTTTTCAAAAAAATTTCAAGTTTTCAAAAAATTTTCAAAAGTTTTAAAACAAATTTCAAAAGTTTTCAAAAAAATTTCAAAAGTTAAAAAAAAAATCAAAAAATTTTCAAAAAAATTTTAAAAAATTCAAAAAAAAATTTTAAAATTTATTTTTTGGTTTCGGATTAAGCGGACTTTCGGATTACCGAAGTTCGGATTATCGGGACTCCACTGTAGTACAATTTTGCTTTTAAATTGTTTTCAATGAGCAATTAGTTGGAGTATCAGTGTATCCTATAATTTGGTATTTAATGATTCCTATCCATGAAATTCAACCTAAGTATTCTATGTTGCAATTAGATGGTGTGTAGAACATGATATATCTCAAATAATAGATTTAATTTTTTGGACTAAAATGGTTGCAAGTCTCAGTTAAATATCTAGCACAATCAAATAATAGAAATCACTTTATTTGAGACCTGCAACAAATTTTATCTCCAAATTAAATTCTTTTCACAAAAATAGAATGTAAACTTACATGTGGATGGGTGCACGTCGTCGTCTCCACAACAAACTCTGGCTCTACCACGATGGTTTGTGTCGGCTCAGTCGCCTCATGAGTTTGCGAGTGCCAGCTCGGCTCCTCAGTGATGGTTGTGAGACTAGGCTCTCGCTGGGGCGGCGCGTGACGACTGCGCGAAGGAGGGGGAGCCACGCGACACTTGGGCGCCGTTACGCTGCGTCGCACAGGCTCGGGCGACGGCGTGGAGATGCGGTCGGGGTGGTGCAGCGGCACGACCTCGGCTGCGGGTCCAAACAGCGACAACAGCACGGGGAAGAAGAACAAACCGTTGGTCAGACCAACACCAATTAAAGCTACTAGGATGTAGAAGAAATACCTGAAACAGAAAAGAATTGATTGTATTAATTTCAAGACCTAATTTATTCATACTTACTTAACTCCGACAACACAATCTTATCCCCTAAAAATTAACAATTCAATTCAATTCAACCTCTTTCAATCCTTTCAAAATATTTAAGATTTTATTTTTATTTTGGTGAAGAATTTATCTTTAAAATCACATATGTTAATCAACTATAAAGAAAATGCACCACGATGCAGAAGCCTTAGTGACCGCTGCCTAACAACTGTGGTTTCCTGTTTTTGTGGCTGGTCTAATGATCTGTGTAACGCACGGACCACACACCTCGTAACCCGACCCGACCCAACAGCGGCAGCCGCAGCCACTATACACATCACTGCCTCACAAACTCATTCAGTGAACTTGCATCGCATCTCCCACCACCAACTAAACATTAGCTGTTGGATTGACAAATCGGCTCAAATAAATCAATTTAAAAGTTTACTATGTAAAACTATGTGTTTTTCTCTGCCAATGGCATTTTTAAGATTTTGATGGTTCAAACACTAGGCTTGTTACTGTTACCATCTAGAGTCAACCTGTTGTAAGAAATCATCACTAATTGGTAGCCAATAATAAATAGATCTGGGTCAAGAATCGAAGAATGCAAATCAAAAATTAAATGATTATATGAGAATTTTTTAATAATTTTTTTTCAATTCTTTGAGCTTCTACTTGATTTGTTCACATAAAATAGTTTAAAACTCCCAAACATTAAAAAAATATCAAAGTAATTACAGTATTAATGGACCATTATTGAATTACTGGTATGCTATACTCCGATACTGGTTGATTGTTGAACTTACCTCACTACAAACTCAAACTCTGAGAGAGAGAGCATCGCAATTGCCACCATTGTTGCCAACCCTCCCTGAACTATGGGCGTAAACATGTGGTCGACTGCCAACCTCATTCTGCGATTCCGCCTGCCGATACTTGTTAGGAAACTCTGCAACAACATCAGATGTTTAAGTATACACAAAAAATAATATGCTGGTTAAGAGTGGTTCATTATATTTATACAAAGTTAAAATATATTTCTCTGTTTAAGATGCTTGAATGGTTGAGGTAAAGAATATAACGTCGAGCACAAGGACGTAGGTTTTACGGACTTGTGTTAGAGTAGCAGCCTGACCTGAATAGGAAAAAGCCATTACAGCTCTAAGAAACACAAAAAGCCGTACACTACACAAAAAAGTTATTTGTGTTTCTTATTTTCAAGTGGATTATTTCCAACAAAGATCCCTAAATAATCGTAAAAAGTTAAGTAATAGGCTAACTAATTTATAAGATTTTAGTGCAATGTTTGTTTGATAGAAACAAAGTTGGTAGATAAAATATGTACGGATCCAAACAGTTGCTAAATTCTCATATATCTTCAAAACACTGCAACACCACGCAAAAACTTCAATGTAAACATTCAAACAGTATGTGATTAAATTTACTAGATTTAATAAATTAATGTTACAGTACATTATCATATTAAGTTACCAAACACATGTGAACGGTGTAATGTGCTCCAATTCCGACGGAGACAATGAGCAACACAGCTGGTACAGCGCTCAGTTTGATACCCACAGCTCCCATGAGACCGAGCAGTTGCACTATCATCATGGCAAGAGTCACGGTTACCACCACAGCAGCACGAATGTTCACAAGCATCACAGACACTAACACAAACACAGCGGCCAGCGCAGTCAGTAGAGCAATACCAAGAGTTTGACGTAGCGTGAGGTATTGCTCCCAGAACAGGAACGGAATCCCGGAGGGAAAGTTGGGAAGTCCTCGTGCTTCAAACCTCTGACACAAATCACGCACTTGTTTGATAAGCTTGGTTATCTTGGTCGTGTCGCCCAAGCCGTGAAGGTAGAAGGGAAGTTGCGCGTAAACTAGGGGAGCCGATTTGGGTATTTTCAGTTCGTGTTCACTCGGAACATGGAACCACTCTTTAGGCTCGGGGCGGAGGTTGGCTTGTGACGCTCCGTAGGCCAGAGCATCGTTGGAAGCCCACGCAGAGAGGTAGTTGTAGAATGCCTTGGGATTGATGATACCGTCGCCATTCACCAGCCGCACTTGTGTGATGAGAGATTTGTCTACCGGGTTGTCGACGTGTCCCGTCTGAACTAGCAACTTGTATGCGAGAATCCCCTCGTCACTGGCATTCTTGAACCAGAACTCTTGCGTTATACAGCCATTGCTCCAATCACGGTCGAATGCCTTCTGTAAGTCTGAAATGGTAAAGATTTATCAGAATTGGCTGTAAAAAGAAAACCTTTCACAAATTTTTTTAACATAGTACATTTTCAGAAATAATTAGTTTAAATAACATATAACTAAGGAGGGAAGAGTAAAGAATCTGGAAAATTTCCTAATACAATTACATACATTTATTTAACAGCTCTAGATTTTTTATTCGTAGGCCAATAATTGTAATCATATCCAAATCCAAACATTTCTGTTTCAAGGTTTCTTTAAACCCTCTACTTTCTATTTTCCCTACATGCGTTTCAACTTACCAATAAGCCAATCCCGGAACAGGCCCAGCCAAAACTCGGGAAGACCACCATTGTCATTTTTAATGACACTGTGGACTCTCATGAAGGACTCGTGATACTCGTAGAGAAGCCTCTGATTGGTCGGGTACTCAAAGTCTCGTCCGGTGACTGCATACATGTTGTAGAAACCAAAGTATCGACCTTGCGCCGCAAGAAACGAGTGTTCTGTCGTACCCTGAAACAGATAAGTGAATTTAATCTATTGTCCTTGGAATAAAAAACATAGTGTGCTGTGATGAATTCCGTTGCTAATATACATAGCTAAAAGAGAAGAAAAATAGATGACCATAGGTATCTGCAAGTATTACTTTGTTGATGACTTACTAATCTCATCCTGTTTCGTTATAATAAAAATAAGTAATACTGTATGTACAGTAGGTTATGATAATTACCAGTAATATTATTTTAACTTTTCTCAAAATTTGCTCAAGTGAATAAATTTTAAGTATTCACCTCTGGTTGGTGAGTAGTAACTCTACTGATTAAGCAATTAAATTGCTAATCACAGGCTTCAAATACACCATAGATATAGCTGATCTGTCAGTACCGAGGTTACACGGATCATCTCACTCCATTCTACACTCATCCAACATTTATCTGAATTCAGCTTAAAATACACATCAAGGTCACTCACTGTCTTAGAGAATTTAGAGTTTAATCTAGATGCGAGCAACTGTTATAAATGCTTGAATTATATATATTTAATGAAAAATTAAAAAAAAAACTTACCCGAGGCACGATATCCGTTAGGTCAAGTCCGTCTGTCAACTTGGTGATTCCCCATATGCTAAACACCAAGACGCCAATCATACAGACGACGGCCGTGAATTTGACAGCTCCCTTGCAAAGGTAAGGTGCGTACCACGAGCCGACACCTCGCCAGACACACGACTCATCCAACAGCGACTCGAGCAGCGAGCCAGGCTCGTTTATCAGTTCGTTAGTTGAGCCACTCCAACGGTCATTCTGTAATGTAACAATAAACCTTTGAATTAAAAAGTCTTGAGTGCTTTATTTGAAACCAATCGAGAAGAACAAACCTTATAGTCTGCTGACAAAATTTTGGCGGTTAGAGGGAAATTTTTTTAAGGTTCCACCACCACCTCTCACCTTTCTTGCATAATGTATATAGCAGCCGATTGACGGTTTGACTAATTATTTGTTTATTTATATTTGCTCTTTTATGTTTACTATTTACTGTTTGCATTTTGCTACTATTAATCAGAAGCTATTGGTAAAAATGCTGCATAAAAGTAAAGTAATAAGTTAAAATTTTAAGCGAGTGTATATATTGTGTGTCCCGGTAAGATCTGCAAGTGTGTCGGGTGTTATCAGATCTTTTTAGTTTTTATCAATGTATTTTGCAATACCTTAGCTGTTGGGCTGTTGTTTTAAAGATAGAGGTATGTGGAAGAAATGGAATTGCTTCCCCTCAAACTGCCTAAATGTTGTGAAATGGGTATAGGGACCTTTTTATTTGGCTCAAACTATTTAACTATAACAATAAAAATCAGTTACAAAATACATCGGAATAATTGGTTTCAGACAATTTTTAAAAAATCACCCTGTCCCTTTGCAGTATTGTATCTTATAATAAAAAAAATAGAAAAAACTCAGACAAAGATTGTTGATTTGTATTCAAAATTCATAACCTTACTTTTAAGAATACTTATTACTGTATGTATAAGAATACTTATACTTGTTTTTGGAAATACAACTGACTTTTGGTTTAAAGTTTCATGATCTTAAATGGCTACAAAAACTTGAAAAATATTACTCGACTTAAGAAAAGAAAAAAAAACACTAGCACTCACTCTAGAAAGCTGAGGTGATGGAGTAGCCGGTGCAGTCACGACTGACGTAACAGTTTGTTGTCTGTCCGGTGGTAAAGCTCTCGTAATCGTCTGTCGCTTCTCTGGAGTCGATCGTTTGAGTGGCGAGGTTGGCGATGGGAGGTAACAGCAGAGAAGGTCCGGACGACCAGCCCTGCGCCTCTTGATGTCGAGACTCAAGATGGCGGGAAAAACAAACAACATGGTTCCCAGGTTGAACAGGCACAAGATGGCGATCTGGAGAGAGAACACTCTTAGAGCGGGGATGGGGATGAGCGCAGCGGCGATGAAGGTGAGGACTTTGCTGAGAGAGGACAGTAACATCCCCACACCAGACTTCTTGAGCAGAACACCTATTTGCTCCTGAAACATGTAAACGTTACTTAGCACCACTCAAGTAATGGGATTCCAAAAAATAACATCCCAAGAGATTTGTTCACGTCTAGCAACTAATTATTTATCATCTTTAGATGGATATGGAAGGTGTATACAAATATTATGCATTTTGTAATTCATGCAATGCAATCGTATCTTGTTAAAAATTTACCATTACTCTAACATTTTTAGAGTGACACTTTTTCTCAACACAAAAATTATTTTCAAATACCACATTATATTTAAATAATGTACAGCATGATACAAAATGAATACACATCTTGTACCTGCTCAGTAATTAAGAGAGAGCGAATAACAACATGTGGCAGAAGCCCAAAGCCTAACACCTGTTGGCTCGTATTTCTATGTAATTGGCACAACTGTCAATACAAATAGCGACTACTACAGAGGAGCTCCTGATTCAATCAACTGATGCCTAACATAACTCATTTCAATAAGTTTTCAATTAATTATTGTAATTTCTCGCAACCAATGAAAAAATGTATAATAAATTCATACTGTAATTTCAGAGGATTCCGATCTTTTTGAATAGATAATTTTGTTCCTTTCACCTATTTACGATTAATTTGAAATACACTTATTTCAGACACATTACCTTTGCACTTTCAATGAACAGGTCCCTAATGTAAAGCTATTCTAGGTAGTGACAACAACTACGTTTTCTTATAGCATAGATGAAAATCATAATTCAAAACTTACATCGAACTGAGCCTCGGAACTAGATTGCTCCGCGTACATATGTGTGAGTAGGAACATATTGTCGACCCCCAGGCCGAGAGCGAGGAAAGGAACAATTTGCGTTATGGTTGCGTTGAACGCAATTCCCAACACCGCGCAGAGCCCGAGGCCTGCCGCGACACTGATGGAGACTAGAATGATGCCAGCGATGCCGACGGTACACTGGGACTTGATGGGGTCGTGCCACTTTACCAGCGACACGGCTGCATACAATATCTGTAACATGAAGAATTTTGGTAAGTGGAGAGTTTCAATTTCCCACTCACAATTATGAGTTGATAAGTTGATGGATAAAAGTATGAAATGCTTGGCCTTGTGTGGTTACCTGAAACCTAACTACCGTGTGTGAAACACACGCTACTTAGCTACTTAGTTTAATTTTTAAAATATAAAACTTTACTTTTACATCAATCATAACCTTACTTTATACAAAAACATAACCTTACTTTGGAAACTACATAACCACTATTGGGAATACTACATAATTTGAGAATTTTGGTTAGTGGAGAGTTTCCCATTTGAAATTATGAATTCATAAATTAATGGATAAAATATGCAATCCATAACCTATTACATTTGTGATTCCGTGATACTTAACTTTAAGGAATACTTATTTTTACTTAACCTTACATAACCGTACAAAACATAACCTTACTTTTCGTAACCACTTCTACATAATTGCAATTGGTACCTAGCCTAACTATAAACACTTAAAAATGACTTAAACACACACACAAAGTCATATAAAATAGTTAGAGATCCATTCCCAACTCACCATGCATGCATAAGTGATGGCAACTTTGATGTAATTTGGTTCTGAAAACTTGCAAAGGATGTCGTTCAGCGTTGCCGTCGAGAAAGCAAAGAAGTTGTAGTTAGCGAGCAGAGAAGGATTCGCATCTCCTGATCCACTCATCTGCCTTTTAACCTCCTGAAAATAAAAAACAGAATTTTTAGAGGGGTAAAAACACATATTGTTTATGAATAATGTGAAATATATTTGAACACAAGTCAGAACACACTATCAAGTTGGAATCGTTGGTTAAGACAGATTGTGATACAGGACCAGTACATAATTATAACCTTTAAATTGATAGCTAATTTGGACACAGTTCTTAGGAGGGTTTGTTAACACACCGAACAAAAAAAAAACTTTTCAAACTCTCTTTACTTTTAACTTAAGATATATTGTTTCTTACCTCAGAAAACCTCCTTTGCCATGTTTCCAGCACCAAAGCAGCCTTTTCTTGACTCCACGCCACGTGGTGGACTTTGTAAGTATCTGACCAGAATTCATAAAGCTCTTTTTCCCCCATCAATTGAATGACTGTTTGCAAAGCATGTGCCCTGGAAATAGGAAGAAAAAATTAATCAATCATAATGAAAAGTAGAAAATTCTTAATAATTCTGAACATATTACATAGGCCTAGGTTCAAAATTTATTTTGGCATTGTTTATCGAGTCTTTTTATATTTAAAAACTAGCATGATAAAGTTTTCTTTGAAAATAAAAATTAAAAAGAGGTTTAAAATGCCATACAATAAAACTATAGAGTCATGATTTGAAAAGTAAAATAGGTATTTAAAAGTTTGGTAATATCTCCTCAGTATTTTGGGTAGAGAATAGTAGTGCTGATGGTAAGCATTTTAACATTAGTATTTCACTCTATATCCTATACATAAAATTATCTTCCAGTACTTTAGAAGTAAACAGCTTGCTGGCTTGTTTTAAAATCCAAAAGGTGTAAATCGTAATACATTAACACTGATAGATGTGTGCAGATCTTAACTATATTGGGGGGAGATTATTATAATTACTTTTGTATATGTCCAGTCTTGTTTCTCTTGGCTCCCCCAACAATAAGGTCCTCCGGCCAATGCATGTACTTGGCAGCGAACCCATAGCACCCCCCTGTCAGCTCGGCCCCGATGTCCGGGATCTAAAACAAAATAAAAAATCAACTTAGTTTTTTAAGACGTAAAGCCCTTTTCCAACACCAGCAGAAGTGTTTAAAGACATTTTGAATGAGGAACACCCAACAGATTTATTATGGTTTCTCTTGTTTCAAAGTATTCTTGATTAAACAGCCCAATGGTAAATTAAACTCAATTTGGTACTTAAAATGTAATCTGTACTAACTATATACAAGCAATTACTATTTTCAATTTTTATTTTTGTTTTCAAACAACTGAATAAACCTCACTGGAAATCGAAGGGTGACACAGTCTATTTTCACTTCAGATTCAAGCCACTCCAAAGGACCAAGACCATAAAATCCTGAAACAGCTCAATTAGACTCTGGAGGGGGATTTAGAGGTTAGGAAGGAGACAACTGGACATCCAAAGCCTTGACCCCTGACCACCTGCCAGGTTATACAACCTTACTCAGTTGTGGCTTTTTATTTTGATTCCTTTGAATTATGGGCCAGCAATAAAAACTGCTCAAAGCCTTAGAAAAAGCTTGGCATAATAGCAAGAGGGTGGGTGAAATATGACCCATTAGAAGATAGGTGAACATTCCTAGAAGTGACAATGGGGTGTGTGGGTGTATGGGTGTATGGGTGTAGCCCACCCAGGGCATTCCTTGGGAAAAAAGTAAACAAAAGTATTTGAAGCACCTGATTGTAAACCCCTTCGTTTACTGTGCATTCAAAGTAGCCGAGATGGTAAACATATTTTACCTTTGAACATTCAAATTGTGCCTTTGTGATAGATTACACATGCAGAAAAAACATGTAAAAGTTTATTATTTGAATAAAATTGTGGTTGTGGATAAAATAATGCTTTTAAAGTAAAAAGAATAAAAACCACATACAACTGCAGTATTTGAAACTTATTTAAATAATAAGAAAATATAACAAAAATCATTTTGACCTCAAAGGTATCAAGGTATTAAATTTTTGCGTATCAAAATCGCAGCTTAACATACAGTATTTAATAAAAATCAAGAATTAGAATTATTTTTCTATGGCTTATAAAAGAGCTGGTTCTAAAATTCAGAGACAATTCTTCTTGTGAAACCTATCCTTTTTGGGCAATGGAAAGATAATATAATTATAATTTACTGTGCTTGTGTGACACAATTTATTTGGGTAAGTGTATCAAATTACTTAGAAGAATAATTTAAGGGACTTGTTGATTTGTAAACTGATTTTGTTATAAACTATTTTTGGTTGAAGAAAATCCTGTGATTTTGTAGAAAAGACAGACTGGGACCAGGTAGAGGTCTAGAAGTTAGACTAGCAGATGGCAGATGAAACACCCTTCTTGGGGGGGGGGGGGGGAGGGACCCTTTGGCATTTGATGACTTCATTCTGTCCTGAAAGCTAAAAGAGATGTCTTGCTTCTTCCTTCATTCCGATTTACAATTCAACTCACATTCTACAATAGAAAATTTTGTATTCTTCAATCCATCAAACATTGGCCAAATACTTTTTATCTCTTGAGTTCCATTTGTAATAACTGTTCCCAGGTTTAAAACAGCCCATTCATCTTAGCCGAAAATATTCCGACCTTAATTTGAATTTACAATATACAGATGGACTGGCGATCCTTTGTCTCCTAATTCATTAACATACAATGGTGACTAAAAGAGCAAAGAAATATCCCAAGTAATTTTAAATTCCAATTTGCAGTGTCAGACATTGATGTAATAATTTAGAGGGGGTATGTGAAAATGATTTGATCATGAAAATATGAGTATCCGTTTTCAAACATAAAAGTTTTAATCATGAGAAATTTTAGTTATTGTGTCAAGGCAAAGTTTTAATGAATTAAGAGTGCAGTTTAACTGTTTAGGTTATTAATATAAAATGCTGTATATTAAGTAAAAAAAATAAATGTAAATTCTCTAACCTGGCCTGAAGCTTTGTTGGGAGAAGAAGAAGGACATTCAGAATCCTTAGGGTTTAGACAAGGTTTCTCTTGATATCCTGTACTGATACCAGCCTGAAAAAATACCAAGAAATTAAATAAAGCTATACAAAATTTAGTAAGAAAACATAAAAACCTAATGACAATTTGTGTAGAGGAACACAATCAAATAATTTATTACATTAACCCCACACAATCCCAAAATTCCCAATAACAAAGTTAAAATTAAATTTAATAACAATATGAAATTACAACAGAATATCTATATTTTTTCGAACATAAATAAATAACAAAACTACTAGTAATCATAATTATAATAATAATTAATATTTGTTTGCATTGAGATAATGTATGCATATCACAAAGTATATTAAAAGAAATTAAGGTAATTCATTCTGAAATCAGTTATTAAAAAAAAATTCTTAATACATGGATTGAAATGGGATTTTGATTTTTTTACGAATTGCGTAATAGGTAATATCTTTAAATAAAATCAAACACAGAATATGGACTGACAAACATAAATCAAGAAGTAAATATCCAAATTATAAAGCCGATTTACACAGACAATTAAACAAATTGGACCAATAATAGAACGACTGTTGGCTGGTTGTATCCAAAGGCCAACGGCTCATTTAGGCGAAACTTCCATCGTCGGCGAAACAAAAGGTCGGGTATTTAGGTTAGAGCGGGAGCTGGACCACCCACAAGCCGCTTGGGTGGTCGTGGTCGTTTGATAGTGACGTGCAACTCTGGCACAGGGAACGTGGAAACCGGAAACAGTGATGCAACTGTTGAAATGCTAAAGTAATATAGGCCTGTATATATATGAAAATGTGTTGACTGAAACTGTGAATTGTATACGTGAAATTAGTTTTACTTTATTTTTACGTAACCAAAACTGTTGAAACAGAATTGATATAGACCGTAGACGCTGAATCGGAAACAGTGATGCAACTGTTGAAATTTTAAAGTAATATATATGAAAATTGGTGAACTGAAACTGCGAATTGTATACGTGAAATTAGTTTTACTTTATTTTTACGTAACCAAACCTGTTGAAAAATTTACAGAATTGATAGAGAACATGACCGCTGAACCTTACAGTGATGCAACTGTTGAATTGTAAATAGTATAGTATATTAGAATTGTGAAACTGAAACCGCAATTTTGTAGATATGAAATAAAGTTAATTTATATTTAGAATTTAGATATTAAAACTAAAACTCTGGAGTATGGCCCTGCCTTTTAGAAGTAGCATTACCTACATCATAACAGGGACAAGTTGGGAAATAAAAAATAAATAAAATTATAGAGTAACATTTTTATATAAAACACACCCTTTTCAAATGCTGCTCCAGCGTGCTGAATGGAAAAGATCCTGGTTCGTAGTTGTTCTTCATTCTATCCATCAACCTAAGTGGGTTTAGATTCGTCCATTTGACTTTGGTGCCTACTCCCCTGTGGATTAAAATTGGTAATTAAACAACAAGAAAATGTTTTTAAAAGTATTTTGCTAAGAAGAAAAAAACATTCTGCACATACGAATCAAAGTGTGCAATTTTCCAAACAAAATAGATCGGCACAAACCGTGTTTATAAATGAAGAATACAATCACTAAAATAAATGAAAGCGACACAACATGTAGGGTCAGCCAAAACAAGAATAACTGCAACGAAAGTGAGAAAAGAAAGTGTTAAAGAATTGAAAGTAAATAAATCACTTGGAGGGGGGAAGCAGGTCTAGGTCGAGTTCAAGGTCTTATTCCAGCTGCATTTCCTCCTCCAGTGTTGTCAATTTGCCGTACTTATTTCGCAACTCTCATTGTCAAACCCTTTTCCCTTTTCATATTCCCATATGCACTGCGTTATACCGCAATACCCACCAATCCCCCAAAATAAAATGGGCTAACTATGTCTACAAACATACTTAGTTGGATCAGAAATAGTTTTTAAACGTTTAATAATTTTAAGCGTATGAAGAGAAGAAGTCCTATACGTAATTTGAAAACTCGTTTATCTTATAGAAAACCACACTGAAATAACCAAGTTTATATAAGACGAAATGAAGTGTAAAAATCTAGTTAGAATATTAAATGAAAAAGACTACTTACGGAATCGCTACAGGATAGTCAGGTCCCAATAATTTGGAACCCTCCCAAAAACAGTCTAAAGGTGTTATTATTGCACAGGGTATCATGTTTTCGAAAATCTGAAACAAAAGAGACATTGATTGCAATATGCATTTAAAACATACAGTGATATGTTAAAGATGTTAAACACACAGTTTAAAGCTTTCACAAGTTTGACAAAATATTTAAATTTAAAACGTAAACTTTTTGGACGAGGAGCGAGCTTGACGTAGTAAAGAGCAAGACTTCGGCCTTCGAGTTCCCGGGTTTAAATCACGTCAGTCACCAATGGCTGTTTGTTATAATGCTGTGAAACGGTAGCCTCTAGGTCCAGTCTTTATGTATTGCATTGAGTAAAACAGACCCGGACTAGAGCATAGCGTACAAGGATGTGAAGGATTAAAGGAAAAAAAAATGTGTACGATTTACCGATAAGTCACGACTACAAACGTACGAAGTGAAAACCGAATGCTCAACATCGGGAGGAGGGCGCGGTAGCTGTTTATGCAGACGTAGACGCCAAAGATAGAACGGAAGTTTTTGTTAGATCCCGTACAAGATGATTAGGCTTAAGAAGCCGCGGTGGGTGGTCGAGAATAAACAAGCCACGGCTTACACACGCGCTGGAGCTCACATGCGCCGAGTGCTAGTGAAGCGACAGAAAGTGAAATCACACAGTTGAAATTACAAAATAATCATCAGAATACAACGCTTCCAGCCCTTATTTGCATTAGATTCTGCACTACACGATATAAGGTTCTAAGGAATAAAATGCACAAGCACTTACTTGATCGATGTAATGGATGTCGAAATTCGGAATGCTAGGGGAATAGCACATGTCCTTCAGTCTCCAGGTTCTGAAATATAGAAAAGTATGTTAGCAATATGTGGCAAACTAAATATCCAGCTAAATACAGAAGTTATGAAAATAGAAAATAGCAGAAATTTCTCAGGAAATCAAGGACATTTGGAATTCGGTTTCAGTATGTCCAAACTTCAGAAATTCGAATACAGTAACATACAACAGTAAAAGTAATTTATCATAGAATATGTTGTCTTCTGGATCATTCCATTATCGGATGCTCTAAATTGAGGTCAAATTTGTCATGCCTTGAAACCTTAAACTTCTGGCTGCTCATTCAGTAAGAAAACTTACTATCCAAAGTGATAAAATCTATGGGTATTTTCTAGAAGAGGGCTGCCACTATTATTCGTTGTCCAGTTAAAAGGAAGGTAGTGTAAATGAGGTGTATTGACGGAAACAACTATATTAAACGTTAGGTGAGGTGTTAGGTTCATGTTGATTAACAATTTTTTTATTTAAATAACATAGTACTGGGGAAAATTTTAACAGTGACAGCTCTTTCCTTAAAAATGCCCCAATCTATCAACACAATTTATTCAGGGACTCACATGTCGAAGAGGTTGACTGTGACGCTGGCCGCCGCCTTGACGACGTCCAGATGGCCCAGGAGAGCTCCTGGATGCAGCAGCGACGCCTGGGCCTCCTTGGGGGTCTGGATGATCAGCTGGTGGGTGGAAGCCTCAGCTTCCCCTAGGACACTGTGGGAGTAACGGAGTTCCGCCTCTAGTCGGCCACCCTCTGGAACATGATGAGGAATCGGTGAGGAACAAGACTTGGCAGAGATTTGTGGTTGATGTGATAAGAAGGATGAAATGATGAAATTTAGGAGATTGGTGGATGTAAGTTTGTAATCTAGGTTATGAAGTCAACGAGAAAAAATGGTTTGAAGTTAGCGAGGAAGATTTGTGGATGCTGTGATTAAAGGACAGAATTTGGTAAGATGAAAGAGGACAGATGTCAGTCAGTGGTTAGGGGGTTGATGGTTAGGGAAGAATAATGCAAATGATGTTTCTAAAAAGAAGTTGGCTAAGGTTTGTGGATACTGCAGCAACTGGAATTTGGTTGTTAACAGAATTTGAGAGATGAAAGTGACTGAAAATGTGACTTGGATAAGTATCATTGACTATTGGATAAGTAAAGATGGAATTGGATAAAGATGGAGAATGTAGGAGGTTGTGATAGGATTTTTCGGGAGGCAAATGATAAATATGGACGTTTGAATGATAAAGTTTGTATGTTTCCCTTATGTGCTGAAGAACTCGAGAAAATAACGAATGAGAATAGGAGAGACGAAGTATTTGAATACCTATATAACTTACAGAAAAGACAATATTTTGAATATATGCCGTGGTGCGACAAAACAGAATACCAACGAGAGCCTGCAAACAATACAGGTAATCCCTTGAAAAGATTTAACATTGGCTCCGATTTAGAGTTCACAGAACGTAAATAAAAATGCCTGACAGAGCATTGCGAGTGCAGAGCTTATTGTTTTGGCCAAAGTGCAAACGTAAACTACTCAGCACAGTTCCGATACTGGGAAACTGGTTGGGAGGAATGCGCATGCGCCGTCTTCCGCGTACCGAGCGAAGCCGAAGATGCCCGAACAAGGCCGAACCAGGACCTCCCCGACTTTCACGGCGGCTTCGCCACTTTGTATGGCATTCCTGCGTTCTTCACCCGTGACGTCATTATATAGCCGATAATCCTGTGGAAATTAAATTGTTCCACTGATGGGGCTTTCCGGATTGAAACTGTAAATTAAGACATCAAATCTGCCATGCCTACTGGATAATATAGTGACTTATATGCATGTAACACGTACAGACACGATTTTATGCAAGAATGCTAGGTGTCTTGGATATTGGCGTTTTATTATTTTTAATTTACAGCTTTAATGGTGGTCTTGGTTAGTAGAACATTATAAAATACAAAAACGCATCACAATGTTAGGTAAATGCTGAAGAAACTTGTTTGTACTAGGAAAAATTGAAATAAAAACCCAGTAAACAAACAGTATCTAGTGAATTTTAAATAACTGTACATGGATAACAAACGAGCAATCCAATGATTTTTCATTTAAAATTGTTGACTATACAACATACAAATTAAAACCAAAAACCATTTGCCTTGTACACATACAACAGAAAAAACTCTCTGAGTTACTTTTAAGAAAGTCTAGCAGCAAATCAACTAAATTTGAACATGAAAAAACCAACTGCAGCACAACAAATAACTCGTTCGCGACTATTTCACCCAACTGAAGTTTCATTTCGCCGTTCCCAAAACTGTCAAAGGTAGAGTCGTGATAAAGACATCGACCACCTGAGGGCGTCTTAATTTGTGGAAATGACCACACCGAAGTGATTTCTCGCCGGGTGCCGCCATAAAGACTCTTTGACAGCTGAAAGGCAGCTGTGACTCCGACCCAGGAGCGGTTAGAAGTAAGAAGTCAAGACGTTTGTGAGGTTCCTAGAACTTAAAGGGCGAAAACGGGCGACCGACGTCTATTGTGGCACGCATCTGGGGGTCTAGAAGTCAGAGATTGCGAACTGATAGCTCCTCGCTATAATGTGATTCCTTCTCAGAAAGGGTAGACTTTGGAAACCCAACTTGGTGAATTTTGCTCACGTATTGAGGATATGTTTCAAGGCTTTAAGATATATTTTCTACTGGGTTGACTTTTTTCGTCGTGTGTAATATTTGTAACCTTCTTCTTTGAACCAGTCGAATCAATTAGTCGATATAATGAAACAGGTGAATCTTGTATCGAGGTTTTCATTGTGTTGTGAAACAGGTGTATCAGCTATTATGTGAAAATCTTAAAGTGGAGTTTGTACTGTTCATAAGGATTATCGGACACAATTTTGTAAAACCCGTAATTCCTTTGGAGTTCAAATCACTCTCAGAAATAAAAGGGAAAAAAATTATTACACGTGGTGTAAAATTTCAAAGTAAGCACATGTCAGGATTTATGAATGTTCGCAGTTATATGTAAAAACGAATGGAGCGTCTGAAGGACAACAGACATGGAAAACAACCGAATTAAAAATAAGCCAATTGATAAGTAAAGGAAATTGAATCAAACAAATCGACCAAAGATATACGAGGCTGCTGGCGTCGAGGTGGGCCGCGGTGTTGAGGTTATGTTTGGACAGCTATCAGCTGAGTGGGTGGTCAGCCAATCAGCTGTTTGACATCCCCCCTCCACCACTGCCTTCTAGATGCTGTGGATTGTCTTGCAAATGTATAACAGAAATAATTAATTTCGGGAGTATTCAAAATTAACCAAACAAAATTATTGGGTTAGTTTTACTGTCGAATACCAAATCAACCTGGAGTATAATCGGAAATTCCCAGGGTATTTTCTAACTATGCGTTAAAATGTGAAATCAGACAGAAGTAGAAGGCGTCCCATAGCTCCGATTCCTTTCAATCCGATTCACGCTTCGATTTTAAAACTAGTTTCACTGTAAGATTTAAAGATTTCCCAGTTTATAAGTGTTGCAGTTGGCGGGTGGCAACCGGAAGAGGAGATGGCGGTTATTAACAATACCGGAAGTAGCTTGCGCGTGTGTGACACAGCGGCGGAATACGCAACTAATCGCTAATATTAACATTGCACTATGCATCGGACACATCCGTCCTAGTTGCAGCAGTCTGTGCATAGAAGTTGCAGTTCGATGGATAGAACCGCAATATATTCAGGAGACGGAGCTAGTTTTGTATTATTAAATCATTAAGTGTAAATTGTGAATTCAGGAAAACCCGAATTAAACCACTATTAATTTTTTAGATTTTTATTAATTTACCAGCAACTCTGCAATCCAAAACAGAATCATCCAAATCAGTGTTCGTTGTCTTCAGTGAAGTAGTTCTCAAAGATACCAATACAGTACGTCTCCACGCTAGTTCCTACTTTTGCTGTAAAACGGTCGAGCTAGTTCCATTGATGAAGTCATTACTGGGAACAAAAACCGTGAAATTGCAGCCCGCTAATATGCAGCGGAAATGAGAAGATACTTCAAGTGGAAAAATCTTCCAATTGAGAACCAATCTGTTTCAGCATTTGTCAACACGACCGTCGGACCGTTTCAAACGATCGAAGTGTTCCAAACTATCAAAATGCATAATATTAGTAATATTATTTTTTAAATATTTTTAATGGATAACTTGGAGCTTGAATGTGTCAAACTAAGTCCGTTAAGCCGAATGTGTATGTCACGGCAAAGCGTTGTGTATTTTTATATAGGTATATTAACAGTTTTAACTGTGGACAAAGCTATGTTCTAATAAATTCAACAATTACGAACTAGAAACTTTACAAGTAGTTCACGTTGGGAATTGGGAAACGAACGAAAAAGAACCGGGTCTAGTTCTTCAAAATACTTGTGGGATTGTGGGAAAACTACTTTACTATATGGTTTTCCGGTTTACCTAGGACGGAAAGAATAAAAAATCTAGCCTACAGTTCATCTATAATATCTATCCCCAAGCCAAATTGCATTCACATATCCCAAAAACCTTAGTGATAAAATTCGTATGCATAAGTATATTTTAGAGGGGGGGGGGAAGAAAAATGGGTTTGTTCAATTTAGTAGCTTACATCCATACTCAACCCATAAATTACCTAATATCACACTGTCTCTATAAAGATTCTTTTCTTTAAAAAAAACCTGGTTGCACAGCTTTCTTGTTTCTTTGCAGAACATAATTAATGAATCCTACATTTACAACAAGTTCCATTGGCTTTTGAACGCCACTTCCACATCCTTACTTGGGAGTTCTTAATATCGATCCCCGACGGTAATACACCGTGGCCTGGGTTCTTTTTACCTTTACAAAGCCAGACACAAATAACCGTCCCCATTCAGGTCTAGCCGTCCATAATTCCTCATTCCCTCACAATACGCCACGCACGACCCGGTCCTGTGTGCTGGCTCCACTAAACGTCTCAACACCTGAACAAATCCATCTACGTGGAATGCCGAGGTTTCATCCACGTTCGATACAGCTTCAGCGGGATTTTGAATAGTTTCAGTGCCTTGGAGTTCTGGCCACATTACATTACATGAGATCCCAAAGAGACTTTCGTCGTGGTAGCTAAAATCATATTAATTTCTTCCGTTCACCGACAAAATTATGAGAGCCTCAGTCAAACGCATTCACCACTTCAAAGATTTCTCTAACCTCGTCATCTGCTTTGGTGATTAGTGATTACCCCCAATAAAGTTCAACAAAGTCGTCGAGAGATGTTTACAATCCGTTTCCGTCCGTGTCACAACTGCGGAGGGAAAGATAAAAGAGACTTCGTGACAAAGCGAGTGATCAGAGGGCTGTAACGGAAATAGAGAGCGGACAGTCCAGGCGGAACACGCGACCAGTGAGGCAAAACTGACCACGAAACCAGTCGTACCAACTACAACACTAACACTAAATATACTTCATTTGGACATTATACTATATAAAATCCTCTATGGACCAGTGATGCAAAACTTCCCACAAAACTAGTGGTAGGCCTACCAACATTGAATACTTCACTTTGGTTGTTAGATTTTTTTTAATTTTAGAGATTTACAATTTACCTAACTTTAATTTAATTGAAAACACCGATACATTCTTCTTCATGTCGAACAGGGCTCTGTAACGACGCAAACACTAGTCTAAACCCGTTAAGTAAGTAGATGAGATTACTACTTTTGTAGACTACCAGCGAGAATGACCAATGACTCAAACTTCCGCGAACCGGTGGCGACAGTGGTCCGGAGGAAATGGAAAATGAAGTAGTTGGCCCAGTTATGAGAGGACTTTTCCTGGAAGTCCACAATGAAAAGTAGTTAAGGTAATAAATATGTTTTGTTTGAGCGGACCCCTCAATTAGGCCAAGAAGGCTAGCATTAGTGCCATTACAGGAGGCGGGTCGAGACTGATGGATTATTAAAATATAATGACTGCCCGAGGTCTTCCCTCTGCACCGTCCACATTCCCGCATCAACTTCCAACCTCCCGACATCCGCTCCGTCCCACCCTGGGGAGGTGGCCTTTACCGGACCGTGCAAGTCTAGGGCAGAATCCAAAGGATGGGCTTTGGAACTTATCACTAACTCAAAGTTTGCTTTGTAATCCGAAGCAGAACTTGACACTGTACTCGCAAAACGAACGATGAATATGTCCAAATGTTTAGTACTACCAGCTGCAAAGTTGATTTTCGCTACGAAAGAGTTTAGATGGCTGTGCACATCAGCCTAACAACATTTGAAGACATTACTGGTTCATCACAGTACTTCAAAATGTGTATTTGGCGAAAATATTTCTTTAATGACACAATTTGTCGGTAAGCTGTTTATCAACGCTAAACGAGTAAATAAACACGGATATTTTTATCCATGGTTATAGCTGAAGAGGGCTAGACGGAGAAGAAAATCATCAATTCGAGTTATTTATATGGTCCAACAATCTCCATGAGCCCTGAATGTGCAGAGTTCTAATGGAAGAGTTAAATATCTTGGCTAGACAATTCGAAAAAAAAACAGTACCGGAGTTAAACTAAACGACATGGAGGTGAGGTCTTGGTTTGGGTATTTGATTATTTTGTTCATGCCTTAAGAGTAATCAAGTTTGCCATAACTTGCGAATTCTGAAATACCTTTTGAACCAGAACCAGCGACCTCTGAAGAGGAAATTCGAGAAACCGAGTGATTCCAATTACTTGCTTGTACTCCGACACCGTCGCTACCTGGAAGCCCGGACCCATACGCAAGCTGACGTATAACCGATACAGCTCCTTCGGTCGAGTGGAACCATTAAAATGCCTGCTGGCATGCAGCTCGGCGTGCGTTCGAGGAACACAATCCGGCTGTAGCTTCCACACAGCATCCCACTAACCTACTGATCCTTCATCGCAGCGCGTCTTGCGTCACAGCGCCTTCAACATGGATCTACGGATCTTCCTTAGACGAAGTGTGACCGATCATCGAGGGAACAATTAATCTTGGAACTAAAAGGAGGCAATCTGTCGAAGAGCATAATCACTCCCTTAACTCAAATATGGGTGTTACCCCAGATCAGATTAGATTTTTATCGTATCGGCTCTTATTTTTTTCAAAATCCAATGCGCATTTGAAAAGCTTACTCTACATTCTCATGAAACCCACAGAATAGGCCAAATGGCCACAGTAATCTCAGACACCTTTGATACTAAACAATAATTTTCATTGTATAACAAATTGACAATATGTGATTGGCTCTCTCTGTAAAATCTTCTCAATTGCCAGTGACGAGTGACAACTGGGTCTAGAATATAATTTTCACAATGATTCACCAGAACACTTCCGAAATTTATGTGAGAAGTGCTAATTTTTACTACCTGCCGACTTGATGAGTGTATAAGTAGGCAAATACAGTATAAAAAAAAACAATAATCAAAAACTTAACAGAAGAAGGTGGTTTGGGGAACTCGTCACGATTTGGCGAACTACCGGCCCATTCTCATACTGTAAAGACGTTCAAAGATTCGTAAATATCTGGCTACTGTAAATCATGTGAGCAATACTAAGATCAAACACATGCGTATTTTCAGTGTATAGGCATAAGTAGGCATGATTTAGTATTATGTAAGCTTTCACGACAAACAGAACCTAACAGAATAGAAAATGGTTTTGGACATAGACAACCAATACGGTTTGGCAAACTATCGCCTCATTTCCATACTAGAAATACATGAAAAAGTTCGAAAAAATCCGTGACTGTAAATCTGTCAATAAAGACATGAAATTATGTGACAACCAAGTCGATTCTAAACCCCTACACAGAAGAAAGTGGTTTCGGACAATCAATACGATTTGGCAAACTATCGACCCATTTCCATACTCCAGACATTCGGAAAATTCTAAAAACCCCGACCGTAACTGTAAATCTGCCAATAAAAAGATAAACTTGGGAGACGACCGTAAATTCCTAGTCGGAGCCAGGAGTAGGTTATGTGTAGAGTGGGCGAAGGCGCACCGGACCACCCCGTAGCGCACTGGGTGGCCGCACTACTACCCGTCCTGTGACCATCAAGCGCGACGTACTAGCCGTCCCAACAACATCGTCCGCTACATTATACATGCTAATTTGAGACCAACTTAATTGTCTGCTATCTGAGCTAGATCGGCCGCGCCCCGGCTCCCTTTGTTGGTCCAGAGGTTTAGGTACATTCATTGAGTGGGTAGGACAGGTCCGTTGTGGATAACTTGTTCGAGAAGTTAAACGTGTACAATGTAGTGGTGGAAAATGTTGCCACATGTATTCTGGTTGACACTGTTGTATGGGCAATAGTGGGCGAAAGTTACTTTGGAGGTTTCAGTGTATCTAAATATTAGCTGGACTGCTGGACACAGTTATTGCGTGTATCGTCATTGCGAACACTACAAGTATCCCTTGAGTTGAATTACAATTACTGGCATTTGACAGCGATCCTACAAGGAGTCTAATACGGTTATTCAAAAATAAAATTACTCGAATCGTCTATGTGTATGGTGTCTAAGTAAACAGTTAAACAAAATAATATTTATATAATTAAATTTAAAAATAGTTCCACATTTAAATATGTAGGTAGTTGGGAACTTTGAATACCCACACGGTACAAATATTTCGATACATCACGCTAAACTGAGTTTAATACCGGTTGATTAAACTATTGTTAATTCAAGTAAGCAAAAGCTAGAATATGTATACAGTAGTTCTAAATCCATCATCTATATAATAATGCTTGCCGTTTCTTTACAACCTTTTTACTCAGCTCGTGTGCATCGCAATGGAAATCTACGCATACTGTTAGAAAGATATTTGCCTGTATATGTTCAAAATCCATTTATAAATTAAAATAGGCTCAACAATAAGCACAAAAATTGAATTTTAAATTTGAAAAAAAAAAACAATAACATGGGCCTTATAGGTTGTCATTCTGGTGACGAAATGTAAACAGTAAATAAAACTAAAGAAATTCCAATCATATGTTTTATTTACAGCGGGGGGTGAAAATAGAGAAGTCTGTACATTACATATTTTGGTCGAGTTTTTGACCACTGAACGACCTCTAGTAATCAACTATGTAATCATAAATCAATAATTCCGCCAGCATCCCTGTAGTCAACTCCCATCCAATTGTGGACATATCCTCAGTGTGAACATATTGTCAAAACAAAACCCTCTCTACAGTGATAAAATTATTTGAATTACTGTGCTACATAAACTATGTGAAGATCCTCCGCTAATGTTTAAAGCATTCAAAGAACAATTTGGCCTAAATGGCTAAAAGATACTTTTTCATTGTCAGAAAATTGTATCGACTAAAGTACAATTTAAAAGATGCACATTGTGTCCGCCTTTTGAGATCGGCCATTTTTAGATTTTTTGGAAACCCTTTGGTCTAACATCTACGATCCAATCATTGTTACGCCTGTGTGTGGAGGTGGCGCGGCGGTTGTTTTGAGACATGAAACCCTCCTCCTCTGGACGAGGAATGTCCGCATCAGGCTACACGGAGTTGATGACTTCATCTGTCTGTGACTCCGGGGTCTAGGGTTCGATACCCGGCAAGGCAGAATATTTTACTCATTAAAGCTATAACATTTTGTTTTGCACGGGAATGAATTCCCATTGAAAACTATCGGCAGAGTAAAATGTATTAAAAATCTAAGATGTACATTATAACGGTAAATCATTCTGGAGATACAAGTTAAGTTATGGCAATGGGGGATATTTACAGTATTGATATGTATGAGGAAAAAGTGTGTAATTTATTTGGGAAATAATCGTTTTAGATGCAACGTGGTGTGAATACGTGTGTAGGTGCTACGAATAAAAATGGCAATTGTTAAAAATCATACCGTATAACACGTTTTGAAAATCGCCAAAAAATCCAAAATTACACAAATATTTAAATCAGATTTTTAAAAATCCTCTAAGTAACTGTTATGACATGACACTGCGGTCATAAGATTACTTGTATGCAATTATAATTTTTTCAACAAATAACTATTTACGTAATTACTACCTAGAGAGAGTTAAAATATAACAAATTAAGTTAGAAAGTGAAACCAATTAGTTTTATCAATTAATTAACATGTTTAACTTAGCAAATTACAAATTAACAGTTACAAATTGAAAAGCTAACAGTCTTTAGGATATTACAAAATAGAACAGTTTAGACGTCTTTTCTCTCAACGACGCAGAAATGATTGGTAATAAAACCGTTCAGACATGAAGCAGCAATTGGGCCAGGAAATAGCTCGGAACGTCCTCTCGTAAAATCCATCCAGTCGAGAAGGAACGGGCAATGTGCAGTGAGGTCCAAGGATAATTCACAAAACACAAATAAGTAATTCAACTGAAATAAACCGTTTAGAGAGAAAGAACAGACTCGTTTATGGCGTACGCAAATCGTATGGGATCCCCGTGAAATTTCATCAGTCGGAATTCATCTCGTGTGTCACGATCTTGTAGGTAGTTTTAGGTCGGAAATAAACGGGAAATCTTGACGAATTTGTAGAACAAAATTAAAAAACTAGAAACTAAGGAGGACGGTTTCAATATTATTTTCATAACGAACAACTTTTCATCCATTTCAGCAAGTTTTTTTTTGCGTTTCTAGACACAACTTTTCGCTGTCGATTTTGTCGAACTAACAAAACCGATTAAATTTGGAGACCCATATCCAGACGGCACCTGTGCTATAGCCACACGGGACATCCAATGATTGACGTTAGCATCTAAATTCCTACACCCACGGTTCGTCAAGCGCATGACCGAATTTCAAGTACCTATTTTTGCTTCAGCAGATGCTTTGCACGTTATCAAATTGATTTTACTAGACGAGAACCCAAACCCTGCCCTGTTCACTTAAGAGTTTTAAGTTGCATGCGTATTAGTAAGGGAATGATCTGCTTCGAACGCGGCTCGGAAACTGCGAGTGTCGCGTTGAAAACGAGCAACACTAGATAGGCAAGTATGTTCACAGACTTACGTCAATATGGATCAACATTTGGCATGCCTCTGATTCAAGAGAGGATTTTACAACGTCTCAAAAGTGTTGGAATACACATTTATTCCCTAAACCCCAATATTCTCTGTCCTCTCTGCAGACACGTTTTCCATGTTCTCGAAGGCGGCAGGTTGTCGCGTAAGACGATCGACCGACGACCGGCTGGCCGGAAGCGGACATGAGGGTATCGCTATAAGGGCAGATGTTATCTCCTGATCAGACACCCTCGCAACAATGCATTATCACCCTCCTCTGACAATGCCCTGACCAGAGGGTTCTAGGAACATCCAGAACGGACTGGGACGCTAGTTGATTATAACGGTGCGGTGCGTCCTTTGAGGGGTCCGACAACTCCCCTAGGGCTGGTGTGAAATAGTTTCGTCTGTCAGGCGTAACATCTGTATTGGGGCTCTAACGTAACCTTGGAGATGGGAAATTATTCAAATATGAGTTAGTCTTTTTCTTGTTTCCTAGGGTTTTTAAACAAATCGTCTAGGGTTTTTAAATTTCCGTGTTTATTTCTTCATTTTAGTTTCTTATTATTTATTTCGTATTCTCAATGACATCCCACTTTTTCACTTAATAACCAACAATGGGTCAATTTATACTGCAATAGCAATGGTATCTTGCTTGTTTATGGAAAAGGCACATACACATCAATCGTGGTACTGCAATAAGCTAGCTTACAAATAATAACAGAAACTATATAAACTCACCTTCAACCCACAACTGCTCGGCACGTGAGTGTATAACAGCTGATTTGAGTCCAACACAGAAAGACGAAAGAACGAGTAAAGCGACGAACAAAACTTTACCGGCGTGACGATGTAGAAAACAACCCAGCTGGAACAACTGTGACTGAAGTCGAGCCCGGAACCATAAAGCAGTTCTGCGGCCCTCAGCTCTGCCCTGGAACATATCATGGGTGTCAGAATAAGTGTAGATGTTGTCTAGGAACAGGAGTGTCAGGAACAACGGAGAGGAAGAATAAAGAGCTTCAAAATATATTAGTAGAGATTTTGTTGAGGAACAGGAGGTCATAAGATTGGCAAAGGAGGATCAGGAGTGCCAGAACCAACGAATAGGAATGGTAGAGTTTTAAAATACAGTATTACTAAAGGATTTTTTTTAGGAACAGGAGGGTCATAACATTGAAAAAGAAGGATCAGGAGTTTCAGAACCAACTCAGAGGGGATTATAGTTTTAAGATATTAGTGAACATTTTATTGAGGAACAGGAGGGTTATAACATCAGTAAAGAAGGTTCAGGGGTGTCAGAAAAGGTGGATATTTTGTCGGAGTGTCTGAACCAAATAAGAGGAAAGTAAAGGTTTCAAAATATTAGTAAACATTTGGTCGAGGAACACCGGTGGAGAAGGAAGTAGGAGTGTCAGAATATTAGCGGAGATTTTGTTTGATCAAGATTAGAACACCGTAGGTGGATAAGGAGCATCTTAGAGGAGCTTTTGAAGAGGAACAGGAGTGCCAGAAAACTGGGTGGATCAAGAGTTTCAGCATTTTAGCGAATATTATATTAAAGAACATAATGTCAAAACACCGGACAAGAAAGATGATCAGGAGTGTCCGAATATTGGGTTTCCAAATATTACATTAAGATAAGGGATAAAGGTATCTGGGACGAGGAGGCAAAGAATATTAAGATGTATATTATTAGGATTATAGTTTAACTATTTTGCATTGTGATATCAGATCAGTTGATCTACATCTACAAGAGTCTAATCAGTAGGTTCATAGTGAATGAGAATAGCATAACAATGTTTTGAAGCCTCTTAACGTAAACACGACAAGGAGGTTAAACACATTGGTGGTATAAAAATAGGACATGACTCACGTGAGAGAAAGTCCCACAATAGTGGTCTAAACTGGAGCATTACGAGAAATATCAAAATAGCACAAAGTTGTAGGACCTACATCCAAATACAAAATTAGGCCCTAATTGTCTAAGAAATAGCTAAGAGGGTTACCAACAGTACCTTTATAACTGTGCAAGCGTGATTAATATAAGATGTAATACAATGTATACCCACGAAAATTACTATAGAGATCAGTATTTTGCTTTACTGATACAATCAAAACAATCTAACCTTCAACAAAACCACAGTCTACAATACACTCACCGGGAACGATCAGGAATCACGGAAATCAGCACAAAAATCTCAGTCGCATTGCTACACGTAAATTTGCAAAACCAGCCATAAACGACACAGTCCTTAAGAATGGGACTCGAATAAAATTCCAGAGAAACTTAAACCATGTCGGAAAGGGTGTTAAATCACATGTTTCAAGTGATAAAGATTGCGTTAAACGTCCGAACAATTTATGGACGCAGGTTGTCGTAAAACGTTCAAACCGAGTGTGGCCAGGGACCACACACGTTCAAACATGTCTGTCTGAGCGTCTGTCTGTCTAGCGCTCAGTAATTAGATTAAAAGTGTCCACGCGTCGCGGGTGCGGCTAGCTAGCGTCTTGGCGCTGGTCGAACATACAGATGCCAGCTCACGACGTCACGGACACAAGCGGGTCGTCGCTCGCAGGCAAGACCGTTGGTGGAACTTAATTTGATCAAAATAAAAACCTAAAATGTTGAATATAATGTAAATTTCCAATAACGATTCATTGGGTTGTAAAGCGTATGATGTAGGAAACTGATTCGTTAATTCGGTCAAAGGTGTGCAGCTTAAAACGATTAGCCTGATTAAGAAAATAGATTACATAATTTTTTAGCACGACTACATTATTTATCTGACACAATTTCAACATTTATTTTTAGTTGCATAATCGTTATCTATCAGACCATAATTTGGGAATAGATCGATGCTTGCTTCTTCGAATATTTTTCAGCAAAGTAATTATGGTGGGGGCTTATTATTTGTCTTTCCTCTTAGATTAGATTTAATGTACTCCTTAAAATGTGTCCAAGTAGACAATTGTTTAACATTCTTGAGCAATTTAATTCCTGTCTCTATCACAATCTACAAAAATTTTATTTACATTACGTACCGATTATTTAAACTCATTTCAAAATTGTGCAATAAGTATTGTACACTCACATTAAAAAAAAAACGTAAACCCCACCAATAGCACAAATACAAAACTACCGTTATATAAAACATGAATGGGAGGCGGTCAGAAGCAGAGCGGACCGGAATGCAAAAAAGGTAATGGCAATGAATGAAAGAGGAGCGCAATTAGTAAACAGAGTGGAGTGAGCTATGAAGACATGATGCGAGCGGTCGAGCGGCGACCAGGCTTTGTAGATGTGGCAACACCGATGACGTCACAGACCACCGGCGTAGTCAGTTCCCCCACCACAGCTGCGCAGTCACTGCGCCGTCGCGCTGCGTACTGTGTACAACTGTCGGAGCGTGCGCCCAGGACGTATAAAGTCCGATTTTATGGGGGAAAATGCGTTTAAATGGGAACATTAAATTTCTAAATCGTGAAAAATGTTGTTAAAAGTGTTCTTTAGTAGGGTCTACATAATAATCTGGTTAATAGGCCTAATTATTAGAAAAAGATTAGAACTTTCCATCTGTAATACGGAAAAAAATTGTTTAGTTAATTAATGATGCAATAACGAAAAATATAGTTCACCACACGGGCAAAAAGTGACGTTTTAACCCTCGCTCATTTTTCGACTTCGGCTTCACCTCGATCGTAAATCTTGACCTCGGGTCAAAAAGAGTCACTTTAGGCCCTAGTGATGAAATATACTAGGCTATTATGAGTGCCAACTTTACATGGACATAGACTGATATACTCACTTCTATTATGGCACTTCAATAGTACTTCAAATACACATAATTTCAGGCTAGGCCGAGAGGATTGCAGCATTATCACTTAGATAAAATCCACTAATGGCGGGATTTGAACCCGGGACCTCGGGGAGCAAAGTCTTGCGCTAGCTAGACCAGCTCGCTCCCCGGTAAACATTATAAGGGTTTAGCCTAAGTAAAAGGTGTTCTCACACTGAAGTCCTGACGTTCCCGTGTTACTCCTGTCCATGATCGGGCATCACAACAACGCTCAGCACGCGCCCAGCAGGGCAACGGCCCAACGCACGGAACCGCGCTATTGTTTACAAATGGATTTTCTTTTGAACCACGTAAACAAGGTCTGACCGGAATATGCTGGTGTATTACCGTCTTTGTCGCATACACGCCGCAAATGTCCTGGGGTGACCACAGAGTGCGTGACATGTACAGGGTGGTAAGGATCTACCAGGATCTACACTTTGTGTCCCCCAAACACCTACTTCCCGGAACCAACGGGACAAGCGTTAGTGGCATGGGTGGAATCCTACGGATGGAGTAGTAGAATTCCGTGTATATAAGTCTTAGTCTTACAATTTTGAAACTATGCAGTCCACAACTATTTAGGAATCAAATAAAGGCATTGGTTATAGCATTCTTTAAACATGATAGTCTCGAAATTATTTTTAGATACTACCAGCTTACACGAGCTGCATTATTTGTTCTTTACGAATATTTATAACATTGATTGTTCTAAATTAATACTTTAGTATATTCTGTCCTCTTTATTTTGTACAGATTGTTTTGTAGTATACTGGACCACTGTCACGTTGACAAGAAAAATATTGCTTGCATTTTAATTATTTTAAACCAAATTTCCGATATGACAGTAAAAACTAACCGCGCCTTGTTAATTTCGATCCGACTGTAAATTTAAATTAGCCTATTTATACGGTCGTTTTGTTATCACGACGCGGTTTTTCACATGGGTTTAATGTTTTACGATTATAACAGTTAAATAATTTATTTCACCACTTATTTGGTTTTATTGACTTCATAAAACTAGTTTGTTATCACGTATTAAATTGCCTAATATCGTAAATAACATCATATAACAAACAATGTTGTACTGAAAGTTTTCCGCTTTTTTGTTTCCTTTGCTTTTTAATATTTTTTTCTCCTCTGCATGTTTTACAGTTTTATTTATTCCTTTATTTTGCATGTTGTACTCTTTGGACTTTTTGTCTGTGAGTCAAGAAGAAATGTGTCTCTATAGTTATTTTTAGTTTAGTAGGTTTAGTGCTTTGACCAATAATTGTAAAAAACCGGAAGGCTGAATAAATTTTGAGTCAATGTATTTGAGACGATAGTTGTGTTTCTGTCGAATAAAACATGAAAAATTTTATATGGGTAGTTGAGTTAGGTAATCAGTAGTTATAATTATAGCAAAAAAACGTTGTTGGTTGGATTCAGGACCCAGATGTCATTTTTAGCTGAGTGTATTAATGATGATAACAAAATGTAAGTTAAATCGTGAGTAACAAGACCAGGGTTTGGACAGTTCCCTTATTAAAATGTAAAATGATTTTGGCTAAGCTAATACTGATGTAACTTACTACTCAATCAGTTACAGTTACAGTAGGTACATTATTTTACCACATTGACCAATGAACTGTTAAATGACACTATTAAAACACATAAAATCTGTTGGTTCCAAATTGTTTGACAGATTGAAATGATAAAAACAACAACTAACAATTTGCACAACAATGCAGTTGTACTATAGAGTCGGATATCAAAGTTAACACAGTCTTATGTCATTGAATCGAATCAGGGTGCCAAAACAAGCACAATCAAAATAAACAGAAGCGGTCCGAAGACACTGCCCTGTGAGCTACCGTGAGTCGTGAGTGTACAGTTCAGTGGTGGGGTGGGGGACGGAAGGGACGCACGGCCTTGGTCTCCGTCAGCTGCTAGCCCATGGACCACACACGCGACAAGGCAAAGGCACCCGGCCACGGCTCCACTTCCACGAACAGAACACCCAACAGGGCTAACAGTTGCACTTCGGCGAAAAACGCTGGCAATGCAACTAATGGGCAATAGGCAACCAATAACCTAACAGAGAGTAAGGAGCGAAAACTAAATGTAGTGTAAATAATGTGAAACCTAGGTGGAAATCGCTAGCAAATAGAAAAACGTTTACATAGAAATAGCTAACCAACAGCTATAAACTAACTGCAAATGTGAATTGGCCAGGGTGTAGTGTTACTGTGGAGTTAACACCGCAATGGAAATATGATCATTATGTGGGACTATGTTTATATTGCAATTGTCCGTTTTTGTAGCTGATGTAAGAAATTGTGGTTGTGTATATAAATGCAATTTGAAGTTCATCCATGGTACAAGACTATTTTGAGCTAGATTAGATTAAAAGTTACTTGATATTATATTCATTTTAAAACCCTTGCTTGGATGATGTAGTATAGGGTAGTCAAGAAAGATACCTATTAGTTATAGTTGGGGATGTTTTGTGAATGAAAAAGCGTTGAAAACTAATCTGAAGTTTATGTAAAATAATTTTGAAAGATTGGTTGAATCATGGACACGAGAATTTTTTTAGAGAAACAGAAAGAGAAAACACAAGATCACTCAGAAACACAGAAAGGGACACTCCGCGCTACCTAGTAGAGAACCGGCAAACTAGCAGCACCAACTTCTGAACGTGCCAGAAATAGGGCAAACTTTTCGTCCAAGCACATAAAACTCTTACCGTACACCACAACTAAACCAAACGAGTGACCGTCTCTTATCAACAGTTATCAGTTACATACCTTGTCGATTTGCGAAAGAGCGAGACCTGCGTCTATCCAACTAGTCCTCACAAAGAGATCTGATGTGTGGCGTGGTTGTTCGAACACCATAGCGGCACTTCATACCGTCCCGACCACCCTAATATCCACATTAGAACACACGTTAACACACACACGGCGACGGCGGACACTCACCTAAACAGACTACGAGTGTTGAACTTCCGAACAGCGCGAACATCTCGGAAAGACTGAGCTGCGGCCACGGTGCCGTCTGGCAAGCGACGTTCTGATTGGCCGAGCCGGCGGTCGCATAGCAACGCTGCCTAGCGCCCTCGCGGCCATTCACGGCGACGACCACCCACATGGCGGAGAAATCAAGAATACAAAAACAACATCGGCGCTCTCTCTCGCCGCACACACGCGGTCGCGGTGATCATTCCATCCCGCATTTCACCGCTCCATCTCGCACCTTGCCTTCGCCTTGGAGCCGGAGCAGCGGAAAATGTCAGGATGAAATGCTGGATTGGTCAAAGTATATGTGCCATTTGATTTAGCACTACTATGTTGCAGTAATTGATCGTATGGAATACAAAATGTGGGTTGATTCTGTATTAAATTTGAAAGCCCGGACTTTAAACACACCAAAACTTGCTTAGAATGTCTAATTTTGTAGTATCCACAGCAAATAGTACCATTGATTATGCATACCCCAGGATGTATAATAAATCTTTGAAGATAATATAATCAATGGTAATACCGTACTTAAAAGTCGATATAGCAAGGTGAGGACGGTACTGGAAATATAAACCCAGGTGTTATCATCTGTCACGTCAAGTCATGTCTGAATGTTTTTAGAAAATGGGATACAAATATCGAATACTTCGTTACATATCCATAGTCAATGGTTACGTCAAGGGCTGTTGGTGCAAGTTGCACAGTCGTGGTGACGAGACATCAGGTGTTCGATGAGCAGTGTACAACGCAATCGTATAATAGGAAAGACGTCACGATTTGCCATTCACAGGCCTTGATGTAAAATCAAATCTGATTGCCTCACCAAATCAATACATTCCCATAGTTTCACATTCGAAATTTTACCAGTTTTGATTATATAAAAATGCGTGTTCATTTTGTTACAGTTGTGGAGTTTGATTACTCTAAAGACCTCTGGTTCGATCACAAGAGAAATCTGAAAATGTAAGACTTGTCGTCTAAATAAAGTTATTCGGTTTGGTTCATTATTGTGAATCTAAACTAGTCGATTTAATTTTGAATTCGACAGCAAACAAGCCCACAAAGTACTCTATGACACATTTTCTGTTCCCCGAGATTAATTATTGTAGGCTAGTTACAAATAAAAAAAACAAATAAGAAAAATATGGTAATGCGACAGAAGGAGTAATAATGTAGGTTAAGGTCGTCCACAGTCCACACGCAATGTTGTTCAATTTACCAGTGAATTGAGGACGACGGCCACAGTAGACCACTGTTTGCTTTACTAATCATATCCCATTGTGGGATGGATGGGAAACATTCAGCGAGTCTTAATACAATAGCTTTTTAGAGTATTATTCATCACTTCGTCATTCTTAAAACAACCCCTAACTCTTCCAACGTTTGCGCCTTGAAAAGATACTTTTAACCGTTAAGTCTGATATTCATCAAGGTAAAAAGGTACATCAATTCCGACATAGTGCGCTGATATAAATTAATGATTTCTGCCGAACCGAAAGTACAACTTATTGTCAACTAGTTTAATAAATAAACTATCGCACTATCAAAACGCAAGATCATTTTTTGAGAATATCAACTATGTTTTTCAGAAAAAAAACTGGCTACAGCTACAGTCCATGATACGATTGTCTACAGTATCCAAAATAGTCATACTCATACGCACCCTTACTGATTTACCCAGCAAGAACGTTCCAAGAGCCACGCAAACCTATGACATTTCCAGGTAAAGGTCACAGCTCCTATGTTCCCCGCCACAAAGGCCATATTAAGAAGTCACTGCAGGACGGTGATTTCTCTCTCCGCGGAGAATTGTTTCGTCACTGGAGGTGACAGTTGGACCTCCTTTATCCTGCACCTCGCCATTGTACGCTCCCAGCTGGGGCGAAGCCCTCCTGGCTGCACCCGCGGCCTCGGTGGTCCCGCGCCGGATATAGTTTGATGGATTGGTAACGGTGTCTAGGAGTTTGCTCGCAATGTTACACAGTGTTATGTATTATATCGAGGCACTTTCTCAGCTGGGGATGGAATTAGATTTAAGATCCAGACAAGTTGAAAACTTTGTTTTTTACTGATTGTGATGAAAATCTCTTAGCATTGACTTACATCGCCAAAAATGAACATCAAAGATCATATGATTTATGACACAGAAAAAAATACGCTGAGATGGTCCTCTTAAAATGATTGGTGGTGATATAGATTACGTAATTTTTGCTTCCTTTATCTTGTATATCTTCATGACCTTTCGCCCTAAAGTCTGTCCGGATTTTTTCTTGTTAATTATTAAAGCCGAATATTAGAGCTGCACAGTTTGTTCACGTTCGCAATGTCAGACTATAAAGGACACCTGTGCACTATAAATAATTGTTATCAAGAGTATCACAATTCGCGATTTAACTATTTATAAATCATATCGACACGACTTTCTGTGTAAAAAATACCAAACCTGTAAAGATAAAATTTATTTAAGGTGACCTCTCGATCAGATGTTTTCACGTTGTCGCTAATACAATTCTGGATAAACCAATTTAGTCTAGCTTGAACACCTCTTGGTGTTAATGTGTCCCTATTATTGTAAACCTGGAAATAGCACTATCCAAAATTGGTCCTTCGAGCCGGATTTAAGTGGCTTGATAACGGTCTTGGTTTTGAGCTGACGATCAACATGTTCCATTTTAGACTAAAATCGACTTCTGTTGAGAGTGGAAAACTTAAACCCTATACCATAAATTACAAATTTGTTACCAAAATTACATACGGGCGGCTGTTGGCCCCGGCGGGCCCCGTAGGCCGTAAGGACTCCGGCCTCCAGGCGGGGGTTTTGACCTTGTGGTGAAAGTGAACCCCCAAGAGAGACCCCACGCGTTGTCGCCAATTTCATCCTCAGTGCAGTGATCGGCCTCAACGGAGAAAGCGGGGCTTCGCCCTCCCTCAGCGAGCCTAAACTGTCATAATGAAGTTCTAAGCCTGTTTGGTTGAAGAAAAGGGTCTAAGGGCTAATGAACCAACCAGATTTGTATAGATTTAGATCTTTCTAAAACTGAATCGGCAACCACAGAACTAAACCTGTCATGTGTTAAGCCTTAGGGATCAATGAACGTTTAGACCTTAGGTGCGTTCCGGATTTAACAAAAATGACGCACTGCGGTATTTTTACAGTTCATCTTCCTTCGATGTTCAATCCTAATTATAACGACGCAGTGTAGGCCTAAATACAATTTCTATAGCCCTACTTCATGTAAATTCATTACAGTCTTTGCAATATGAGCAACAGTGCGGCAGTGTAAATTTGTATCCAAATTACCACAAGTCACTCTTAAAAAAAAACACCCCCTAAATAACAAACATTCTTTAAAATAATTAGACACCCCATCATACGCTCTGCCGCTCTAACACGTGAAAATGAAATAAATGTTACTTTTGTGCACATATTTCCATGGTTTGGCCTAGCTATGTGAAGATTGCAAGAAAAATGCAGTACGAAAAAGTGGAAAATCCTACAGATTGGATTTATCAGCAAACGTCAACTGATAAATATTCTTGGCTGATGGATCTACTGGTAGCTTACACACAATTTGCATAATCTCAACGTTAGTTTCAATTGGAAATAATTGTGATAAACGTAAACGTGACCTCCCCACACTGACACTATGGACACTGAACTGAGCCGCGTTCATAGAACAGCCCACCCGCGGCCCGTAGGAGGTATTAAGTTACAATCTCACTCGGGATCCGATTTCCTTGATTAAGAAATTTACAAGTTTTACTCTCGAGCATTCCAAGAAATCCGAAACCTAGAAATCCGTCTCGGGAGGTCTTTAAAACTGAGAAGATAAATCGGAGAATTCTCAAGTCGCGTCGTCACCTTGGAGTTATAAATCCATGCTATCGGTCGGCTTTGAGACAATCTTGTTCTCAACACTATAAAGAGGTTAGGAATTTTGTACGGCCGTATTACTACGCTTTGTTTTCATAAAATGTACATATGGGTAAAAAGTCAATGCCTTGGTAGCGTGCTACTGTACTAATTGGCAAGTAAAGGTTTATAAAGTCATGAGAAGTAAAGAATCGTACTTGTGATTCTTATTTCATATACAGCCGAAATCACGATTAATCATGGTTGCGATAATATGTGAGATTACTAAAATTATTTAAAAATTATTGATAGCGTACACAGATTCGATAATGGATTAACAAAAATGCGAATCTACAAGATGGATTGCAGAGAAGAGTATAAAGCAAGCAATATTATTGGTCTGAAATATAAATATCTTCTTAAATTAATGAAATACAATTTTGAAATAGAAAAATATTAATTTGATACACTGTCTGTGGACGAAATAATACTCAGCTGAAAAAGGTTACTCGTGCTTTGTGTTTGCATTGGGAGAGGACACGGTTTAAGAAAATTTGGTTCTTTTAATTTACCGTATGATATAGTATAGCACATCTACCATAGCCATAAAATGTTCTACCACTGCATCTAAATGACAAAAAAAGTTACATTCTCATTTTCACAGCTTTTTGTTGCTAGTTGGTTCAAATTAGATGTTTACGCAAAAAATTAATAGTGCTGCACCCTGTTGGTAAACATTATAACTTTTTAATGCCATTTTCACAAATCACGTCACAATCCTCCGAAGAACTTAAAACGAAAATATTCGGCCCCACTCCAGCACAAAATCCTAGCCGTACATAACCGAAAACCACAATCTCGATTTACGACGATTTTAAATCAGCCAGTGGATAAACAAATATAAATAGCCAGGGGATTTATTCAACGGTATATCTTGCGTGTCGCAACACCACAGAAGCACAGAAGGGAGCCAGTTTTGTAGCGCTAATTCAGACATGTAATATAGTACTGTACAAGGAGCGGCGATGTCAATCCAGTAGGCCGTGGCATCGGCGTCCCGCTGTTTCCCGCGCAATCAACTGTCACTGTCGCGTCACTTATGTAAATAAACACAGGCCTTCGTTCTAAACATGTATGATTAATTTGCAGTTTGTTTCTTTCAGGAGCTATTCGGTGGCCGTACTGTAAATACGCTTTCGTACTGTATTAGAGTTTTGGTAAGGGGATTGTTTTGGAGTGACAAAAATAACAAAATATAATCAAAATCAATGGGATATAGACAGTTCCATCACAAAAACTTAATGGCATAGATCGGACACTGGACACACAAATACACTTACTATTACACTCTAAAAAATTAAATAGGTTAGATTAGATTTTTACACTGACACATCAGGGTGCGTATTTCAGGGCTAAGGATAAAAGAGGTTATAGCTTTTAACAAGAATCAGCTGGTCGTATCGTTGACGTCACAGCGCTGACTATAGATAGAACTAGACAACCCAGTCCTATATTCAAGTTTTAGCCAATATTAAAATGAAAATGAACAAGGTAAATTGGGCCGTAAGAGTGTACTGAATGAATCAATTCTGGCTTCTATTGTATACACAAGCTGTTAACAACCCAACGTTATAGCATTGACTCATGACTAATAGAATAGTCAAAGGTCATATCAAGCGAGAGGAATTCAGTTGTGTACAAGGGTTGAACAAATATTTGGCTACAGTTTGTCGATATGTAGATGGGATTTCTAACCTGGAATATTTAAGTCAACGGTTTTCCGTTTTCCCTGTTGAATTTTGTGTTAGCTTTATAAGTATGCCTAATCTTACACCTTTAGGGGAGCGAGATGGTCTAGTAGATAGAGCATGGGACTTCGGTTGCAGAGGTCCCGGGTTCAAATCCCGTCAAATCAAAAATTTTATCAATGTTATAATGCAGCAACCCCTAGTTCTAGCCTGAATTAATGTGAAAAACAATTCCGGGCTCGTGCCTAGCGTCCTAGGAAAAAAATGTTACACCTTCTCGTATACTATAGTCAGTCATTCACCGAATCCACTACGATAGTAAATTTAAATAAGTTTAGATAATATTCTATATTTTACCTTGACCTACAGTACACGCTTCTAAATATTATCTATGTGAGATTTTATTAATTAAGGGGAGTGGTCCAAGACCTACCTCATTAGCAGCCACACATTTACCGCCTTGTCCAGTAATTGTTTGATCACATCCCAATAACTCTGGACCTCACACACGTCTTATGGCTCTCGACATCATTTTATGACGCGTTTTATGATTGAACGGTCATAAACCGTTTAAACCCGTTGAGGAGTTGTGATAACCTCACTATTACAACCGGTCAAGTTGGATGGGATAAAATGCCTTTAGTGCAACTTGCAATCAAACAATTGACTTTGGAATTTTGCATTAGATGTGCAATGGGCATCTCAATAGGAAATTTGTTTGTGTCAATATGTAATATCAGTTAAAATAGTTGTTACGTTTTCAAGGAATTGTGATGAATAGATAATTATAATAATTGTGATCATACTTTATTTGATTTGACTATAAACTTTGGCTACTACTTGCGTACGAGTATGGCTCTCATCCTAAAATATGAAGCAGGTGTGGTAGATTCGGCGAATGTTTCTTACTTTAAGGTAGATCTTCCAGCAAGCTCCTTCCAATATTCGTAGTCCAATATTTTTTAATCAAGCCTCCAAACAGAATTTTACGTAATAATAGCCATACACAACCATTACAATACATTATCTTCTATTTATTATTATCATTGTTAGATGGGGACGCCACCTAGGTGAGTATGAGTCCCAAATATGAGTAGGCCTAGAGTGTGGAATGTTGTTAGATGATGTTGTTAGCTTTGTTACTGACTTTAAATCAGCGTTTTCATCAGTCATGATAATTTATTCAAACTAGTGTCCCTGTTGCTTGAATTCGAGCAATTGCTAAGTATTACAGGCGTTATTTTAAAACCAACTTCAACCAAGTCAGCAAATATTTGTAGCAAACTGTTTTATTAGCAAACTTATTGACTGTTTACAATTAACCTATGCTCTTCTTCTCACTTTTGATTTCTGACAACAGCTGGAGTTTAATAACAATTTTTGTTTCCCATGTTAATCATATGGAGAAATAAGAAACTTTAAAGGGCTCCATGGCCTCACTCTCTCATTATTTCCCTAAAAAGAAAGTTTCCTGCACAACTTCACGTTACGCTCTTTCCAATGACACCAAAAACATGACAATCGGTTCAGTAGTTTCGGAGGAGTAATTGTCACAATAGATCTGTTTGCGTATTCAATAAGTTTAGAATAGATGATCAGGAACAGCTGAGTCCAGTTTCGAACCATCAAAATGCGACTGACTTGTCTCAGGATCGGACCGGTGACCTATTGAAAAGGTGAGCACTTTAACCACTCAGCTACCCAGCCAGTCGTATTACGGTACATTAAAAACGTAAAAGTGTTAAATTCTCTCCATATTACCTTTTTAAGATTACGCCATCCAACAAAAGTGGGCAAAAACACATGAATTTTACATCCAACCATTTTCGTTCGGAGCGATGTCGTTTTGTAAATATGGGTGGAACGTGCGAAAATCAAGTCAGAACTACGTGTGGGGTCTCAACGTAGTAAACCAAAGTGGGAAACAGCTTGGCCAATACGTTGTACAGTTAAAACGTAGATTCTTAGCGTAGCTCGTTACGTTTTACAACTTTAGTGAATGTCAAAATGTCAAAGAACTGCAGTATAGCCTTGTGGCCACAACAGGAAAACAGACATCTCATTCAGTGCTGTGTCATTCATTGATAATATTATTGTAAAACTCAACGAGTTTGCTAAATTTGCCACTTAATTCTCCAACTATTAAATTTTCGATGGTAGAATACATTTCTAGTTATATAAAACATTTGTTTATTGGACATTTGTTTATTAGACATGCAATCTTCAAGTTAAAGTTGTCGCTAGCTTTTAAATGAAATGAGTCATTGAATTGAGCCTCAAAGTACGCTGATGTTGATTGCTAATTTCTTAAGAGACGTTAACTTTCTTAACATGTCTAACTGATACATGTTCATATCTCAATACAGATTATCATATCATACATAACATGTTCTACTTATTGTAAAACATACACAACAAAAACACAAAGCTACAACTGGTACACATAGATGGGATATCTACTTCAGTTTACAAAAGTAATTTGGTTTAGTTATAAAATCACAAGCAGTGCTGCCAATTGCAAATAGCCTACAAAATTGCCAATTGTTGGTTGATTAGACAGATTAATTAGCCCATACCCGCAATTGACTTATTAACTACAACAAATGTCTCGGCTCAGATGGTAGCATAGCAGACCACCAGCTATGGTTACTGTTATGACTTCCGTTAAAAGACTTTCACTAATATTGAAATGGCAGTATTGTTGATTTACTGTTGCACATTAATTACGGCACTGTGTTAAAAAGGTCCATTTAACTCTTCCTGGATACAATTAGCCTATAAGCAGCCTGATTATCTATACAATTCTAGAACTAAATTGAAAAAATATTCATTATGTCATGGTTAAGTATATTGTTGAATTGAAAATGATAACTTAACAAGGTTTTAAATTCGAGTAATTATCCAGAAACAAGTGTTCTTTGACCACAAGCTTGTGAAAACGCATATAAAAATTTAGATATAATAATATTGAGGAGTCAAAAATGTTCCAAATGTATTTCCAAGTCGTTTGTTGAAACATTGGCTGTATCTAAACTTGAAGGAAACCTAATTATTGTGCCAACTCCAAAAACGTTTACAATAAAGTTTTAAAATTTTCAAAAAACGTGTACCTATGTAGTTTGTACTGTATTACGTATGTTTTTCAGATAGCGACTATCTTTCCACTAACATTTCTAAAACTATTTGTCTGCAACACTGAAATTCTATATGTGTTTTCAAATGTCTAGACAAAGAATCATTGGAGTTGTACCTATTCACACGTATTTCTCTGAGCTAGCGCCGACACAAAAACGAAAAACGTATTGAGTTTCTTTCTTGTTGTTGGATCCGATTTCCTCCGATTACAAATTTACAAGCACGACTAAGATCTCTGAAATGTGAAGCGGGTTTCCGTCGAAGGAGTTGTTTTTATAAGCTTAATTGTAAATCTATCTTTGTGTCAATGGTTTGTGTTCAAATGTTGTAAGTGTTTAATTGTTGTTACTGTACTGTACGAGTATATTCTTTTTGATAAAATATCTCTAGGTTGTATGGAAAAATGTATTGTTTTGTTACAAAAAAAGTAAAGGTTATTTTTATTGTTATTACCAACTGTATTGTTATTAAAATATGTTCTTTTTGTTAAAATATGTTCACTGTACAAAAAATGTAGGGTATTTGTTTTGGTTAAAAAAAAATTGTTTTAGAAGTACAGTTTACTTTAATTAATTTAATTATTGGTGTTTGATATTTATTTAAGTGCTGATGATCAGGTACGCCAGCCGCAACATTGTAGGTAGTGCTAAGAATGTCATTGTACTCACTTATTTAGAAATAAAAGCACCTATTCATTCATTCATTCAATGGTTTGTCCTTTTGGAATATAAGTTGTGTTATCACTTAAATCATATCCTAAGTACACGAAAGCCTTAAGCTACAACTGGGTTCTTCGGAATTGTGATCATATTGGGATGAGATATTGGTGTTCGTTGATGACTGGTCATGAATTGGTTAGAGAAACTTTGAGTTTCGAGGCTAGGATTCGAATTCTGCCAATCACCAATGAATGAATATGAATGATGTATTTTAGGTGAAGATGACTTTTTCACTTTCGGACTCGGAGAGAAAATTAAGTGTGTCGTTATCATTGGCCTAGTGGATAGTGTCTTGAAGTAAAGTGTGAGGGGCAGGGATGGATTATACAAAATATTCTGGCAGTTTATAAATGTCCAAAAAAATTGGATGTGTTCGGACCTCTTTCTCTTTAAGAGCGTTTGTGATACCATCTTTGAATATTCCACTTGCGGAAACACAAAAAAGAAAGATCACGATCCTAAAAAAACCATCCAATCATTCATTACTAATCCAATACCAACCAATGCCGTTTTAGCTGGCCTTACACAGTTACAGTCCGCCAATCCACAAAATCAGCAGACACATAAAAATCTAAATTCTCTTGCCAGGAGACACTTTTTCCAGACTCGTAAAATACTTTCACTCCGCAGTCTGGCTCTAAAAGCGTCTGGGTTTGATGCGACGCCGGAGAGAGCGGATGAGAAGACCGCTACATGGGTGGCGCCTGTGCGGTGCTTGGTGGCGCCTGGTGGCCAAGGGTGGCGCCTGTGTGATGCTCGGTGGCGCCCAGTGGCCAAGGGTGGCGCCACTGCGTCCTGTGTGGCCCATTGTGAGAGCGGTCTTATCGATAAATCATCAGATTAGAGAAACCTGAGACGATTGTACAGTTCAAAGATGAGGGCCCAGTATACCACTGGAGAAATCGACCTATCGATAAAGGAAAACTGCCACGAATCGCAGTTGCATTTACTCTTCTTCCCGTTTTTCTTTTAGAAAATATCTCACAGCTTATAACGCATAACACATTTGTATGCACACATAACACATTCTACGACACACATAGCACATTTTTCGACACATATAACACATTTGTATGCACACAATCAAGCATAATCTCAGTTCTGAACGTCAAAGCATCTATGGTCAAAGTATCACTGTGGCACAGATAACTTCAAACCATGCGTTACCTTATATTTTAGTTTTTACCACCCAGAAACTAATGCATTATGATTCGGTCCTCTAATTTTGGATGATCGAATGAAACAAGGTTTTACCATAACTTTTATCTTGCATTACACATCAACGACTTTCTCAACACCTTGATAGCATTATTCGATCAGATAGACTAACGACTCACAATTCATTTTTACTGTCCCATTTACTACATTTTAATTGTCGCTACAGCGTATGCCGTTTGCCTGCGCTAGTAAAATTATCGTTAATGGAAGGATCTAATGGCTGTCGGTTCAAGGTCTTGCTAATAAACTTGCTAGAAGATTGTGCAAACTTTGGCTTAGAATAGAGAACAATTAGTACTGTAATCAGATCTACATTATGTTGCCGACAAGTAGTCATGTATCGTCACAGAAAACATACTAGTGTCGAGAACTACGAAAGTGGACCAAATGCACTACCGAATTATTGGTTGTATCATTGACTAAATGATTGGTTGTACCAATGGTCAAAGATGGGGGATATTTAATGGGACTACGACATAAGGAGGTTTTAAAACTCTTACACCATTATTAATGCCAAATGTGGTTCCGTTAGGTACGGATATATTTTGTGGTACGGAAAAATCACTATTCAATTCTTAAGTCAAAAAACAAAAAAGTTTTGAAATTAAATCGGTTGACTACAATTTGAGTAAACTCTATTAAACTCGAGGTCATTATAATACCTTGTCTAAAGTAATGAATCAGAACAAATGAAATAAATCCCATAGGAAGAAAGGTGCTACAATTCCGGGATTTGCGTTCCCCTATATAATGAAGTGCACCAAAAGTGAAAAAAGTGAAAAGTGAAACATATTTTTTTTAATGGTTAAATAGCGTGAGCTTTATTTGAAAAATAAAAGTTTTACAACCAATACCACTTCTTTATAAAGTAAAAAAAAAAAAAAAATACCCCCGCCGCAGCAAACCTGCCGACTAAGCGAATTTCCATTTGTCTGAATTGATTTTCAGTTAAATATATTTTAATACAGTAACATTAGGTTTAACGAGTACCTAGGTTTGCTGCTACAAGGAAACTAATAAAGTGTGTTTTTGAGTAAAATATTGATAACTTAGTACAAAATAAATAAATTTGCCAAGTTTTATCAAAATATATCCATAAACAAGCAAACTACAACATTTGACAATATTCTCCATAAGAATAACATGGGAATTTTAAATTTACAATTTTTTTAATTTTCTCCGTTACTAATAATCGAACAAAAATACTTTTATATACTAAATTATTTGTTTTTTTAAGCTCTTAAAAATGGTCTAAAGAGAAATCGGGAAATTTTGTATTTTGAGGGTCAAAAGTGAGAAAAACCAATTTTTACCCCATAAAACCCCCCGTAAAGCCCCGTTCCCATGGTCCGATCGTGCTGGTTCGCGAACTCATTCAAGTTTATCCCGCTTTACACCTTTAAACCAAATTTCATCAAAATCGGACAAAAATTACTCAAGTTATCGCGTTCACGGACGTATATATATATATATATATATATATATATATATATATATATATATAAGTCTATATATATATATACATATATAAAAATTTGAACGAATGGTGTTTTTGGGCTCTGGGGACATCAAAATGAAAAAGTAAATCGGTCCCGGGTCTAGGTCTTACCGTGCCACCTACGGTAATAGCTACTTCCCTATAGGGAAATTCGCTAAAACACTCTGGAACTTACAACAGTGGCTCATACTGTTGATGACTATAGTCAATGCTTATCATACCGTATCTTTCCTTAAATTATCTGTAAGACATCCAAACAGGCGTCAAATGGCTGTGAGAATGAAGTGAAGTCCGTATTATTGAGGGTCCACTGAACAAACCGATGATGACAACATAAGTAGCTATATATATAATTTATTAAAATAAAATTAAGAAATCGAACTAAATTTTCTTTAAACACTTTTTCCCTCTTCCCCTCTTTCGCCAATACAGCGAAACCCGTTTCCTTTGAATAAACAAAAATGCACGTTCAAACACCTCCGATCAAAAAACACCCTGTAAAAACCCGCGCGGCCGCGCCGCTGCGGCCATCTCATATCTGATTGAAAAGCAAATAACGCGACGCTGAACAAATCATAATTGGCGCCAATAACTCATGGGCCGCGGTCAATTAATCCCTAAAGAAGCCATTATAATCAATCACGGCGGCAATTTTAATTCCCCGCTGGCGTAATTGTGCCGGGAGACATTGATAAATAAATAGAACGGCCGAAGCTTGTGTGCGATTAATTACGCTATACAACGACACGCGACCAGTCGGGTAATTAAATAATAACAGAGAAGAAACCGGTTTGAGCAACATCAGCTGATAAGAGGTGATAAGGTCAAACTTCCGCTGGGTGCGCCACTGTCGCTGGCGCCGAAGAAGGGAGATCCGTGTGGCTGTTTGAAAATTTTTCAGAGATAGACGCAGGTAATAAGAACTAAATATTTCCTGATATTCTTGAAGGAGTGAAGGAGTTAGTTTTTTCTCTTCTTAAAATGCATAATGTATTTCAATTTTAATTTCTTTTGTGCTAGGGAAGGTTAGGTTAGTTCGGTAAAAGAAAGGTTGGTTCAGGAAATGTTAAGTACGCTTTGGTCATCTCAACGTGATAAAGAATCAAATTGGTATATATTTTATTTGGACTAAATGTGTATATCAGCATATCCATAATGGTTGTGTGATACGAATCGCGATTATAATAAAATTATTTTCATATTAAGTACCTGTTATAACCCTGAGGAATTACTACATTTTCTATCCTGACAATGCGTATCCTGGTGGTTTCCTTTGAACTCTTTACAGTTAAAAACCTGGCTTGGGAGGTCAGAGAATGGCTGGTAAGAGATAATAAGGTAAAACTTCCGCTGGGTAAGTAACTGTCACCGGCGCCGGGTTGGGGAAATTCGAGAAGAGGTTTGAGTTTAAAATATTTAGTTAAAAACATAAAATGAATGAAATAGAACCTTACATTCTACATAACAACCATTCTACATAACAGAAGACACGCAAACTGCCTTTAAAAAATAAGGGAGATTAACCTATAAACTAGTATATTTAATCAATGGCTTAACCAAGTGACGCAAGACCAAACGTGGATCGCTATTTCCCGCGTTTTCCACGCCAGTTGCCGCGCAGGCGGGAGTCCAGTAATGGCGTCCTCGGCGCCGCGGGCCTCTACAGTCCGTGTAATCAAATCAAATTAAATGTTCTGATAATTACTGGAATGTGGATGTTATTATGTAAATGATGATAATTAGCTGGTGGATGGCGGGGTCGTCTATTATACGGAGAGGTTCAGTTGTTTAGTTCCACATCAGTCATGAGACAGAAGGGAGCGCCAGCCGCAGTCAGTGCATCTCCGTGGCCGACCCAGCTGATAGAATATCAAACTACACGGCTACCTGGTGTAATAATTCCTAAGAGACTGGAGGCAGGAGAGTTTTATACATGCACTTGTGTCATTGTCTGAGAAAACCATGCATTAATTGCGCCAAAGAGTTCCTTAATTTCGCCAAGCCCTCAAAGGGTCCCAAAAATGTTCTTTAGTTGCGCCAAGCCCAAGCTAGGTAGGGGTGAGTTGCCGGCAGAAGTAATGGTGTTTACGAGCCATCCTAACCTAACCTAACTTAACCTAACCTAACCTAACTTAACGTAACCTAACTTAACTTAACTTAACCTAATCTAACCTAAACTAACGTAAACTAAACTACTCAAATATAGTCAAAGTGGGCCGCCACTTGGCGCAGATTATGAACATATTAATGAACATATCGGGTGGCTCCCTGGAGTAGTAGGCGCAATTCAGGAATACTCGACCCACCATGTACTCGACTACCTGACCACAGAAAACGTATTACTATAACCCAGAATGCCAACCGCATGGTAAAAAGCATTAAGTGGTTTGAGAGAGCTTTGCCTGTCAATCCGTAGGCAGCGCCACCAGCGTTGCTATGCTATTGCATGGCAACGCTGGTGGCGCTGCCTACGGATTGACAGGCAAAGCTCTCTCAAACCACTGCTTTTTACCATGCGGTTGGCATTCTGGGTTATAGTAGTACGTTTTCTGTGACCTGACTCAGGTCAGTTGGCGTAATTAATGCTCGCCCGAGAAAACATCCCAAGAACTTAGGTACCCGCCAAGGTAACCTCGCACTCTATTAACTCGTCCACAGGCAAAGAACCCCATAATTTGCGTAAAAGCTATAAAAATCCGATCTGCTAAAATCACTAAACAAACCGCACATTTTTGTCGACTAAAGCAATGTCAACCCTTAATGATGATGGTACTTTGGCACTGTTGCAAAACAGCTAAAACCACTAAACAAACCGCTCATTTTTGGACTATGGCAAGGCAATGTCAACTCAATGATGATGGTACTTTGGCACCGTTTCAAAACAGCTAAAATCCCTAAATAACTGTCTCATTTCCGGTGATAAGAACCCGAGACAACACGTCAGATCCGATCAAATATTAGTCTCTTCTGTCTACGAGGAACAAGCAACTAGGAATCGTCTTGGAAGACATTTATCAGGCGTAAAACATTATATTACACAAGACCTATACCTATATTTACTATACGATTTGCCAGAACAGATTGGACATTATTTAGCTTGCGTTTAACTTCTATAAATCATGCTTAAGATAACGTTTTCTAAAGTGCCAAATCCACCACTAAATATAACCTAAAAATTGCCTTGACAATTGAAATAGTCTAGATAATTGTCTATACTATTTATTTTCAATTGTTATTGCGTAAATAGAAATAGTTTTGGAACTTATTCAAATTATTAGTGAAATTTTTTTAAAGTTTGAGATTTTTTCACTAACTCTAACTCTGAATGCACTAACTTGTATTAACTGGGTCCATCCAACACAGGTGAAGTGAAACAATATTAGAATATTTATTTTGTTCGATGCAGAGGTTCATGTAAACGTACAAAGTTCACTTTTGCTAACCAAACAAAGTAAACGTTTTACGCCTGTCATTAAAGTCTCTATCGTTAAATATTTTGTAGAATCACCCTAGAATAATCTTCCAAATAAATTTCGTTTTCTGATTTTTTAAAATTTATATCTAGCAAATAACTGATTCCTAGTAAAACACAGTAAATTATTTAGCCAATCACTGAATTTTATGATAAAATTATCTTGTTTACGTCACTGCTTACTTGTAATTAAAAAAAACACGCGGGTGGATGGAAAATGAATTAATATGCATATTTAAAACGATACCTTAACCTCTCGGCCTAAAAGGTAAGAAGGTGTGGGATACATACAGTACTGTACTCAAATGAACAAGTACAATATAAGTTAGGATGTTTCAAAATTGCATTACACCAATTATCACTGCATTTAACTATTCATGCTATTTAAGAACGTTATCTACACAAACAAACACGAATACACAAAAAACACAAAAATAATGACTGTTATAAATACAAAATAATACATTAGTAAGGCTAAAATAAGAATATAACTGACAATTAGATGTAATATATTCCAAAATAACAGTAAATACAATTATTAGTTCAAATATCTACATAATATATATATATTTTTCAGGCTGGTAAAAATATAGGCTACGTATAATACGTTGGTAAATAAGTACAATGTACGGTATCCGAATCGTCCTAAACTGCGTCATATAAATTGTCTGTACCCCTCTGTATTTAAATCCTAGGAAATTTTGGAACAACCAAATACTGTACACTAAAATACCCCCGCCGCAGCAAACCTGCATACTAAGCGAATTTCTATTCACCTGATTTGATTTACACTAAAATGTCTCCTTAAAATATCACATTTATTCCCTATTTAAATGGCATTAGTTTAACGAGTACTTAGGTTTACTGCAACAGAGAAGGTCAAAAAGTGTTTTTCGTTGAATGTTAATAGTTTTGTATGAAACAAATGAATTTCCTAAATTTTATCAAAATATGTTCATAAACAAGTAAACAACAACAATTTACTTATTATCCATAAGAATAACACGGGAATTTTAAATTTACAATTTTTTTTAATTTTTCTCTGTATGAATTAAACGAAAAAGTAAATCGGTCCGGGGTCCAGGTCTTACAATGAGTACTACGGTAATAGCTTATTTCCCTATATGGGAAATTCCCTAAAACAAAAAATAAATATTTTGGCCTGTGTCTAATCACATTTTCGGATTTAAAATTCAACTGTAAATTTGCTAACGCATATAACTTTTTCCGCTAGACAACGTTTATTTACAAGGCCTAAATGAAAATTTGCCTGTAAAAATAATATGTTTTACGTAATATTGTATGTTTCAATATTTAAGAACAGAAACACCTTTGAGGTTTATGATTAATTTATATGAATACTACGTCAAATTTGTATGTTTTATTTAATCATTTGTACGAAATCACTGAATGAAAACAGTAAAATCCAATATGAAATACAATTACTTGTATTAATATCTAATGATACAATCATATAAAGATATTTTACTATTATTAATCTAGATAATTTTACCTACTATTTGCATTTACTTATAAACATAAGATAAATTTATAAATATGTAACAACCCACATATCTCGTCGATCCATGCACTCAAATAAAATGGGCTTCCTTTCTATAATATCTAATAATGAAATAAATCGCAAATAGACATTTACCCTAAAACTAGCACGTATTCTACGTAATCATCTATATCAACTGGATATATTTTTATAGTAGCTAATAATGCCAGTAATTTAAAAATGTCTGATAACCAATATAAAAAATCAAAGTATTTAAAATTATGTAAATATTACAAATACGTTAACAACTAACTCACTTCACTCTTTCCTTAAAACTAACTTTATACAACTTTACGATTTATTATCAATTGTATAGTATCTTTTTTGTATTAATAATGCAATTAGTTTAACAAATTCCTGATAATTAATTAAAAAAATCAAAGTATTTAAAAATATGTAAATATTACAAATACCTTAACAACTTGTTCCTTAAAACTTTATCATCCATTTCAATTGGATTTATTCTGTAATATCTAATAACGCAATTTCAAAAATTCCTATAACCAATATTAATAATCTTCAAGTTTGTAAATTGTCATAAAATTCCAAAAATATGTAACCATTTCTACACTTTCGCAACTTACGTTACTATACTTTAATACTTTATTCTGAAATGGCGACCATACCAACTGGATTTAATTTTTATAAAATCCAATACTGCAATGCAATTACAATCAAATATTTTTTGAAAATTAGTGTATATAATTGTACGTATAAATGAAAATACGCAAACTCACTCCACCATCCCCACTTACGTTATCATCCATATCAATTGTATATCCTTTCTCCGTCATGCTCCGACGGCGGCGTATCGTAGACTGTCGGTCCTTAGTTCTTCTTCTCCGTCCCGAATGACCACTGGTGATAACGCTTATCATGGCGCGCGCCTGACCGTGATAGTGTGACCCCCCCCCCCCCCACCAAGCTACTTGGGTGGTCCGAGCTACTACAGCGATTATAGGGGCTTACAGGCTCCACGCCTTTTTGGAGGGGAAAAAATGGTCGGGATGTCGGTTTGGAGGGAGATTTTGTCGGGTTTTCGTAGGTAATCTTTTTTTGGTGGGAAGCTATTTTTTTTCATTTTCGTATAGCTTTGAAGTTTTATTAAATTTTTCTGTATAGTTTGTAAGGATGTAAATTTAGATTTTGTGTATGATTTTATTTATTTTTTGTTTAAAATATACTGTTTTTTTTCATATTTTATTTTGTACAAAATATTTATGTACAAATCGTGAGCTGTTTTACATTTTGTTTATGTTAAACAGTTTTATTCTATAGATTTTTCTGTATTTTTTGTGGGGCTATTATTTAGATTCTTGTATACACATAGAGTACAGTTGGTGGGTTTAAACTGTTTTGGAATTTTATTACAAAATTCCCGTGTGATTAGTGTTATTTTTATACATTTTATTTTTCGTCTTCAATTTTATTTTGTTGTATTTTCAGTATTATTTATTGTTTGTGAGGGTTTCGGCATAGATCTTTGATATGAGTGTTGATATTTTCGTTGGTTTAGGCCATTTTCCGTGTTTTTATTACAAAATACCGTTCTAACTGCAAACCAGTTGATAAAATTTCCTTTAATTCCCTCGTGTATTGTAGTTTTCTGTATATTCTGTGAGAGCTTCAATTACGATTTTTCAATGGTAATAAACTAGTTGGTTCAATTAATTGCTGTTGCTTATTTTAGTATGCTTAATGTGCGAATTTATTACTTTTCATATTGTGTAACTTTTAAGTTAATACAATTCTTTGTTTAATTCGCTTAGATGTTTTTATATTAACAGTTAACAGTTTTGTATCAACAGTTAATTTGTTTTTCGTTTGTATCATTGTATTATTCAGCGTGACAGTTTTAAATGATTTTGTAAACACCATGACGCAGACATTTGAGGTCTAAACAGCTGGAACTCTTTTAGCTACTTCATTGTTTGGGATAGATTTGTGGTACCAAGGGCTCTAATATGAGCTCTAAGTAATAGACATGCATAATTTAAAAACAAATACCCCGCCGCAGCAAAGCGAATTTCCATTGTCTGATTTCATTCTCACTTAAATCTATTAAAATAACATTAGGCTTAGCGAGTTCCCTCCCTAGGATAGCTGCTATCCCAAAACCCCCCCCATAAAGCCCAGTTCCCATTGTCCGATCATGTTGGTTCGCGAACTCATTCAAGTATACCCCACCTTACATCTTCAAGCCAAATTTAATCAAAATTATGCAAATATTACTCAAGTTATCGTGTTTACGGACGTATGTATATATATATAAATATATATAACTAAAGATAAAGTAAAAAATAAAATATGCTGAGGGTACTTTGATATTTCAATTTAGCTTGCTTATAAACAAATACAAATCAAGATAATGGTATTTTGGGCCTTTAGGGACATCAAAATGAAATAGTATATCGGTCTTACCGTGCCACCTACGGTAATAGACACTTCCCTACAGGGCAATTCGCTAAAAATGAACATTCAAAAGCAAACATTCAATGGGCGGAAATACAATTTATCAAGTTATCAACAATATGAACCTGTACCATAGCCAATATAGGAATTGTAATAAAAGTAGAAGGATGGAAATAAATTCTGATTGTATTAAAAATTACACTTAAAACAATTAAATCATCAGCAAGCAAAATGGTCAAGATTTCAACAAAACTATAACGCCACCATTTGGAATCTTATTTTTTTGAATAAAAGTTATTTAGCCTACTTAGCTGAAGGCTGATATTTTAAAAGTATCTTAGAGGAATAATAAATTATTACCTACATTGTTGAACACTTTTACCTTAAATATTTTATCCCTAGACTATTCAAACCCCACTAAATGCAAGGAGTTAAATGACACCAATAAGTATGCATTTGGATTTTTAGAAATCCAGTGTAAAGTCATGGTCATGCCCCTATAATCGTAATGACCCTATGAATAAAATAAAGTAAAAATATAGAATACAGTAGGCCTTAACCACACTTCTTAGGATGTATACTTTACAAGCTCTCCTAGCTTGAATGATGATGAAATATTACTTTTTGTGGGAAATGATCTAACTTTCAACCATTTCAAACCCCTACCAAGTTTTTCTTTTTCAAAGTTGGCTGCCGTGCCTATGTGTAAAATAATCTAGTATAATAGATGTATATAGCCAATGGTAGAATACATAGAGATGACATGTTTCTTACTATTTTAAAATATATTATCTCATAAAATACAAATTTTGTAAAAAATATTGGTAGCGAAAAATAAATTTGCAAACTCTACAGATGTTCATGCTGTTGTTACTATTTTGTGTGAGTTAAGTATTCATAGTAAAAACCGCAAATAAAGTTCCTTTCAAACATACTTCATTACTAATTAAAAAAATTACACATATAACTCAACTTTAAACTATACAGAAAAAAATAGCAAAAACAAATCAAAAACAATTTTACCTGCTGAGGGAAGAGTGCATAATCCCCAAGTTTCTGTTCCGTAGTCCAAATCATGACACCTCCACTACACACACATTTAACGTCATCCTCCTACCACGGTCGGACACAAACTAAAGCACCCTGTGAAGTGCTACCCCCTCCCCACAGCTGATAACAGAGATAGCTGTGTGGCGCGCGCCGACAAGGGTGGGGGAAGGCACATTGTTATAGCGCGCAGCTATTGTTGCAGCGCGGTATTCCGGGCTTCAATATGAATAAATTGAAACTAAAACTCGACCACTTATTATTTAGGTTTGTTGGTGGAGATATTTAAATTTGAGTAAGCACTATGTGTGTTGTCCGAATAAAGGATGTACATATTTTTGTGCTAGGGTACATATGCTGCACTCGCTTTAAGCCGGAAATCCCCCCAAAAAAGTAGATTTTTAGCACGACGTGTAAGAACGCTATGCGTTGCTCCTCAATAGCTCGGAAAAATTCAAAGTACACGAGAGCTCGAAAACTCGACCAAAAAAGTATGCATTGTAGAAACTTCTCTATTTTACCCCACGTTGTAAATAAAACATGTGATTGGAATTTCTTCCCTTTTTTATTTTCTGTTTATATTTTGTTGTCATTTTTCCACCATCATGGCAACCCATAAGGCCCATGTAATTTAAAAAAATCTAAATTCATTTTTGTGCTTATTTTTGATCCTATTTTAATTAATAATTTTAAAATAGCTCGAGTAAACGTACATTTTGCAATATCAACAGTGAACGTTTACTTTCTTCCATTAACCACGATTGAATTGATACCGGAGACAAGATGTAGCAGAAATACAAACTAATCGATTGGACTGAATCTTCGTGATAACACCTTATAATATTTTGTAAAGAGCCTCCACATTGCGTGATAACACACGAGTTCACGGGTGGTCTTGTCTGTCCAAGTTGGAAGGAGATCGAACTGATTATGTATGTACACTTTCATTTTGACAGCACAGGATGTTTTTTCAGACACATACAAGATGTATTGGGCAACGTCAAAGTCAACCAAATTGTAAAAAAAAAGTTTGTGCAAACTCTTAGTATTTCCATTGTAATAACAGAAGAATAAAATTACAAACGTATTTAATTATGGTAAGTTTGGAACTTAATTTGTTTTACATTTTTTTATCAAATTAATAATTGTTTAATATATCCTACCCATACATAGATTTTTTTCAAATTCTGTTTATATGTCTATCCTTTATTTTGATTTTCGATATTATAATTTTTCCTAACCTCCGCACAACACGTATAGGCTACTATTATTATTTAATATTTTACTTTCATAAAAGTGTTACGAAAATGGCATTATATACCACTATCAGCAGAAAAATATACATTGTCAAAATGAGCTTATGGCTGAGGGGTGGGTGTAACTTTCACAACACAGTAAAAAAATACATTTTCGGTTGGTTTGAAAACTGTAGTTTCGACTTTAAAATTTAAAACTTGAGTACATTCGCTGATGCATTTATTTCGTCCTAAATTTGAACTTTTGGTAATGGTGCTTCGATTCTGCAAATCTAATGATCAAATCATAAAAAAAGTTTACGTAAAGATTCTACGCACTCGTGATTACTAATCTGTGATGTAATAATAAACACATATAATTTTTTGTTTGTTTTTTTGTTGTTGTTAAATATTAACTTGAGCTCGCCCCGTGGTCGAAAACTTGACCAAAAGTATGTATTGTGCAAACTTCTCTATAACCCCACGCTGTAAATAAAACATGTGATTGGAAATTCTTCCATTTGTTTTTATCTTTCCAACAGTATGCGTTGATTTTCCCTGCGATGTACACGAGCTGAGAAAAAATGTGTTTAATAAACATATTTGTCTTTAAAAAAATAGAATCAGCCCCATGTTAAATCTCCTTAAGAAAAGTTGAATTTCTATTTTGAACCCAATTAACATAAATATTCTCAAAAAACAAATAAAACCTGTACATATAGAACTGATTACCTTTCTTTTGGTACAACCCGCGTGTAATTCGGTCCAGTAGTATGGTCAGGCTAGATGACATAAGTTTTGCAAAAATATATAATATATTCATATGTTTTTTGTACATATCAGCCATTTTAGACTGTAGATGGTAAATACAGAGTCAAATAATTAACAATTTTGAGTGCTACCAAAGTCTCTCATCTAAATCGTAGTATGGCATATTTTTACAAACTTAATTGTATCTATGACATTTTCAAGTTAATGTTACAATTATTACATAATGTAAATTAGCTACAAAAGATTTGGATTGCTTGACTAATTCATGACAAGACTCGTTCTCATGAACGAGTTCTGTTCTGTACAATTTCTCGGAGAAGTCATCCGTGCTTATTTGCACGTACTCCACTGCTATCACGTTATGACCGTCCATGGAATGTGCTTATGACGTAAAAAAGCGAACATATGATTGACGACAGTATGACTATTGATATAAGGTTTAGATCAATCCCAGGCCAAGGTTGTATGACCATCTTACTAATATTATAAATCTGAAAGTTTGTGAGTTTGTGTGTTGCTCAATCACGCAATAACTACTGGATGGATTGGGCTGAAATTTGGCATGATGATAGCTAACATTCCCGATTAACATAGGCCTATTCTTATCTCAATATTCCTTTCGGACTTCGCCCCAGTGGCTCTGCAGTTCCCTATGTAACCTTATGAATATTCATATTTAAAAGGAATTAAAGAATTTAGTCAGCTGTTTCAACTTTACAAGTTGGTTCTATAATATGCGCATTAAAAATTTATAATATTTATCAACAGGGTGCATCACTATTATTTTATTTATTTATGAAAACAGCTAATTTGAACCAAAAAAACCGTGATACACAATAAGAACTGTCAAAGTAAACTAAAGGCAATGTCTATAACGACCGGGTGAAGCAGAATTACTGATGGATTAATGGATAAAAATTATTCACTCGCAGAGTGCTATGCCATTGTTGAAGCAATATTTTCCCTTTTAGTCCCATAAGCTATTAATTTATATGGTGATGAATATGCTATACTGTACAGCTGTACTGTAGGATTTCCTTATGGTTACACATTTGGAGTATATTTTCATTTGCTAATGGCCACTTCCTACTAACGACTCAATTATGCTGGATACCTTCAACAAATTTGCTTCTGAGAATTTGTTTTAAGAAGTTATTTGTTGCTCCTTAATAATTCGGACAAATTAGGTATATATTACCATTTGGTAATGGTTTATTCCTATTAAAGCCTCATTTACTTATGCTAGAACACTTCAGCTAATTTGCTTCTGAGATCTAAGAACGCCTCGCGCAGCCGGAACGCCCTGTATATATATATACGTACAGTATGTGTATACGGTGTACTCAAAGCCATAGATGAGTAGCTTTAGATCTATGGTTATTTGTTGTGTGTTAATATATTTCTGTTTTAGACAAAGGAATTTTTTAAACACCCTGTACATTTTACCTTTAGAAGATGACACGGTTTGAATTGAACTCCAGGCCTATGAGATAGCATGTACATTGTACAATACACACACGACGTTCTTTAGAAGATGTTCGAAAACGAAAAGGTTTTGTTCCTATGAATATTCAACAAGATATTTTGTAACCATAACATTTTAGAGGTTGGCTAAAACGTTTGTTACATTTTTATCTGTGAAAGATAAATTATTTTTCTCTGAACGTCATCTATCCAATACAAGGGAAATCGACTACCGAATATTACACATGCCACACGTAGGTATTTTACATTAGGTTTAGCACTCACGTATCTTACTTTAAACAATATGTTATTTAACCAATGGTGTCAGGTGATTTAATAGCTTCCTCTACAAATTGAAGACGGAAAATAACCCTACCTAGGACTAAAAAAAATCAAATGTTTTACTTTATTTTATACTTGACTAATAATAAACGTATTTTGCATTGAACAAATATAGCTGATTAAGTCATTCTAAACAACTTGCAACCCTTCCAAACTGAACAGCAGGAATCTCAGCATTCACAGCTTCCAAGGTCAATATTTTCAAGGATTCAGGCTTCATTTGATAAGATTAAGATTATAACTCATTCCGTGTGTTTAGTGTCATTCGCAGTACAAATGACGGTTTAAAACACACTTAGGTGAGTAATAAATAACGTTGATACAGCGACGACCGAGCAGAAACAAATTACTGAAACGAGTGTATCTTGATGTTTGCCGCAGTTCCTGCCTTAGAACTACTTTAGGGGATGTAATCTTATATCCATCTTGTTATTTTCTTTTCTATTTTATGGAATATATTATGTAACTAACATTTTGTTAGTAGATTCGAAACAATTCCTCGTCATATTGTAGCAATGTTTCAGGCATATCCATAAATCATAAAAATGATGGGTTAAGACAGCTTTCTCTAAAAAGAAATTTCGATCGGATCCCTATAGTCGCATGACTTCCGAAGAATTTCGTTCCCTAGATCGTATTTTCCCATGGCCTTCTTTGAGCTCTCGTCAGTTAAACCAAGACAAAGAACATATGACTCCCAACATAACATATAACAAACATATAAACATTGTTAACATATAGCAAAGAATATATTAATTTTATTTAGTTTATACAATTAATACCTTTTGAAATTTAACTTTACGTTGATTTTTCATAAACTTATGTAATGCTTTTGATTTTATTTTATTTGACTCAATTCTTTAGCGAAGAATATGACTTTGCCACCAACGGGCGTATTCGTGGAAGATTTCGTATTCTCTAAATTTGAATTAGTTTACATAGCAAAACAACATGACGACAGTTTTGTGGAATAAATTACAAACAATATACCAAATTTTCGTTTTGGAACCGTTAATTTAAATAACGGAGCAGTATGACGTAAAATATAGTCAATCATAAGTGTATTTTTGTTCCTCGCTCATTTTTATCTCACTCGATTCGAAAAAGTGGCACTAGTAGTAAATTAAATAGCAGTTTATTTACATTTTATTCTTGCACAATACTTGAATCTATAACTAGATATCACACGGATAAAATTAAATTGTTCTTCCGACACCATGTTTATTTACGTAATAAAGAACCATATAAGCAAGCAGATACGTCTGTCCAATGTCATAAACATAAACATAAACATCAGATGATAAGTGAATAACATAGAGTAGCCAGAATATACAGGGTGCCCCCGTACACATACAGCCAAACTCTGTGAAATGGTTTCATGATTTCATGGTATCGCTTCTTTAACCATATACTGAATCCTCCATTTTGTAATTTTTACTCACCAATTTTTATCTTTAGGTAGTTTCAATCAATCTGTATAGCTTAGTATGCATGTTAAGGTAGAGGTTAGATATGACAAATATGGAAAACAATTGGAGGTTGGTCCAATTTAAAATTTCATAATTGCGACCATTATTTTTTAAAATTTCAATTACTAAAAATATGACTGCCTTTATGAAAAATGCGAAGAAAACTTTTTTTTTAAATTTCCTTAAAATTTCATTTGATAAATGTTATGTAACTTTCTTATATGTTCATATTTGGATGGTTTAACACCCAAATACCTGACTTAAAATGTAAAAATTGTATTGCAAATCTTATAGACGTTTCACTTGAGAAATAAAATATTTATGGTTTTTGGTCTAGGTCTTTATAGAATCCCCTCCAACTATCAACAAGTTAATAGCATGTGGTAGGGTTTAATCTTTGTTGGATGAAATGGTGTTCATACACCGAAATACTTAGACGATTTAGAAGTTTTGTAACTATTATAACATAATTGACCGAACGAAACGAGAATGATGGCGCATCTGGTTAACAGCGTTGTCTGTGAATTTAAATAGAAAATTTGGTTTATTTATTAAACATTCTTCATTCTACATATAGAGGAGAATCAGCCCCTTAATTTAATTACAGCAGATGCTAGAGGTCAAACGGGCACACATTGAATTGTTTCAAGCACGAGTACTCACACATGCTTTATTTCAACAAAAACTTTAGAGTGCAAAACAACTAAGTTACATAAATATGTTTAAATACTTTATAAAAATTATTGTATGATAAAACAACACTCAACATACTTTTACTGCTCGACATACAAATCCTGACAGGGATTAACTCAACTGATAAATATACTGTTAAAAAAATAATTAAAAAAAGAAAACATTCGTTTCCGTGCCAATGTCAGAAAGATGTGTTGTTAGAGTTCATTAGAAAAACAAACCACATTTTACGTTAGTAAACCGCATTAGATTGGTTCCTCAAACAGAACAACGCACGGGGTCAAGAGGGAACCAAACATTACGTTTGCACCCGATGCTCGATTTCGAGCTCCGCTAGCAATAGAGCGAGGTAGCCAATGGGGGAAGTGATAGGCCAGCGTATGAATGGCGTGTGTTGTCAATCGATAATGCGACCAATTATACATAATTAAGACGAGTAGAGTTGGCGCTGGCGGGACCACCCAGGCAGGGACCACACACGGGGACCACACAGGACGCTGGCTGTAGTAGTGGCGCTGCCCGCACACCCGCCACCCGCCAAAACAGATCAGCTGATCGGGGTGGAGGGAGATTTTCATACGGCGAAAACAGCTGTTATCAATAAAATGAGTTGTGGGGAGTTATTTAGGGAGAAAACGAATGAGCTGGAGTCGAGGAAATCTGTGCATTAGCCTACTTCTAAATTCCGCTGTTTTTTACACCCTAGAACATAAATGAATCAGATGCAGTCGGGAAAATCAGATTTTCATACGGCGAAAACAGCTGTTATCAATAAAATGAGTTGTGGGGAGTTTTTTTTTAGGGAGAAAACGAATGAGCTGGAGTCGAGGAAATCTGTGTATTAGCCTACTTCAAAATTCCGCTGTGTTTACACTCTAGAACATAAACGAATCAGATGCAGTCGAGGAAATCTGCGTGTTTTTAAACATTTAAAATTAGTTTGCTTATTTTTCCGGGGGAAATTGTCCTGGTTTGTAAAAAATATTATTGCATCGTAATCAACAGTTTATGAATGAGATGGAGACTATTGACAGACAACACCTTTTTCTATCAGCTGTCCGCTATTATGACAATAATTCTCTTGTCACTTTCCTTTGCCATAAAGAACTTATTTACATTGCAATATCTACTGCATAGGAATCTGGCCTTACTTACGTAAAAGGTGACATTTAACGTTAAAAGCATACACTATTTTAATAATTTATCAAATAAATTTTAAAAGAACTATTTTTTTTAAAGATAATGAGTTTTTCTTGGAACTTAATGACATATTCATTTTGAAACTATTAACAATTAGCAAACTGTACTTATATTGATTATTTAACTATCATCAGATAATTGAGTAAATTATCCATATTAAACCCCTATTTCCGGCTTATTTTGTAAGCGATAATGTAAACTAAGGCTCTCTAATTGAGGAGCTTCACTTCTTTCTTAATGACATATATTTGTGATTTGCCAGTAACTATAAATAATATGGGTGAAAGAAGCCCAGCTTGAGTTCCAAACAGATACAAGAAAGTAGACCCCATTTTCAAACTCGCTGTCATGAAAAACAGTACACACTTTTCTTGAAAACATACTAACATACAAATTCATAAAAACTTATAGAAATTGTAGAGTCATAGACACCATATTCTTTTTTAATTAATTAAAAATAACAATACAGTACGTGGTACGGTACATTGGAAAGTCTTTCCCCCATTTTTACGTTGATGAACACATATATTTTTTTAGCCTTCACAATCCGACACAACATCAATAAGTAAACATATTTATAACACGAATCTGATCAAGCTTTTCAAACTCTTAGATGCATTCGGTGCCTTAACTAATGGAGTGAAAACATTTGAAAAAATTATTTAAATATATAGTTTGTTGAGTTGTTTTAGCAACAAAAAAATGTGTAAGAAAAATTAAGCTGCCTTATATTTTTGCATTGGAAATCCTTTTGCAGACATTTTGTTAGCGGAAAATGTTTATACTGTACGTGCATGCTGGAGAGTCTACCTACCTAATTTTAGGTGTACAATTTATTTATTTGAAAAGCTTTTGAGTTAACAATACCATGAACTCAAAAACTCACTATGTATTCTTTTAAACAATAATTTATGTCAGAGCTCAAAACTATTAGTGTCTTTATTTCATTTAGGCCTACCTTGAAGTTGCACGCCTTTAGCCTTTTGTCCACGTCAAACTAACCTCTTGTCGTGTGTTAAAATATAGGTCATTTTTGTTTTATTTTTAGTTCATGTCCGAGAGTTTAATCAGGGTTAATAATATTATATTTGGACACATATTTGTGGACATACCAAACTTTTTTTAATCCCTTAAATTGTAAGTGCTGGGACTCAGCTCAGGGGACATTCGCGTCATATTGAATTATTGTATTTATTGATCAGCCAATTTATTTATCCACTTTACCACATACAGCACATTTAAACACAAAACATTTTTATTTAATCCGCACATCAAACCGAAATACTCTTTGAACTTCTGTTTTATTTTAAACTCTGACTGATCACTTTTGAACTAGAATTTCAACCAGTCTGCAGGTTTGCTGCAGTGTTGTGTAATTTGATAATCGCTACTGTTAGCGGCCAATGCCTAACTTTCGAGAACGCAACTTTTCCTACTTTCCTGTACTTTATTTCACGTTTACGCCTGGTATTGGAGGACAACCTCGGTGAAAATATTCCGCGGAAAGAATTCTCGTGTTACTAATTTATAAAAAAAATGCTGTTTATCATTCAGAATTAGTTTTTCTCAACAGTAAACAGGGTGAATAAAAAGTCAATACCCCCATCTAATGTTTATACAGCAGATATACAGAGATATCCTTTTGGTGGTCGTGCAATCTTAGTATGAAGTTTTATTTTATGACTTTGATAACCTTGAGTGTCCCCCAAAAATGGGGAGTTTTGGGGGCATTTTAAAATTTTTAAATGGAAACTCCCTTCAAAAGACACCTCATTTTGAACTGTTTACAAAAACTTAAAGAATGATGAAAACCAGAGTTCGCTATCTCCTCTCTATCAAAAATGGTAGCCAATATTATTATTACATTGGTTTTTCCTATCTTGTTAAAGTCCAGACTTCAATCAATTTGACGGGCGTCCATTTTGGTTAGAGAACAGATATTAAACTCTGGTTTTCACCATTCTTTTAGTTTTTATAAACTCTTCAAAATGAGGTGTCACTTGAAGGGGGTTTATAGTAAAAAATTTTGAGTTGCCCCCGAAATACCCCATTTTTGGAGGACACTAAAAATTTTCAAAATTATAAAATGAAACTTCCTGCTAAGATTGTACGACCACCAAAAGGATATCTCTGTATATTTACCTAGGGACAATTTAGAGGGAGGATATTGACTTTTTTTCACCGTGAAAAGAGAGGTGAAAAAGTAGGTGTACTGTAACACACTAGTTTTTAAATATTTAAAATTTTGAAATTTCAAATGATAACTTGGTTCGTAAGAAACTAATTTTGAATTGTAGCTGACTTTTAACAATTTTGGATTTTTTTACCCTCAAAAATGAATTTTGTGAAATCTCCCTGAAATATTTTTGAGTGATTAAAGAACAAATAATTTAGCATTTTGAAGCGTTGTACGCCTAATGGTTATAAGAAAATTAAAACAAAATGAAAATTTAAATCTCTTATGTTATTTTTGCGGAGAGTACATAATATGTTGCAGTTTGTCTGTTTAGGGATCTATTTTCTTAAAAATTTTCAAATTTGTTTATTTCATACTACGCTATTAACATTTCGATTAAAACACACCTTATTACCTTGACTGTAGCAGCAAACCTAAGTAATCATTGACATTTTTATTTAAATCCAAAATAAATCTGAAATTTTTAAGATAATATTTTAGTGCAAATCTTACCAGGTAAATGGAAATTCTTAGTCTACAGGATTGCTGTGGCGGGTTTTAATGTTAGTTTTATTACATGATCCATGTATCACTGTTGGCAGCCCATAGAGCGTCTGAGTTCTCACTATTCAGTTTACGTTATTTACAACGATTATATACAACGTTTCCCAGGACTATATCTGGTTCGAATCCATCAACCATTCCAGAAATATACAGTTCTTGTGAACAGAAGTCGAGCTCTAACTCTGAGACGTACCATAAACTGTAGCACTAACCGATGAAATGGCCCCAAACAAACAAATTCAAGTTTTTTGTAGCCGAAAGAGAACCACCCCCAGCAATTAGTACCGGCGTCTACCACTGATGCCATCTTCAACCCTAATATTGGACTCGGAGAAATCCATGTCCTCGTTAAACGCTGCGAGACAAGCGACAGTTGTAAAATCTCTATTGGGTAATTTTATTTATTTGAAATATTCCCATTTTCAATCTATTTTATTTTAACAATACAATACAATTTTTACCCTTATCCACTATACTATGTTTGAATATTTGTACAAGACTAGCATAACTCTTGACAAACATGTTGGTGCAAAATGATGTAAACAGCTTGACTGTTTCTATACAGAAAGTTTTCGTCCTTTTAAAAATTTAAGTTTTAATGTTTGTTCCATGCCCAGCTACGATTGAGTACGATATTTTTGACAAAGATTTTATGTTATTTGAAGGTATATTTTACCAACATAAATAGACAATTGTTGCTTTATTTCAATTGTAGGATGAAAACCAACTACATTTTGTATTGTAATTCTACGTTATGTAAGTAACAAGTACATTATTTAACACAGCAACATGTTATAAAATAAACCATAGTTCTGACACTCAAAGAACTTAAAGGGAAATGAAATTGAAAATATTTGGCTTTAAAGAGATTTTTCTCCACTAGATATTGTATATAATTTAAATTTTCACTTTCCATCTTTTCAGTCCTGTTGCCAATTACAAAATTGATTTAGACAAATAATTAATTAAAACGTTTAGAGTGTGTCACCGGATACACATAAGCCACATCTGGCCACTCTTTTGCACGTTGCAGATTTGCACTTTGCACATCCTACATGCACGTGTGCAACAGTGTGCAGCGTAGCTAAAGTGATATTATAATGAGAAACAAGCCAAACTGCTGTATGCGATCGCTACACTTTCATTGTTGTTTTACAAACTAAATATCCGTTTTGCTTTTTGAGTTTGTAATTGAAAAATCTGTGAGGACCGGAAAATTTAAGTATTTTGGTATTCTTCAAACTATTGGGACACTTTTGTACAACACAAAAGAAATGTTCGTATGGATACAACGTTTAAAAAACAATCTTCTTATATGCCTCAGAATTGGAGTACAAACCTTGATAGCAAAAACAAGTTTCATAGTTTTGGATACCGGCACAAAAAATTGAGAAAAATTCGTGGATACATTCTTTGAAGATGGAGATTCAAGCATAACAGGTGGTTGTGGCAGTTGTATTTGGAACTGGAGATTGTGGCTGAGTCAAGAATCAGGATGTTGAGGGAATTTAATAAGGAAATAGAACAACATGTTGATAAAAAAATATCGTCAAAAATATTGTAGATAGTGGACAATTTGAGATGGTGAGACCAGATTAGAAAAAGCTGAGAAGACTGGGAAGAAAAAGCAGCAGATCGGGAAGTCAGGAGACAGTGTTTTGGCACAGCAAAGTACCGCATTATGTTTTAAGAGCCACAACAGGTAAAGTACCACCTTTAGTATCAGGAGTCACAACAGGCAAAGTACCACATTGAGTATCAGGAGTCACAACAGGCAAAGTACCACATTGAGTATCAAGAGTCACAACAGGCAAAGTACCACATTGAGTATCAGGAGTCACAACATGCAAAGTACCACATTTAGTATCAAAAGCCACAACAGGCAAAGTACCACATTTAGTATCAAGAGTCACAACAGGCAAAGTACCACATTGAGTATCAGGAGTCACAACATGCAAAGTACCACAATGAGTATCAAGAGACACAACGGATAATGTACCGATTTTAGTATCAGGAGTCACAACAGGCAAAGTACCACATCTGAGGTACCAAAGACTTCTGATACTAAAAGATACTTCTCATCCGGTAAATCTATTTGAGTTAGAATGCACATTTCCCTAGCCAACCTTTTCCCTATAAGATTCCTTACCTGGTAGGCACCAACTTCAGACTCCAGGAAGGGCGAAGGACGACCCATTAGGAGGATCATCAACACGACCGGGCCGGCGCCTAGCGACAGGGCGACATGACGACACGGTGTCGGCCATGAGCTAATTACACCTGTCGCCTGTCGCACGTGTGGCCTGACATCGTAAAACACATTAGCGAAATGGCGAATAGTCAGAACTTACCGGAGAATTAGACGCCGGCGCTGAGAACCCGTCACTGATGAGGTGAAAAACTATCAGGGATAGCCTCAGGAACCAGTATTGCTGTATAATTAAATTTAAGGTCTAGTTTAACAAATTCAAGCCTTCTTGTCTACAGTAATTTTCGGATGAAAAAATGCCACAACGATTTTGATTAAAATTTAGTACCCATGTTATAGTCCTTCGACAAAAGTGAACCCTAATTGCTGTAAAAATTAAGGTTCAAAAGTTATTGCAACGTTTGTGATTTCCCCCATAAATTATCAAAATAACTCACCACTTACCCATGTGCCATGGATATGCTAAATGGAGTTGATAAGTTAATAAGTATTCGTTCATCATTCATTCAGTGACTCAGTGGAGGTTTATCCCTAGGGAGGGTGGACAACTGCGAGTCCCGTTATCATTGAATATATAACACTTTAGCGTTATATGTTCAATGCCATCAGTTAATTAAATCATAACAATAAGGTACTTTGAACCGGGCGACACTGTAAATTCAACAATAAATGTGAATTATTATTGACCACCTCCATGTTCATATCAAATTCCTTTTACAAATTCAAAATTTGATGAAAATTCCCCTACTTTGAATCCTCAAAAAGGTAAAATTTGCCACCGAGAAATAATGCAATACTTCTTAAACAGTATTTTGTGGCATTACACAAGGTTCCATATGAAAAGAAACATTCTTATCTTCAACAATAATTAATTTACCACACAGACGGGATGTCTTCTAAATAAAACAATGCGTATCTCCTAAAACAATTTGTCCGGGATGTTCCACCTATCAGGGACTAGTATCTGTGGTCTATTAGTCCATCTCCAATCTAGGCCTGGACCTACAAGATGAACCTTCGAACAGCTGATGAATTGACTCTCCCCAACAAAGATAACACTCTGCGATGAGTCAGCTGATTCCGAACATTAGGTTACATGTTACAAACTCGGACAATCCATTATTCCCCGCATAGGTGGCGCCACTACGGTGTTATTGATGATACACCAAATAACGATGTTTTTATCGCCGTCGTAAACGTAGAGATAAGTTTCTGATCGTTCTTGGGGGGTTAGTCACTTGTACGTGTAAGTTGAAAATGCAAAGATATGAATTAATTGTTAAAAAGTTACAATGCCATAAAAAGGTTCTCTCCATTAATAAATATTTTCACAGACTCACATGAAATAAGGTATGCTATAATTTACAATAAATAATATTGTCCTATAAGTTTGGCTTGGCCAAAAAGTAAGCTTATGACAGGAAATCAGTCCTTTACATCAGCACACTCTATTGATGGTTCAACTCAACTAAGTTTAATTCGTTAAAACCATTGTTTTAGCCCCGAAACTGCTATTTAGACTAAAATAAGGTGAAGGTTATTACCTCGTCTGCAGATCCAAAATTGTAGTTTGTACTGTAGTTACATGTTTCGGGCAGAACGCCATTATCAAACTGGCGTAATACAGGAACATCAAAATCCACTTATTGTAGCTTCGTCAGGTAGACATTTAGTTCACATACACACGATGTCACATACACGAAGACACATACGGACGGATAAAATACATTTACGTAGGCCTACCGATTTGTACATTGCCGCGACCACGAGCAGGAACAGACCCAAACATGTAACTACAGTACAAATTACAATTTTGGAACTGCAGACGAGGTAATAACCTTCACCTTATTTTAGTGTATTTCGTTCTTAAACCAGCTACAACATTATCTATCATTTTAAGGATGTAATTTCCAGTTTTATTCGTAGTCAAAAGCGGAATTGAGTGGACGATTTGTGTAGCTCTGACAGCTCTGTCCTAGTAACTAACAGCTGTTTCCTTAGCAAGAACCAAAGAAACAGCTGGGTTCAGTTCAGAACCATAAAAAAGCCACTAACTTTTTCAGAATTTCAAGACCAACTTCGAACTTTTGAGTTCGTGTTCATCGGTGTTTTTGGAGTCAACAGATGTTTCGAGAACCAATTGTTGCACAACGCCTCTATTTTGCTAACTTTTCACGGAACGGACATTACGCCGAGCCAAGCACAGGAGGAGCGGACAGTAGTGCTCGCATTCCCCACTATCGTGCGCCCACATTGGCAATGATAGTGTTTTATCAAATTACACTAAATTGCAGCCCAATTAACAAAGGAGTGGGCCCAAGTGTGCGGCGCCCCAGCCCCGACCAAACTTGGAAAATTGCCCTTTGTGCGGTTAATAGCAGTGTCCATTAAAAGGATGCAAATAGAAAGTACGGTAGACCCACATAAAAGGGTTTAAACCCATCTTTGACTATGGAGAGTAGTAATCGTCTCATTATTAAAGTTGTATCTACCTGAATGAAAACGTTAATAGCAGTTTCTATTGTAATCATGCAAAAAGAAAATACGGTAGACCTACATAGGAGGGTTTATTCGTTCGACTATGGAGTGTAGTGTAGTCATCTCATTCATTAAGTTGTAGCCAGGTTATCAATGATAATGGGCGTAGTTGCATTTAGCCAACGATATTGTTTGTTTTGCTGGGCAGCTGAGTGGTTATGGAGGTTGTGAAAATACATTTATTTCTTACTAAACTGTTAACATTTTATACTACAAAAAAACTTTTACCCTCCCTATTGAAGCAAGCCTTAGTACTAGTTAAACTAATTATATTTAAATAGAAGGGAATAAATGTGATATTTTAAAGGAAACATTTTAGTATAAATCCAATCAGGCAAATGGAAATTCGCCTAGACTGCAGGTTCGCTGCGGCGGGGGTATTATTTAATAATCCTAGCTAAAGAACAAGTTCATCTTAGTCAGTAACTAAGTTATTATTTAATTCATTCAACTCTCATCCTCCATTTATATTTGTCTCTTCACATCTACTGACTCTTAGTGTTTTGGCATCGTAGATACACAGACTTTTGAAAGCCAATCCCAAAGGGAAAAAATCGAGTTTTCAGAGTTATAAGTAAAAAATGTTTGATAATTAATTAGTCTTAGAAAGGAAGGACCTTTTATGATTTTACCATTGAATTTCCACTATTAAGAAAACGTTGCAGACACTAAATTTATTACAATTCAAATAAAAACTCTCAGCTATAAAAAAAATGTTTGAGCAAAATTAATAAGACAAACGGCTTAAATTAGATGCAAATTATTCAACATTCTCTCCGTTTTATCCACTAATGTACATACCGACAAAGTATGTAATATTACTACAAGATATTTCTTAAACGCAAATTGAATTTAAACTACCGTCATTAACGCACAGGATAAATTCCCCTATTAAATCGGAAAGAACGTCGAGAATTCATTTAAGGAGAGTTCCCATTTGAGAATGCGATTTACCAGGACATTAACACGGCGTCCCATTTGTTCTATGTCCAGCGACATACAAACTGCCATTAAGTCTAACCGATAATTATACACGACAAAAACGCCAGTTTAAAGCGGTAGGGAAAATAGTAGCGCGATAAAAACAATTTAGTGTCCACAAATAACGTGGACATTGCGAGGCAGGACTCCGGCCGTTAGAGTTTACAGCCACGGGATAAGCCATGTGAACGGAGGGGATTTTGGATTTCGGGAGTAACTCGATAGGGCATTGTGAGGCTGATATATGTGCCACAACGGTCGGCTTTTCAATTTCATCTACTTTATTTCACGGGTTGAAATTGATTCTGTTTTTGTCGCAGGGAGGGGACTACTTGGGTGGTCGGGCCACCCAAGACGAATCTTCACTTAACACTTGCACTACAGTAGCTCACACTTCTACTGGGCTACACCTCCCTCCACCCTCTGGTAACACTGTACTGTGCTGGTTCAGATGGTCAGGTACAGTCTTCACTTAACACTTGCACTACAGTGTAGCTTACACTTCTACTGGGCTACACCTCCCTCTACTCTCTGGACACTGTACTGTGCTGGTTCAGATGGTCAGGTACAGTCTTCACTTAACACTTGCACTACAGTAGCTCACACTTCTACTGGGCTACACCTCCCTCCACCCTCTGGTAACACTGTACTGTGCTGGTTCAGATGGTCAGGTACAGTCTTCACTTAACACTTGCACTACAGTGTAGCTTACACTTCTACTGGGCTACACCTCCCTCTACTCTCTGGACACTGTACTGTGCTGGTTCAGATGGTCAGGTACAGTCTTCACTTAACACTTGCACTACAGTAGCTCACACTTCTACTGGGCTACACCTCCCTCTACCCTCTGGTGACACTGTACTGTGCTGGTTCAGATGGTCAGGTACAGTCTTCACTTAACACTTGCACTACAGTAGCTCACACTTCTACTGGGCTACACCTCCCTCTACCCTCTGGTAACACTGTACTGTGCTGGTTCAGATGGTCAGGTACAGTCTTCACTTAACACTTGCACTACAGTAGCTCACACTTCTACTGGGCTACACCTCCCTCTACCCTCTGGTAACACTGTACTGTGCTGGTTCAGATGGTCAGGTACAGTCTTCACTTAACACTTGCACTACAGTAGCTCACACTTCTACTGGGCTACACCTCCCTCCACCCTCTGGTGACACTGTACTGTACTGGTTCAGATGGTCAGGTACAGTCTTCACTTAACACTTGCACTACAGTAGCTTACACTTCTACTGGGCTACACCTCCCTCTACCCTCTGGTGACACTGTACTGTACTGGTTCAGTTGGTCAGGTACAGTCTTCACTTAACACTTGCACTACAGTAGCTCACACTTCTACTGGGCTTCACCTCCCTCTACCCTCTGGTGACACTGTACTGTGCTGGTTCAGTTGGTCAAGTACAGTCTTCACTTAACACTTGCACTACAGTAGCTCACACTTATACTGGGCTACACCTCCCTCCACCCTCTGGTAACACTGTACTGTGATGGTTCAGTTGGTCAGGAACAGTCTTCACTTAACACTTGCACTACAGTAGCTCACACTTATACTGGGCTACACCTCCCTCCACCCTCTGGTAACACTGTACTGTACTGGTTCAGTTGGTCAGGAACAGTCTTCACTTAACACTTGCACTACAGTAGCTCACACTTCTACTGGGCTACACCTCCCTCCACCCTCTGGTAACACTGTACTGTGCTGGTTCAGTTGGTCAGGAACAGTCTTCACTTAACACTTGCACTACAGTAGCTCACACTTCTACTGGGCTACACCTCCCTCTACCCTCTGGTAACACTGTACTGTGCTGGTTCAGTTGGTCAGGAACAGTCTTCACTTAACACTTGCACTACAGTAGCTCACACTTCTACTGGGCTACACCTCCCTCTACCCTCTGGAAACACTGTACTGTGCTGGTTCAGTTGGTCAGGTACAGTCTTCACTTAACACTTGCACTACAGTAGCTCACACTTCTACTGGGCTACACCTCCCTCTACCCTCTGGTAACACTGTACTGTGCTGGTTCAGTTGGTCAGGAACAGTCTTCACTTAACACTTGCACTACAGTAGCTCACACTTCTACTGGGCTACACCTCCCTCTACCCCCTGGTGACACTGTACTGTGCTGGTTCAGATGGTCAGGTACAGTCTTCACTTAACACTTGCACTACAGTAGCTCACACTTCTACTGGGCTACACCTCCCTCTACCCTCTGGTGACACTGTAATGTGCTGGTTCAGTTGGTCAGGTACAGTCTTCACTTAACACTTGCACTACAGTAGCTCACACTTCTACTGGGCTACACCTCCCTCTACCCCCTGGTGACACTGTAATGTGCTGGTTCAGTTGGTCAGGTACAGTCTTCACTTAACACTTGCACTACAGTAGCTCACACTTCTACTGGGCTACACCTCCCTCCACCCTCTGGTAACACTGTACTGTACTGGTTCAGTTGGTCAGGAACAGTCTTCACTTAACACTTGCACTACAGTAGCTCACACTTCTACTGGGCTACACCTCCCTCTACCCTCTGGTAACACTGTACTGTGCTGGTTCAGTTGGTCAGGAACAGTCTTCACTTAACACTTGCACTACAGTAGCTCACACTTCTACTGGGCTACACCTCCCTCTACCCTCTGGTAACACTGGACTGTGCTGGTTCAGTTGGTCAGGTACAGTCTTCACTTAACACTTGCACTACAGTAGCTCACACTTCTACTGGGCTACACCTCCCTCTACCCTCTGGTAACACTGTACTGTGCTGGTTCAGTTGGTCAGGAACAGTCTTCACTTAACACTTGCACTACAGTAGCTCACACTTCTACTGGGCTACTCCTCCCTCCACCCTCTGGTGACACTGTACTGTGCTGGTTCAGTTGGTCAGGTACAGTCTTCCCTTAAAACTTGCACTACAGTAGCTCACACTTCTACTGGGCTACTCCTCCCTCCACCCTCTGGTGACACTGTACTGTGCTGGTTCAGTTGGTCAGGTACAGTCTTCACTTAACACTTGCACTACAGTAGCTCACACTTCTACTGGGCTACACCTCCCTCCACCCTCTGGTGACACTGTACTGTGCTGGTTCAGATGGTCAGGTACAGTCTTCACTTAACACTTGCACTACAGTAGCTCACACTTCTACTGGGCTACTCCTCCCTCCACCCTCTGGTGACACTGTACTGTGCTGGTTCAGTTGGTCAGGTACAGTCTTCCCTTAAAACTTGCACTACAGTAGCTCACACTTCTACTGGGCTACACCTCCCTCTACCCTCTGGTGACACTGTACTGTGCTGGTTCAGTTGGTCAGGTACAGTCTTCCCTTAACACTTGCACTACAGTAGCTCACACTTCTACTGGGCTACTCCTCCCTCCACCCTCTGGTAACACTGTACTGTGCTGGTTCAGTTGGTCAGGTACAGTCTTCACTTAACACTAGCACTACAGTAGCTCACACTTCTACTGGGCTACACCTCCCTCTACCCTCTGGTAACACTGTACTGTGCTGGTTCAGTTGGTCAGGTACAGTCTTCACTTAACACTTGCACTACAGTAGCTCACACTTCTACTGGGCTACACCTCCCTCTACCCTCTGGTAACACTGTACTGTGCTGGTTCAGTTGGTCAGGTACAGTCTTCACTTAACACTTGCACTACAGTAGCTCACACTTCTACTGGGCTACTCCTCCCTCCACCCTCTGGTGACACTGTACTGTGCTGGTTCAGTTGGTCAGGTACAGTCTTCACTTAACACTTGCACTACAGTAGCTCACACTTCTACTGGGCTACACCTCCCTCTACCCTCTGGTAACACTGTACTGTGCTGGTTCAGTTGGTCAGGTACAGTCTTCACTTAACACTTGCACTACAGTAGCTCACACTTCTACTGGGCTACACCTCCCTCTACCCTCTGGTGACACTGTACTGTGCTGGTTCAGATGGTCAGGTACAGTCTTCACTTAACACTAGCACTACAGTAGCTCACACTTCTACTGGGCTACTCCTCCCTCCACCCTCTGGTAACACTGTACTGTGCTGGTTCAGATGGTCAGGTACAGTCTTCACTTAACACTTGCACTACAGTAGCTCACACTTCTACTGGGCTACTCCTCCCTCCACCCTCTGGTGACACTGTACTGTGCTGGTTCAGTTGGTCAGGTACAGTCTTCACTTAACACTAGCACTACAGTAGCTCACACTTCTACTGGGCTACACCTCCCTCTACCCTCTGGTGACACTGTACTGTGCTGGTTCAGTTGGTCAGGTACAATCTTCACTTAACACTTGCACTACAGTAGCTCACACATCTACTGAGCTACACCTCCCTCCACCCTCTGGTAACACTGTACTGTGCTGGTTCAGTTGGTCAGGTACAGTCTTCACTTAACACTTGCACTACAGTAGCTCACACTTCTACTGGGCTACACCTCCCTCTACCCTCTGGTAACACTGTACTGTGCTGGTTCAGTTGGTCAGGTACAGTCTTCACTTAACACTTGCACTACAGTAGCTCACACTTCTACTGGGCTACACCTCCCTCTACCCTCTGGTGACACTGTACTGTGCTGATTCAGATGGTCAGGTACAGTCTTCACTTAACACTAGCACTACAGTAGCTCACACTTCTACTGGGCTACACCTCCCTCCACCCCCTGGCAACACTGTACTGTACTGGTTCAGTTGGTCAGGTACAGTCTTCACTTAACACTTGCACTACAGTAGCTCACACTTCTACTGGGCTACACCTCCCTCTACCCTCTGGTGACACTGTACTGTGCTGGTTCAGTTGGTCAGGTACAGTCTTCACTTAACACTTGCACTACAGTAGCTCACACTTCTACTGGGCTACACCTCCCTCCACCCTCTGGTAACACTGTACTGTGCTGGTTCAGATGGTCAGGTACAGTCTTCACTTAACACTTGCACTACAGTAGCTCACACTTCTACTGGGCTACACCTCCCTCTACCCTTTAGTGACACTGTACTGTGCTGGTTCAGATGGTCAGGTACAGTCTTCACTTAACACTTGCACTACAGTAGCTCACACTTCTACTGGGCTACACCTCCCTCTACCCTCTGGTAACACTGTACTGTGCTGGTTCAGTTGGTCAGGTACAGTCTTCACTTAACACTTGCACTACAGTAGCTCACACTTCTACTGGGCTACACCTCCCTCCACCCTCTTGTAACACTGTACTGTGCTGGTTCAGATGGTCAGGTACAGTCTTCACTTAACACTTGCACTACAGTAGCTCACACTTCTACTGGGCTACACCTCCCTCTACCCTCTGGTAACACTGTACTGTGCTGGTTCAGTTGGTCAGGTACAGTCTTCACTTAACACTTGCACTACAGTAGCTCACACTTCTACTGGGCTACACCTCCCTCTACCCTCTGGTAACACTGTACTGTGCTGGTTCAGTTGGTCAGGTACAGTCTTCACTTAACACTTGCACTACAGTAGCTCACACTTCTACTGGGCTACACCTCCCTCTACCCTTTAGTGACACTGTACTGTGCTGGTTCAGATGGTCAGGTACAGTCTTCACTTAACACTTGCACTACAGTAGCTCACACTTCTACTGGGCTACACCTCCCTCCACCCTCTGGTAACACTGTACTGTGCTGGTTCAGATGGTCAGGTACAGTCTTCACTTAACACTTGCACTACAGTAGCTCACACTTCTACTGGGCTACACCTCCCTCTACCCTCTGGTGACATTGTACTGTGCTGGTTCAGTTGGTCAGGTACAGTCTTCACTTAACACTTGCACTACAGTAGCTCACACTTCTACTGGGCTACACCTCCCTCCACCCCCTGGCAACACTGTACTGTACTGGTTCAGTTGGTCAGGTACAGTCTTCACTTAACACTTGCACTACAGTAGCTTACACTTCTACTGGGCTACACCTCCCTCTACCCTCTGGTAACACTGTACTGTACTGGTTCAGTTGGTCAGGTACAGTCTTCACTTAACACTTGCACTACAGTAGCTTACACTTCTACTGGGCTACACCTCCCTCTACTCTCTGGTGACACTGTACTGTACTGGTTCAGTTGGTCAGGTACAGTCTTCACTTAACACTTGCACTACAGTAGCTTACACTTCTACTGGGCTACACCTCCCTCCACCCCCTGGCAACACTGTACTGTACTGGTTCAGTTGGTCAGGTACAGTCTTCACTTAACACTTGCACTACAGTAGCTCACACTTCTACTGGGCTACACCTCCCTCTACCCTCTGGTGACACTGTACTGTGCTGGTTCAGTTGGTCAGGTACAGTCTTCACTTAACACTTGCACTACAGTAGCTCACACTTCTACTGGGCTACACCTCCCTCCACCCTCTGGTAACACTGTACTGTGCTGGTTCAGATGGTCAGGTACAGTCTTCACTTAACACTTGCACTACAGTAGCTCACACTTCTACTGGGCAACACCTCCCTCTACCCTTTAATGACACTGTACTGTGCTGGTTCAGTTGGTCAGGTACAGTCTTCACTTAACACTTGCACTACAGTAGCTCACACTTCTACTGGGCTACACCTCCCTCCACCCTTTGGTAACACTGTACTGTGCTGGTTCAGATGGTCAGGTACAGTCTTCACTTAACACTTGCACTACAGTAGCTCACACTTCTACTGGGCTACACCTCCCTCTACCCTCTGGTGACACTGTACTGTGCTGGTTCAGTTGGTCAGGTACAGTCTTCACTTAACACTAGCACTACAGTAGCTTACACTTCTACTGGGCTACACCTCCCTCTACCCTCTGGTGACATTGTACTGTGCTGGTTCAGTTGGTCAGGTACAGTCTTCACTTAACACTTGCACTACAGTAGCTCACACTTCTACTGGGCTACACCTCCCTCCACCCTTTGGTAACACTGTACTGTGCTGGTTCAGATGGTCAGGTACAGTCTTCACTTAACACTTGCACTACAGTAGCTCACACTTCTACTGGGCTACACCTCCCTCTACCCTCTGGTGACATTGTACTGTGCTGGTACAGTTGGTCAGGTACAGTCTTCACTTAACACTTGCACTACAGTAGCTTACACTTCTACTGGGCTACACCTCCCTCCACCCCCTGGCAACACTGTACTGTACTGGTTCAGTTGGTCAGGTACAGTCTTCACTTAACACTTGCACTACAGTAGCTCACACTTCTACTGGGCTACACCTCCCTCTACCCTCTGGTGACACTGTACTGTGCTGGTTCAGTTGGTCAGGTACAGTCTTCACTTAACACTTGCACTACAGTAGCTTACACTTCTACTGGGCTACACCTCCCTCTACCCTCTGGTGACACTGTACTGTGCTGGTTCAGTTGGTCAGGTACAGTCTTCACTTAACACTTGCACTACAGTAGCTTACACTTCTACTGGGCTACACCTCCCTCTACCCTCTGGTGACATTGTACTGTGCTGGTTTAGATGGTCAGGTACAGTCTTCACTTAACACTTGCACTACATAGCTTACACTTCTACTGGGCTACACCTCCCTCCACCCTCTGGTAACACTGTACTGTGCTGGTTCAGTTGGACATGTACAGTCTTTACTTAACACTAGCACTACAGTAGCTTACACTTCTACTGGGCTACACCTCCCTCTACCCTCTGGTAACACTGTACTGTGCTGGTTCAGATGGTCAGGTACAGTCTTCACTTAACACTTGCACTACAGTAGCTCACACTTCTACTGGGCTACACCTCCCTCCACCCTCTGGTAACACTGTACTGTGCTGGTTCAGTTGGTCAGGTACAGTCTTCACTTAACACTTGCACTACAGTAGCTCACACTTCTACTGGGCTACACCTCCCTCTACCCTCTGGTGACATTGTACTGTGCTGGTTCAGATGGTCAGGTACAGTCTTCACTTAACACTTGCACTACAGTAGCTCACACTTCTACTGGGCTACACCTCCCTCTACCCTCTGGTAACACTGTACTGTGCTGGTTCAGATGGTCAGGTACAGTCTTCACTTAACACTTGCACTACAGTAGCTCACACTTCTACTGGGCTACACCTCCCTCCACCCTCTGGTAACACTGTACTGTGCTGGTTCAGTTGGTCAGGTACAGTCTTCACTTAACACTTGCACTACAGTAGCTCACACTTCTACTGGGCTACACCTCCCTCTACCCTCTGGTAACACTGTACTGTGCTGGTTCAGATGGTCAGGAGGTACAGTCTTCACTTAACACTTGCACTACAGTAGCTCACACTTCTACTGGGCCACACCTCCCTCCACCCTCTGGTAACACTGTACTGTGCTGGTTCAGTCGGTCAGGTACAGTCTTCACTTAACACTTGCACTACAGTAGCTCACACTTCTACTGGGCCACACCTCCCTCCACCCTCTGGTAACACTGTACTGTGCTGGTTCAGTTGGTCAGGTACAGTCTTCACTTAACACTTGCACTACAGTAGCTCACACTTCTACTGGGCCACACCTCCCTCCACCCTCTGGTAACACTGTACTGTGCTGGTTCAGTCGGTCAGGTACAGTCTTCACTTAACACTTGCACTACAGTAGCTCACACTTCTACTGGGCCACACCTCCCTCCACCCTCTGGTAACACTGTACTGTGCTGGTTCAGTTGGTCAGGTACAGTCTTCACTTAACACTTGCACTACAGTAGCTCACACTTCTACTGGGCCACACCTCCCTCCACCCTCTGGTAACACTGTACTGTGCTGGTTCAGTCGGTCAGGTACAGTCTTCACTTAACACTTGCACTACAGTAGCTCACACTTCTACTGGGCCACACCTCCCTCCACCCTCTGGTAACACTGTACTGTGCTGGTTCAGTTGGTCAGGTACAGTCTTCACTTAACACTTGCACTACAGTAGCTCACACTTCTACTGGGCCACACCTCCCTCCACCCTCTGGTAACACTGTACTGTGCTGGTTCAGTTGGTCAGGTACAGTCTTCACTTAACACTTGCACTACAGTAGCTCACACTTCTACTGGGCCACACCTCCCTCCACCCTCTGGTAACACTGTACTGTGCTGGTTCAGTTGGTCAGGAACAGTCTTCACTTAACACTTGCACTACAGTAGCTCACACTTCTACTGGGCTACACCTCCCTCTACCCTCTGGTAACACTGTACTGTGCTGGTTCAGTTGGTCAGGTACAGTCTTCACTTAACACTTGCACTACAGTAGCTCACACTTCTACTGGGCTACACCTCCCTCCACCCTCTGGTAACACTGTACTGTGCTGGTTCAGATGGTCAGGTACAGTCTTCACTTAACACTTGCACTACAGTAGTTCACACTTCTACTGGGCTACACCTCCCTCTACCCTCTGGTAACACTGTACTGTGCTGGTTCAGTTGGTCAGGTACAGTCTTCACTTAACACTTGCACTACAGTAGCTCACACTTCTACTGGGCTACACCTCCCTCTACCCTCTGGTAACACTGTACTGTGCTGGTTCAGTTGGTCAGGTACAGTCTTCACTTCACACTTGCACTTCAGTAGCTCACACTTCTACTGGGCTACACCTCCCTCCACCCTCTGGTAACACTGTACTGTGCTGGTTCAGTTGGACATGTACAGTCTTTACTTAACACTAGCACTACAGTAGCTCACACTTCTACTGGGCTACACCTCCCTCTACCCTCTGGTGACATTGTACTGTGCTGGTTCAGATGGTCAGGTACAGTCTTCACTTAACACTTGCACTACAGTAGCTCACACTTCTACTGGGCTACACCTCCCTCTACCCTCTGGTGACACTGTACTGTGCTGGTTCAGTTGGTCAGGTACAGTCTTCACTTCACACTTGCACTTCAGTAGCTCACACTTCTACTGGGCTACACCTCCCTCCACCCTCTGGTAACACTGTACTGTGCTGGTTCAGTTGGACATGTACAGTCTTTACTTAACACTAGCACTACAGTAGCTCACACTTCTACTGGGCTACACCTCCCTCTACCCTCTGGTGACACTGTACTGTGCTGGTTCAGATGGTCAGGTACAGTCTTCACTTAACACTTGCACTACAGTAGCTCACACTTCTACTGGGCTACACCTCCCTCTACCCTCTGGTGACACTGTACTGTGCTGGTTCAGTTGGTCAGGTACAGTCTTCACTTCACACTTGCACTTCAGTAGCTCACACTTCTACTGGGCTACACCTCCCTCCACCCTCTGGTAACACTGTACTGTGCTGGTTCAGTTGGTCAGGTACAGTCTTCACTTAACACTTGCACTACAGTAGCTCACACTTCTACTGGGCTACACCTCCCTCTACCCTCTGGTAACACTGTACTGTGCTGGTTCAGTTGGTCAGGTACAGTCTTCACTTAACACTTGCACTACAGTAGCTCACACTTCTACTGGGCTACACCTCCCTCCACCCTCTGGTAACACTGTACTGTGCTGGTTCAGTTGGTCAGGTACAGTCTTCACTTAACACTTGCACTACAGTAGCTCACACTTCTACTGGGCTACACCTCCCTCTACCCTCTGGTGACACTGTACTGTGCTGGTTCAGTTGGTCAGGTACAGTCTTCACTTAACACTTGCACTACAGTAGCTCACACTTCTACTGGGCTACACCTCCCTCCACCCTCTGGTAACACTGTACTGTGCTGGTTCAGATGGTCAGGTACAGTCTTCACTTAACACTTGCACTACAGTAGCTCACACTTCTACTGGGCTACACCTCCCTCTATCCTCTGGTGACACTGTACTGTGCTGGTTCAGATGGTCAGGTACAGTCTTCACTTAACACTTGCACTACAGTAGCTCACACTTCTACTGGGCTACACCTCCCTCTACCCTCTGGTGACACTGTACTGTGCTGGTTCAGATGGTCAGGTACAGTCTTCACTTAACACTTGCACTACAGTAGCTCACACTTCTACTGGGCTACACCTCCCTCTACCTTCTGGTAACACTGTACTGTGCTGGTTCAGATGGTCAGGTACAGTCTTCACTTAACACTTGCACTACAGTAGCTCACACTTCTACTGGGCTACACCTCCCTCTACCCTCTGGTAACACTGTACTGTGCTGGTTCAGTTGGTCAGGTACAGTCTTCACTTAACACTTGCACTACAGTAGCTCACACTTCTACTGGGCTACACCTCCCTCTACCCTCTGGTGACACTGTACTGTGCTGGTTCAGATGGTCAGGTACAGTCTTCACTTAACACTTGCACTACAGTAGCTTACACTTCATCACTCTTTCTAAAGGTTTAGAGTCGCTGAATCGTCATATAATAATGTTATCTGTATATAAATGAGTTTTTCGTACATAAATATACCCTTTTACGCCTAAGCGATTGTTCTTGCACGTCATTTTTCATCTCCAGTCGGTGACGTCCGTGTAACGGGGTTACCTCACCCACCGTGACGTTACAGATCACTCTTGGACTATTTGTCAATTGTCACCCTCCACGTGGGTGGTCCAGAGGTTTCGGATAGTTTAGTTTGCGTAAAAGAAACCTTTAAGGGGATACGCCACTATCTCCAACTTTTTTTTTATTATTTTATTTTTGTCAACCTAGTTAGTATATTTTGTTTATACTAGACTTAGTTAGAAGATTTAGGTACAAAAATATTGAATTTATAACTTATTTACTAAATTTATATGCGTTTTTAGTTTTTTTCACCAAAATTTTTAAGAATTCGTTATTGAGAATAACTTTTCAACTACTGATCAGAATGACATATTCTATTTATTTCCTGATTCAGGATGAAATAATGAGTAATTCTGTGTATAATCGTTATGGTAACTAAAAAAACCAAATTTTTAGGACACCTTTTATTCAAAATATAAAAAAGCTGAAAAAAATATTAAAAATTTTTGCGTAAACATAAATATTTTTAGTAAATGTAATGCTATAGGGCTTACTATACACACAATCCTTTATTACTATATAAAGAAGGTCTGGTGAAAATTTGAATACTATAAGTATAGTACTAACGGAGTTATTCAAACTTTTGTACAATAATAACCTAAAAAACACGGTATTGAGATAATCGCAGGTGATGTAACAGGTGGTTGGCAGGAGAAAAATTCCCATAACTACACTAATTTATTATTTTATATTATATATAAAAATAGCAAAGTACTTATTTTGTTTTACATAAATGTACCCTACTTTATACCTTCATAATACATAATTATGATACACAATTAAAAGTGTACATATCAGGAACAAAAAAAATAGTTCAAAATTTTGTTAAATTGCTGGTTGCGGCGTTTTATATTTTATTTTTTTTATACTAGAAGGAGTTGTCAGATTGGCAAACAATTTTAGCTAAATGTTCACATTTAAATGACCTATCTAAAAATGCAACTTTTGGAAAATGTAAAAAAAATTTAAAATATGGCCTACAAATAGTGGCGTATCCCCTTAAAGCCAGCGGGAGTCAAGCGTTACACCCGCAAAGCCCATTAGGCAGTTGACGTGACAACTAAATTGATCGTCGACCTGTATGTTTTCCTTGTACTGTATGGGGCATTTTGCATAATGCTCACGCAAGCAAAGGCCAAAATGCCTACGTTTAGAGTACGGTACATGATTAATGGGCACTTTTAACAAATTTGGTCCCTCTGAGGGAAATTGATACAGGTTAAATTACTTACACAATAACAATCTTATCTAACTTTTTTCAAACTGAAAGTTGATTTCTGAAACAGTGCTATACACATTTCTCCTTGATATTAACAATCGTTATATTTGGAATCCGATGAATGGTGTTATTGATGGGTTATTTCAGGCCATGATATAAATTGCAGCGATAGAGAGTGTATGCACTTCCTCTTCTGATGACGGAGCTACCAAGGCACGCCGATGATGCAGTCTTTCTGATGATCATGGCGTGACAATTACTGCGCCAATTAACTCTCAAGTGACTGATTGTTCTGTGAAGCACTTTATTAAATTAATTAAAGCTAATAGATAACAGTGAACGTTGAAATGATGGTGTGAGACCTTACAGCGGATGCTTACGGCTTAATTGGCAATCCAATTGTTGAAACTGTGCCTTTTCCTGAAATAATTGTTGACCACCCAGAACCATTTTGTACTGTCTACGTCAGTTAATTTCGTATGTGAGAATCTTAAGCGCGTTTGAGAGAAGGATGTCCAAAATACTTTGAATTTTCGTGAATATGACGGGATTGGAAATCGTCCCTCTCGCACTGAGGTCCGAGGCCCACTAAAACTATTAATATTTTATTTAAATAGACATTCTATTTACATGTAGTTGAAATCGTCGATCCTTAGATTTGAAATTAACTTTTTAAACGATCCGAACTGAACAATCAACACATTTTGAACTTCAGTTGCTTCGCTATCTTTTGGTAAGTTTTTTTTTAGTTTTTACTTCTCGATCGGCATCGAAACATTTCCAAGACTCAGTTGGGAATGCATTGCAGGGACTAACAAATGTTATCTTATTCCCTCGGTTTGAGATTTTAGACCACAGATCAAAAAGAATACACACTTTTAATCTACTCTTAACCGGTGATTTAGATATAAAAAATGCTAAGCATGCTTTATACAAATAAAAATAATGCTCCCAACGTATTATTTGACACTACTGTAATAAATCGGCGATCATGTTACAGTTGTTGTCCCGCTGTCTTTAGTAGCTTAATTTCTACTTTCTTCTAATTCTCGGTACTAAACATCTCTAGAATTAAGTAGAGATTCGTGGAAACTAAACAAATTGATCAAACTACCTCAACTTCACGCCGATCCATTGTCCGATAGACCGGACGTTAAGGTCCATAGTTTGGCTGGACAGACATGCAAAATAGACGGGCGCATACATTGTAGGACCACCAGACTCGTACTGTCATTTCCATATTCAAGTGGTCCTAGACCGCGAAGAGCGCCCACCCAGTCCAAGTCCAACTCTTCAACCTTTATATACATTACACTCAACTGATACGTCCGGTAAATACTTAGACTTTATTACGGGTTTCAAGGACACATACGTCTAAAAGCGTAAAAAACATACTAGAATAGCAACATGGTGTATATCCAAAGTCAATGTCTCAACCGATCATTTTCAAGCATCGAAATATCAATGAAAAGCCACAAATCCCTTTGGGATATATCACTACTTATATACAGTATCCTATCAATATCCAAAGTCACTGCATTTACAATGTTTCTTAAAATATCAGGTCCAATACTGTATAGTTCATTATTTTATTTTTCTAGCCTATCTACTCTAGTGGCATTTATAAACGTTTTTTGTAAGAAACGCACCAAACCCTGGTCTTGTTACTATCTAACGTCGACCTATTAGAACGCATAATTAATTGATAGTCAAATGACAAATGACATCTGTGTCTGGTAACGATCTCGCTTGGAATTGAACCAGCGACCTTCAGATTTGAAGGAAGACACTATAACCACACTATAATTTTAGATTTATGCCGATGATTTTTGCCCTTAAATACGACGTACAATAATCCGGATGTCTGAAGGCACCACCAAACGACCTTGTCAACACCAAAGTATGTTTTGATAAATTAGAAACTGGATCCAAATCTAATCGAATATGCGGTTTTATATTTAAACTTCTGAAGGGTGGCCAGTTTTTAATTCGTGACCATATTTGAAGGGGTTCAGCTTTATAAACGTCATCTATCTGTGCCTGCTGGTGTCTGCCTGCATGCCGTTTTCGATCTCTATCTTTATCTCCTTGAGCTCAGAGAATAAGTAGACGGAAAAGGTATCTAGGCCTATTTATATTTATTTAATGAAATATATTTCGACGGCAGCAGGCACAGCTACTTTTAAAAGATTTAACAAAACAATTCTACTGACTAACAACAAATAGGACAACAATCTAACAGTCAATAGAATACAACAAATCAACAAGTAATGAAATATCATAAAACATAAAACTCTACAAAAGTAAATAATAAATGGTGACTGAACGACATACAACAAAATATTTGAATACAACTAATTCAAAGATCCTAGATTCTAATTGACAGGTCACTGCTCACCTAGGATAGAAAGGAATTTTCTTCTAGCCATTTCGTAACCGTCAAAGAAAAAGTCCAAATCGCTTGACACCGTGTTTCTCAGACGAAGAGTTATTGCGAGTGAACTCATAAGTTCATAAGTTCAGTAAATTGAAACATAATTAACACAAAACCAAATTTATTGAACTCACAAATCATACTAAACTAAAAAGTAAACAAAACATAATAATATAAACAGTCATCTAACAGATGTTATAAATAAAACATATTGTTTTATTTCTTGATACATAACACTCCTTCACCTGTCAGGTAGTCCTTGAGATATGCCGGTGGTCGACGGATCCGAACAGATCGAACACTATACTCATTGAAGTGTTTTGGGAGTTTGATCTACAGATACGAGACCGAACAGTTTGTGGACTCGTGATCATGCTAGGGGAGTCTTGAATTAAACCAAAAACGTTGGGACCAGCTAAACCAGAAACGTTTGAAACCAGCATCTGTTTGATGAGGGTTAATTGATCCTTCTATACCACTAAAGGAATTTCGAGATTGTTGCATCGCTGATGGTCGCATTAGTTGTAGCCTACATCTGGTATTCTTCTAGCATTTTTTGTACGTCTGGTATTCTCATCATAAAAGGATTGCGAACCATTGATTGTGGTTGCACTGGAGTGATATGTGCTTCTGGTGATCTCATCTGAATAGTATTCAGGAATAGTGGATGGAACGGTGGGTTTACCGGGGATTCAGGATAATCCAAGTGTGAGTTAGGAGATGCTTTTGATATTTCTGAGCAAGGTCTCAATTGGTCGATATGACGTCATATTTAAATTCTTTATTTTGTTATCAAATGGTAGCTCAGTGGGCCGGTTATCCTAGTGACTTTAGCAGAAATCCACTTTGGTCCTCGTTGATTGTAGCTTCTTCTTGCAAATACGGAATCATTTTAATTTCATCTGAGGTGACTGTGGGTAATCATGAAGCGCTTTATCCAAGATTTTGTCTTCTTTGTCATTTGAAGAATAATCAGGGTGAAGTATGTCTTTTTTTTATAAGATGGTTCTAATACACCTTCCGAACAGCAGTTCACTCGGTGACATATTAGTTGAACAATTTGGTGTTCTATGAGATTATATTAGGAACTAAGCCAATCTTTTTTGCCAATCTTCTTGAGGTATACGTCGCAAGGAATTTTTTGTCTTTTGGACCATCCTTTTTGCCTGACCATTCGATGATGGTATTAACCATGGGTGCGGATACCATTGGTTTCATTAAACGATCGAAATTCTTGTGAAGTGAAAACCGATTCGTTATCATAAGATACTATTGTGTCTGGAACACCATGTGTTGCAAAAAAGCTTCTGAGAACCTTTATAGTCGATCTTGAATCTGTAGAAGGCACCACAACTAATTCTAACCATTTACTGAAAGAATCAACAACAATACAAAACGAATTGTTTTGGAAAGGCCCAGCAAAATCTATGCGGAGACTCCAAGCAACCAACAGGGCAACTGAGCTTCTGATCGAAAATGTATATTTGTACCCGATTGTCATTTCATTGTCATTCTGAAATATATGTAAAACATTTGTCGTCTTTTCCCAGTTCAGGTATCAATGTATGGTATTCGCCATGATCAAATCGCCTTTAGTTGATGTAATATGCACCCACTCCCTATCTTTGCGATCGTCATCTTCAGCTACAGCAAGCAATACCCAAATTTCTTCCTCGTCGTCCGTCATATTTCTAACTAACAACACTTGTTGACTGCAAACTCAATAAATGACGACGAAAAATTACTGTAGACTGCGCTGTCCCCGCAGCGGTGCAGAATCGCTCCGGCGTAAACGCCCCAGCGATGACGCCGCGGTGGTGATGGTAGGGTAAGTGGAGGAGATGAAAAAAACACACCAATATCACCACTGCTCTCATCGCTCCTTTGCGTGCAGGACTTTATGAAACAGGTCAGCAGCATCTCTCCTTCTCTCCGGAAGTTCTAATGAATACAATTCCAGCGCCTGAGCAAAGTCGCCAGTCGGCCATGGGCGCCTCTCTTGATAGAGGTAGCCACTTCTAACACTAACCAGGAGAAGAAATCTTTTCTGGATGGCGTCCAAGCGTTGCCTGTCAATTTCAGTATAGGATAGGGTGATTTCAGAATAAGAAGCATATTCAAGCCCTTGTCTGACTTATGAACATTACAGGGACTCCAAAGCCTGAAGACAACGGATACTGTGTACCTCACGAGAAGGGCATGAGTGGCATGACAAATCCAAACATTTTGTTTACTTTACTGGTAATATGGTCCACATGGTCATCAAATCGTAAGTCGTGTAAGAGAAATATGCATAGATCCTAAATGGTTGAGGTTATTTAAGCAATGTCTTCGCCCAAAAAATAAAAAAATATGAGATGATTAAGAGTTTGAAGACACTTCACTATAAAACTTCAGGCCATCAGTGAATACGAGGGCACCAAACGTCCACCCAAGAAGATCAGTGGTGAAGACATATTGAAAGTTATATTTTGTAGAGGGCTATGGCCTATGATAGCCACTTAAACATACGGTAGACACAATTTATTCCTACTACTGTTAAGTACCAAGTATCTTGTCTATAAGGAAATAAAGATTTTATTTTATTTGATATATATATATATATATATATATATATATAATATTCTTTGGCCGTGCCTAAACCACCCTTGCTGCTTTGCAAACAGCTTCCCAACTATGTCCTAACCAAAATTGGATTACGTCATAAGCTTGATATTTTACAGTAGGATGGGAAGTAAATTATACTTCTGTATCCCATATCAATACTTAAGCGCCTTTATATTTGTAATAATGTATTAACAAAATTGTAAAACTTTTAAGAAACCAGTATCCTTATACGTATAGACTTTTTCACTTTTGTACTATGTTGCATCACTGTTTCTCAAAACAAACAAACTGGATTTGACGTTTTGTTTTTGGAGTGAGTTGCAACATATGATTCTGATTCATTCTCATTCACTGTCAAAGTCTAGGGGTTTCTATAAGTTTGTGTATTGATGTAATAGAAGTGTCGTTTATTTGAGATTTATAGCAAAATTACAATGACTTACAATCTATTAAGTTAGTGTTTTAAGAAACTGAGCTTACCAAACAACCTGAATTATTTAAGATATACATGCCATTTATTAGGTCTATTCAACCAAACACTAACATAACCCTAAATTATATTTAGTTGTCTTGCTCTTGCTGTGTTGAATGATAATCATTTATGAACTACAACTAAAATTGTAAGGATGTACAGTTTTGAGGGCCAGTTTCGCAGGATACCAGAGCAAAATTTAGCAGGTGCAAGTATAAAGGAACATCGTGATGAACTTTTAAATAGGGCTCATTTTGAAAGATCTCAGAGAGAGGTAAGCTAATAAAAAGCAATGTTTTTTTATAGCCTTAGTAAGTTAGACCTTAAGCCCCGTTCACACGGGGTGAGTTTACAAGCTACACGCCGGCTTTTTTACACGCAGCTAGTAAAATAGCTCAGTGTGAACGACGAACTCGCTCAAAAGCTGCTTGTAAAAAAGCTCTGGAAAAAGTTGACGCTGCCGCTACTTTACACGCCAACTCGCCAGCTTTTGAGCAAGTAGGCGTGTAAAGTAGCCCAGTGTGAACATATTCATATTCATATTCTTTATTCATATTTTTTGTACAAAGGTGGTACAATGAAACATAGGCCTAGTTGCTTGTGCGCATGTTATTCAAAGATGTCGGAGGATTTGGTTCAAGCTAGCTACTGAGCGAGTGGAAAAAGCATCGTGTGAAGCGCACTCGCCAATTTGCCGGCGTCTTTTTTACACGTCGGCGAGTTGGCGAGTGGACAATCTCTGTGTGAACAAATACTAGCACACTCGCCAATTCGCCGGCTTCTTACACGCTGGCGAGTAGCTTGTAAACTCGCCCCGTGTGAACGATGCTTTAGTGTATTAGTAAGCATTTTGTTTCAGCAAATCTACAGTTTCCCAAACTTAGCTCCATATTGACTCGAAAGGTGCAGAGTTTGAGAAATGCTGGTTTTCAGGTTGAAGGCTCAAACAATTTAACTTAGACTAAACGGAGACTTATACTAATATAGCCTAGTAAACTTTTGTCTTTTTATGGATATTTTGTATAGGCTATCTCATTCATGGATACGGTACTAAATGTATAACACCATAACATTAAAATACTATAAATAAACTTGTTGGAAGAGAATGCATAGCCTAGCTTAAACCCAATTGCCTTGAAATATAAAATAAAACTTGAATGACAGACTGGCAAGGCTACTGTACTGGCTTGCACACCGGTCTTCAGTTAAGTTGTGTGTAACATGGGCTTAATGTACCGTACCCGCTGCAAGTAATACCACAAGGCAAGGACAATATACTGTACAATTTGGAGCTACCAAGTTCTGTTGTTCGTCACCAGAAGTAGGTTATAGTTATAAAACCGGTGTTGGTTCTGACTTTTGTGAACACATTATTTATGGGTTCGCCCACAAAACCAGCCAGCTGGGTAATCAGGACCAGGTTTGTGAGGCTTTATACTGTACGCCCAAGTTATTGCAAACTCCTAAAATGTTTAGAAAGTATATTTTCTGCTATCTTGGCTTATGCAAACCAGTCAAAACGGTCGTGATACTATTATAAAAACTAGAAAGCTTTCTTTATTTTTTTTTACTTGCTAACCATTTATAAGTTACTGGTTTAGCCTATGTTAATTTATCTAACGTCTTTGTGAAAACTATACAATTTTTGTTGTGATTCTTTATCAACTTTTATCTTTTAATTCTAAAGTAGGCTAATTGATAAGTTACAGTATAGGCTAACCGGTTGAACCCAATTATTCAACCTAAGATTGGAATTCTGATTGAAAGTCAAATTAAGCTTGTTACTGGCTAAAAAAGTAGGCTATAGGCCTACCTAGTTATTTATTTAAAGCTAAAGTTTAAGTAAAAGTAAAGTTTAAGTTTAAGTAAAGCAAACTGTAGAATCTGAGACACAATAACATTCATAATATAGGTAGGCCTATCTATAATCTTCTTTCAACATACAGCCTGTAATCAGGCGTTATTTGTGGACATATGCTTCTACAAATATTTCCTTGCTAGCCTAACCTATCTAGTAAGTCTTCAAGTTCGAATTTCTAGATTAAGCATTGAATTCTAACAATTTTATGTGTGATTAGGAATGTCGAAGAAGGGAGAAAAGTTCAGTGTGCATTCAAGCACACCTAAGGAGCTTTGCGGTACGACAGGCTCAAAAACAGCTAGAACGCAACGAATTTGATGCTATCGTAAAAAAATGTGAATCGTCAGACCCAAATGATGCTACACTTACTTTGCTGGTCCAGAAAATTTTGTTCTTTTACAACCCAGATGTTGATGCAAACAGATTGGTAAGTCTGTAAGGTTATATTTCAGCAAAGGAATTTGTATTTTATAAACTAATTCTGTTCAGTTTTTTTAAAAGGGGCTGTTTCCTAGCCTAGTTTACCTTCTGTTCCAACTGTTTGACTTTTACCTTTTATTTTAAGGTAGGGAATTTAAGAAATTGCATTTTTTTCTCATTGATATTTAAGCCTCGTTCACCCTATTCCTTTAATGTTCTCTTATATAAATTCTATTGTACACAAATGTCATTGCACTAAATTTGTGATTTTACCAAAGTACGGCTTATGCCTGAGCTGCTTCTCCATTTGATGTAATAGTATTTAAATTATCACAATATGAGCTACTTAGATTTAGCAATTGCAAACTTTTTAATCAATCTAATTGATATTGGTTGAAATAAATTTATAACAATAATGTGACTTTTTTAGTAAATTTAGGCCTAGTTTAACTGTGGACTAAAGAATTATATTTCAAATAATGTTAGGCCTGTATTTTAAAATATTGTCTTCTTTAAAACCTATTTCCTTACTAATGAGTTAATGACATGCACAATTTAAGCAACATAATTCAAACAATTACTGATGTTCATGTTTGGCAGGTGATCGTCTGTCGCATGGTGTTGAAGCAATGCAAGCGCTTGCTCACGTCTTGCATTGAGGACTCCCTTTGGCAGTTTAGAGTACGTAAACTTCTCAGCATCTGCATGTCTCGATTTGGACCAACGTTCGACCGAGAAGTCATGGCCACTCCTCTTCGGCTTTTTGAAATCATCACTTCCCAGCAAACGTTGCAAAAAGATGTTGGACTCTCTGAAGAGCGAGCTGTTGCTTTTCTAGTTCAGGTATTTAACAGTGTTTTGTGTTGAAAATCGTGAAGTGGGACCTACTCTAGTTCAGACATTTTGGGTAGTCAATTTGGCCTACATTGAGCCTTACAAACTTTGATTATGGATGTAGCTAGATTTAAGAGATTCTACTAATAACACAGTTTGATGAGGTTGTATCACATACTTGATCTGTTTTCAGATGTTCAAGTTCCTGATCAGGAAGGGTTACTTGGCTCACATGAGATTTCTGTTGGAGGCTACTTGCCCCCCTCTACTGGACGTTACCCCCACTCCCCCCACCCCTCTGGCACAGTGTATCTACGACCTCATCACTAGACCTATGTACCTTGTACACCAGACAACCGACTACGAGTACAGGTTGGTTCACTGAATAATTTTGTTATTCCCACAGTGCTTCTGAGGAGTTTGGATCATCATTGAGAACTATAGATTGGTTCGGAAAAGAAGTAGAGTCAGCTACGGTAACTTACATGAGAAAATAAGAGTAGGCCTATCTAGTGGTTACATAACCAAAGGTTTCAAAACATAACAAATTCCAAAATATAGGACTCCTTCAGAGAGTAGGTTGAAAAGAAAAATGTTTGATTAATCCTATACTAGGAAGTTCTAATCTAGAAAGGCCATTTTCTCAGGCAAGATAGCTGAACTCAATTCATTTGAAAAAATACCTACTAAGCTACTTATCTCTCTTTAAAAAAATAAATACAAAAACAAAAATAGATACAAAAACTGGACAATTTAGTGAATCATATGTCACAATAAAATAATTATAAGTTTCGTACATAAGAGCCTCAATTATATATTAGCCTATTTAGTTTTCCATCTTTCCGTGTGATCCGAAATTCTCTGCCGAAGTTAGAGTACCAAGAAATCAAGTGATATTTTCTTGTAGTATGACTGTGCATGGTAGAGTACGCAAAAACTATCCGCTTTGCCATGCCTGTTTTCTCAAAAGATCTTTAGTGGGGGATGTAGGTAATGGTTTCAGTAGGAAAAAGTCTTGAATACGTTCAACAGAAAACATAATTTTTAACTTGTTTACAATGTTATTTTAGCACTTTTACCTGATATTTTCTCTCATCAAACCTTGCCGCAACCGCTTTAGATTGATTTATTAAGATTCAACTCAATTTGCTTTTTTCCAGAAATTTAATTTCATCTCAGTTCACTAAACCTATTTCTTTGCTAGCATCAGACTTGCATTGTTTAATCCTGATAGATCTGTTTTGAGTTTTATGATTATCGAGAATTTTATGATACTTTAGTGGCGATGAAATCACAGAATATACTCATTTTCAGGCACCTAGTGATGGAGCATGTAGCTAAGGACCTTTTCTGTAGCCAACCATCAGAACCGATTTCTCATTTCCTACTGCCTGCACTCAACAACGACACTCGATTCCCACTCACAGTCTTCATACAGACTCTCAATTCTGGTCACCTTCCCATGTCATCATGGCTACTTCATTCTTACCTGTCCCTAGATAAACAACTTACCTGTAAGTAGTTAAAATTAGGTAAGTCGTGTTTAGTTTAAAAAATGTTATCAACTGTCAATTGGATGTCAATTGGAATGTTATAAACTAATCATCACTGTCTACAATTTGTTGTTGTTTTTAGTAGTAATTAGTGCCATGGTTTTAATACTAGCCTTTATATCCACCAGAATCATACTTCACCTACGTTTCAAGTTTCAACCTAAATACCAACATTTTTATAAAATAAAAAGGCTTTCTCAAATATTTCATTAGTCCTTTGTTATAATAAAATGTGTGGTACAGAAATAGGATTTGATCTTGTCTATCTACCTAAACTGCATCAACTACATTGTGTTGATTGCCTCAATGTATCTTATAAGACTAAAAATACTGTAAAAAGATTACAATATTTATATTTGTCAACGTGATTTGGAATATACAACACAACATGAAGTTAAAAATACTATTTACAATAGATGTTATTAAACATTGTATTGATTCTTAATTCTCAATTTCAGTCAACACAAGCAAAGAGTTGTTGGATTACCTTCAGGTCTTGGCCGAGCTAACTAAAAACTTCAACCGTATGTTGGCACCTCCATCTCGAGACGATGATGATGACGATATGAGCGATACTGAAGAAGACAATGTAAACACATCAGAAAAAATTGAAATTCAGGTATGATTTTTGGTTTGACATTGCTGACATTGTTTGTCATTCTTTTGATATTTTTTGTTTGTCTAATAAGATGATGAGTAAATACAACTAATTGTAGATAAGGCTATTTAAAAAAAACTGGCCTGTCAAAACCCATCTGCCTTTCTCCATCTCTCACTCCTTAGTAGCTTCAATTTGATATCTTTAGTTCGAACATTTTCACTGTAACCTTCCTCTGGGTCTTTTTTACTACTTGTTTTAGACTCTTTATCATCCTATCTTCTCAAAACGTACTTAGCAAAAAATACATTTTAATCTTTTACATAGCATCACAATAAATTCATGATAGCTAGGCCTACACAACACATTCCTTTGTCACCATAGGATAGTGTATTTGACTTTTGATAAAATTTAAATATACTGAATTTATTATCAGTGGAAACTAGGACTGCCTCCTAAGAAAAGGACGACTAAATTTAGATTAAATTCAAGCATTTCATGCTTACTTACACTTAGGTGAAATATTTTTACATTCTCAAACATTAACTGTTTGAACCACTGATCACAAACTTGATTTTTGTAGTTGTTTGAAGACAGATAAAAGCTTGATTCTAAGAGAGATCAGTTCTGAACCTAGATGGCATTAGATTGGAATCAATGATGCTATCTAACAAAATATTAAAGTAACAACACTGGGCTAACATGTCTGTTGTAGGTGTTGGAGAAATGTATTGAGATGATCAGTGGGGAGGAGCGTGTTCAGAGGCTGCTGACAGCTGTAGACAAGATGATTCAGCCAGCTGTACTGCAAGCACTGTGTCAGGTGTGCCACAACCTGCTGATACTGAGGAAACTCAACAACCACAAGCACAGGTGCGCCAACATTGCAACAAAAACTGTTAGAGAGTTTGCCTTTAAATCTAAACACTTTTGAAGATAACTTTATCTGGGTCATCTTTGTCATTAGGCTATCAAATGAGTAACGAAACTCGACGTTACTAACTAAAGGGTTGTTGTTAGTAAGTAAAAATATCAGGTTTGGTAAAAAAAAACTCCATCCTTACAAAAATGTAACACATACTAATGGTAACACTAAATAAAAAACTCTGTGTTTTAGTGACATTTTTGCCAAATTTTATAATCATTCAGAAACTTAAATGTTGGTGCTTGCTATTAATGTTGAGTAGTATATTCTTTAAATTTCTAATGTTCTTTTCTCTCCTTGCTTCTTGATTATGTGTCTCATACAATTAAGGCTTTGTAGATAAAGTAAGGTTAAAAGTATCGTATAAAATTCATTGAATCTTCCTCCAATCAGTGTTCAATTTAAAAACTTAAAAATTGTTCAATTTAAAAAACTGATCAATATCCTCCATTGCAGCCGCCTTCTGTATCTACTCGCCCTCAAACCACAGTTCCTTCAGCAGCTGTGGACGGCCATCCTAGGAGCCAATCAGACGTCACTGTTTGGCTCCCCCACTCCTCTACTCACCGTCATTGCTCGTGGAATACCCATGAGCGAGCAGGAGACTGAGCGGATCGTACCACTGCTCGCTACCTTTTGCTCACTCTTCTCACTGCTGGTCGCTTCACTTCACGATGCAGAGTTCTACAGCGATGATGACATTATGTGTAGGTTATCTGGTGTAAATTTATTTTAATATTTTTGCCCTGGGATTGTGTTATTAAACTATGTATTGGTTATAAATTTTAGTTGGAGGAAAGATGCAATGGTTTGTAACATTCAAGAGGATGTTGTGGCAAATCAGGTTTTATGTAGGGATCGCTCAGTTCCAAATGTTGATTTTCAGTTGTACCTTTTCTTGGCCATGAACCTAAATCAACAATCAATGCTAAGCTTTTCATTTCCCTATTTGATTCATAACAGACTCTCAAGACCTGCATGGATATGATTTTTTTAAATTTCTGATAAGAATAGGAAAGTCTCTAAATGCCTAAAGGAGGGAAAATTGTTTGGACTCTCCATGTTGAGAAAGGGCCAGTGGCCTCGAAATATCCAGTGTTTATTTTGTTTTGTGTTTTCTTGTAAAACCCGCATGCTTGTTTTGTGTTGGTTACATTTCTGTAGTGAATGAAGTGGGATGCCTACATTTCTTAAGCTAAGCCTAGCCTGCTTATCCTATCCTTTCTCACACCTATTCTCAGGCAATAAGCCCTTTCTCTCCAAACCTAAAGAAGGGAAGAGTTATACCAACCAGTTTTAAAATTCCGGGTGGATAAACCAACATAGATTTTCCCAAGGCAGAGGCAGGTAATCTGTCTGGCCATTGATTCAAGCTCGGTTAAGACAGGGTATGATGAAAAGAGGTTTAGTTTAATATCCCATTTACCTATAGATATCTTGTGAGTTTACAACTTATTGTTACAGTAAGAGGGACCACTACAATGCCGTTCTCTCTGCCAACATTGGTCGGGATGACTGCTCGTCTGAAGGAAGTCAGCCTGGGATTGGTGGAACTTGCGTTTCCAGACTCCCGGCCCAGTGTCAAGGACCAGTATAGATCAGCTGTTTGTGCAGACGACAATACCTACGCTAACACAGTCATGTGGTCCCATTTGTTTAAGGTTAGTGGAGTAAGCTGTGTAGTTATTTCAGGTGTTTTTAAATTACATTTGTTTCTATGATGTGACTTTGGAAGATGGATTACTTAATCACTTCCCTAAGACCTACTTGTACTTTTCCTCAATGTTTGGGTTGAAAGGCGAAGAAGGCTAATATGAATCCAGGAAGAGTGTGGAATGAAGGGCATTTGTTAACCTTGTTTACTGACTAAGATGTGATGTCTTAGTAGAGCTATTTGTAAAAAGAAAAAGCCCATTTATTAAGAACGCTGGGTCCAGTATATATTTTTGTTAAAGAGGTTGGCGGTCTCTTTTATCTTGCATTTGCCCGTTCACATGGATCACAGAGGCCTGTGCCTGGAACATATCCAGCAGAGCAAAGGGTGAGCTGGTACAGTACAAGGGCACCAAACCAAGTACAACTGTGCAACAACAAGGGTAAAAGGGTAACTGTACTAATAATAAGTAGTGGCAGGTACAAATTCACGACATTGTCACCTTGGGCAAGTCTGTAGCGCTACCAACTGAGCCACTTACCAATTGAACAAATCATTAAAAATCTACTGTGAAACCAACGACCATGTGATTTTTAGGCAAGCACCTTAACCACTCAACTACCCAGCTCTTCAGCATCATAATAGCTCTTCAGAAGTCTTGGTAATAAGTAAAAACATTGGTTTTGAATTGTTGAAAGAGTTTTTTTGGAGTGAGACCTCTGATATTTAGTGTTCTGATATTTTTGTTGCATTTTTCTCGTACATTGGTGGACCCAAACCTTTGGGTCAGAGAATTATCATAGCTAAAAGCATATGATAATGCATAATGATAAATAGGTGTTTGGTGGGATTTGAACCTGGACCTTCAGTATTGAAGTCCTGAACTCAAATCACTGAGATCTCCCCCAATAACCCCCCCTTTCCCTTATAACTTATATATTTTATTTTAACATGTTTGAATTTTACCTAATTGCCTTAAGTTTTGCTGATGATTGAATCCAGCGTTTGATAATACCACTGTGATTTCACTTTATAGGCGTGTGTGAAGCTGATGCGGCAGTTGTACAGCAGAGACTTGCGACGGACGTTCTGTCCTGAAGGGCACTGGATATCGCAGTCTGTGACGCAGTCCCTGGCAATGGACCGTCCGTCAGATGCGACGCTGCGCAACAGATCACGACTGAGACATCACTACATACCCTTCCATGACATTGTTGCGTTCACCAGAGAAGAGCTGGGTGAGTGATGAGAATGAGAGTTCACTTTTAGTACAGAGTGTCTTTGTGTTATCCGACCCTCACTGTAAATTATTAAGTACCCAGATTTTGTGTGTTTTCCGCAGTGGGTACATTAAGGTTTCTTTTTGCCACTCATGTCTATTGTCAAAGAATTTATCCTCGTATTCCTTTCTGACCATGCACATTCTTTCTGAGCAGAGCTTTACCTTTGAGTTTGTTGATTGCGGTTTTGCCGAAGCAGTCTTAACACCTAGAGTCACATTCTTTTGATAGCATTGCTTCTCAGAGTAACGTCTTTGGAGCTATGCCGTGCACTGCACCTGACTACTTTCTGATTGATTTAACACGCTGTATACCTCACAGTTTGTTTTCTCCTCACACTTCTTGCTTACCTCTTTGCTACCACTTAAGTGTTAGTCAAGGTGCAAATATAGACCTGTGGTTGAGTGGATCGCTTTATCTAGTATTTCATAGATGAAGTGGTGTTGTCTTCAATTTTTTGTTACTATTATATTATTTGTGACAATGGCTTGTAAATAGAAAAAAGCACTATGAAAGATAATTGTTCCTTGAGTTGGCTTTACAACTGAACAACAATTTACATTTTCTGTATTTTTTTACCTTGCCCCTGCTGGTTTACACAATGCAAAATAGTCCTGAACAAAACTTTAATGTAAAGATATTGTTGTTGTATTTTCAAGGCCTATTTTTGTTTTTTTCAGAGGAAGGACCTCCCCCATCAACCAAAGAAGTGCGGATACTCACCATACTTAAGGAGATTCCGTTTGTTGTGGCGTTTCAAGAGCGAGTGCTTGTGTTTCAAAGTTTAGTGTTAAAAGACAAAATAAGCTACCAGTCGATGGCGAGAAACTTCCTGCATGGACCCTCAATAAATATCATGGTCAGACGGAACTACTTGTATGAAGATGCGTTTGACAAACTCTCACCTGAAAACGGTAAGTTCACCTGCCATTATGTTAGGTGCTTTACCCCTTTACACAATGCTAAGCAGTCAACAAGTACATTACAAGTATAAAACGGTGCAATGGAGTATAATTTCGGGTGTGTACTCTAAATATCCTATTTCATTCTAGTTGCACTCCTGATTATCATTCCTCGATCTGGGTTTTATTGGACCTCTCTATGATCTATCTGTATAGAGATCCTCTTCCCCTACCATCTACAATCTCCTCTCATCTGATGTCTCTTCACTTATCTTCCTTTTAGGTCTTAATCTCAGCCTCGTCATTAAATCCATCTTCTAGGAATTCTTACAACATGTTCAAACCCTCTTAATCCAATCGTAATGTGCACTGCATGTTGCCAAGTTTTACAAAATTGTCCCTTGCTGGGTTTCTGACAAACCCTTATTCTCTGAACCTGACAGTGCAATACAGTTGTTTATTTACTAGGGATGGACAAGATTGGATTTTTAGTTCGAGACGAGACGAGACGAGATTTTTTATTTCTCATAAAATTTCGAGACGAGATCGAGACGGGATTTCCCTTCTCATACACAACGGGAAATGCACGTTCAACATTTTTAACTGATTTTGTAACATTGTTAGATGACTGTTTAAATACAAAAATAATGATAATAGGCAAGAATATTTACAATCTTTTATTAAAAAACATCAGTATAACATTTTTTTATTAATCACGCCTAACTTATTAAAAATGCCTACGATTAGGAAACATAGTGATATCAGTTAGGATAGAGTTCAACTTATCCTAAAATAAAATAAATCATAAAATAAAAGCAATATTAATTTTTATAAAATAGTTACTTGTTTTGACTTTTTATAGTAATAAAACATTCCTCACATTGCTTACACTTAACAAAACTTCTCAAATGTTATTAAAGTAATATTATTAAAATAATTAAAGTAATATTTACATTTAAAGAATTAATTAAATAAGAACGCCTTCGCAAAGGAAACACAACTACAACACGCTCCTGTATTGCGGGTATTGCATTGACTTTCTGCAGGCGTTTTTAATTTTTTTAATTTTTTTTTTTTATTCTCGTCTTGATAAAAATCTCGGCCAAAAAGAAATCTCGTCTCGTGTAACGAGATTTAAAATTTCCCGAAAATTTCCCGAAATTTCGAGACTTGACCATCCCTATTATTTACCCCTACATTTCTCTCGTGTCCGCAGAGCCGGAGCTGAGGCTGGTGATGAGGGTACAGCTGGTCAGTGCCGTGGGCTTGGATGAGGCGGGAGTGGACGGTGGAGGGGTGTTCCGAGAGTTTCTCTCCGAGCTGCTCAAGACCGCTTTCGACCCCAACCGAGGGTTTTTCAGACTGACCAAAGACAACCTGTTGTATCCTAACCCTCATGTACACCTGCTGCACCCAAACTTCCTCAAGCACTACTACTTCATTGGCAGGATGCTGGGGAAGGTGAGTACCCTCTGCTAATTTACAAAAACTGTTAGAGAGCAACTTTTAAACTAAAAGAACTCCTACTTTGTGAGAAGTCACCATAATAGCTGCCAAGCTAATTCATTCGGAGAAAGGTGTCCATTGAACTAGTGAATGCAACATAAATATAATCTTAAAAGTTGTTGTAGTGTCTATGCCAAGAACATTTTATAAAAAATAATCACTCTTAAGGGATTTTCTTTCTTTACCCTACCCTCCTAAAATATCAGTGCCATGATTTCGACCATGTATCATACATTTCCTTGGATTTTAACTTTCTCAGGTTAGTTAGATGAACTCTAAAACTCTAAACCCTTTTCAAAGATTTAATAAACACTTTTAAGGAAAAAGGGTCCAAATTCCTTTTAAACGTTTGGTGAATATGACATGAAATGAACCCGTCCCTCTTGCATCAAAGTTCAAGACACTAATCACTAAGCTAGATACACACCCAATACCCAACACTTTTAACACATTTCTTAGCATGTTATGTTTTATGCCCATGTGTAACAGGCCCTGTATGAGAACCTACTAGTAGAACTGCCACTGGCAGAGTTTTTCATGTCGAAGGTCGTCGGACGACACGCTGACGTTGACATGCATCATCTCGTCTCTCTAGACCCGATCCTCTACCACAATCTGCTCTACCTCAAGAACTACGAGGGAGACGTACAGGATCTGGGATTGGACTTCACCGTGGTGCACGACGAACTGGGCGAGACAAAGGTGGGGGGGGGTTCATTTTGGTGGGATTAAATTAAAGAGCATTTACTGTCATTAAACTTGGGTTTTCAATGGACACATTCCCTAAGGTTTATTCATGTACGTTAAACATCTCAGCTGAAACCTTTAGTTAGATTATTACTTTAAGGATGAGACACTTGGAATTGACCATCGTTAAAATGAGAATTACTCAGAGATTATATATTTTTTAACTAATGTTAGTTTTTTTGTTAGCAAAAAGTTGAAAAATTGCTCCTATCTATAACATTTTTTCCCTTTTAGATTTCCTCCTTGTAGAATGTTGCTGCCTGTGTAAATGTGTAGTCAACCATGAGGTAAAATGTTCTTTCAGCTCTTCTTCGCTGTTTAGCCGCAGACCACCAAGAAAAGACATCAGTTGCAGAAACAGATTAAAATCTCTCGGAGGAAGGTCAATTGCTTTTACGTTTTTTCCATTAAGAAAACGAATCTTCGATCGACTTTCACAATCGGCGAGATTCTCAATTAACGCAGCCATTACAAACAAGCACTATGAAGTGCACAACAACAATAGCGAGTTCAAAACAGTGTCATTCTCTTCCAGTTGGCACAGAGTAACTGCCGCGCATGCGCTGAATGGCGATCGTAGTGCTAACATGTGGAATTGTGGAAATGGATCTGATTTTCAGAACGTACTTTTACAAAGCAAACAAAGGGTTTTTTTGGATTGGTATAACGTTCTCAAGGTAGGCAGGCATACTGATTTTGCCTATATGGACATTTCCCTGCAGTTATAATTGGGTTCCTTGGTCTAAAGCCATGATGTCATTTATCCAACACTTTGATTTCTATTCTTGATAATTAATCAAAGTATTATAATGTTAAATTTTATTCTGATTGGATAAAGGTGGATGAGTTGAAACCAGGCGGGAACAATATTCCAGTGACCTCAGCAAACAGAATAGAGTACATTCACCTGGTTGCTGACAACAAACTGAACAAACAAATCAAAATGCAGTGCTCAGCCTTCAAACAGGTTCGTAATTTCTAATTTCCAGTCTTTTAAGTCCATCCATTGTGCCTTTTTTTAACTTTTTTTGTATTCAAATCAAACTAAAAAGCAATACTCGAAAGCAATTTAATTTGACTTTGTAAACAGTGCCGGATTTACCACTAGGCCGCAAGCAAAAGAGGGTTGGTACAGCGTTTTGCACTAAACATTTTTATTTCATAGTATTGATAATTTACTGTACTACAGTTTCGGGTGACGATGACGATGCCCCTAATCGTGGGAGATGTTTATAATTTAGCAGCTATCTCGAGTGGTGACAGTGGCGTTCCCAGGATTTTATTTCAGGGGGGGGGGATGACCACCAATAAGGGGGGCTGGATTGTATGGAATATCTCCCAGAAAAAAAGGGGGTCCCCCCAATATGGAGTTTAAAGCCTAAAAACATATTTTTATACATATTTGAGCTCTTAAATATGCTCAAGCTAATAGTATTTATGTTAGCTAATAAAATATAAAATATTTCGGCGGGAATATATCACTCCCACCCCCACCCCTGATGATGATGTCCAGTGATTGCGGTAAATGTTCTTGATTTCACAGCGATCCCAGTCAGTCGGGGTCCTCCTGTGGTTGGATCGAAGATTAAGGCCTTTTTTCTGCCGATGAAAGTATTTAGCAGTGACCAGGGAACAGGAGTACGCACTAACATATCGCTTATGATTTTTGACTATTGGTAACCTAATGAGGTGTACACCCAAGGGCACCCATACTCGAGGGCAAATAGGGTTAAAGCCAAACCATATTTTCACAAAATTGTTTTACAATACAGTTCTTACAATTAGATTTAGCGAGTGTAGAGTAAAAAATCTTACTGTAGTTTGGATTTTCTCTTATACTACATATTTGTCCAGGGTTTGGCAGATGTTATCCCTTTGGAGTGGTTGCAAATGTTTAGCAACAAGGAGTTTCAAGTGTTAATTTCTGGAGCTGAAATCCCTGTGGATGTGCATGATCTTCAGCTTCACACTAATTATACAGGTACAGTAAATACTGCCTTTAACTATTAATACCTACACCTTTAGTTATCCAATAGTCAATTATACTGCCTTTATTGACCGTTAACTATCAGAAAACGTCCTGTAACATGGTATCACAGAATTTTATTATGTAGCCTATGTATAGTTTTTAATTTGCTCTATATGTTTTTTTTTTATTTTCTACTTTAAAAGTAAAAAGATTATCTGAATTACAATATATTCTTCAGCTGATCTGCTTGAAGAGAAGTGGGGCTAGAGGGAGGTATGAGTAGTTTAATTGCTTGGTAAAGTCTAGAAAAAATTTGAAGATATAAAAAGGAAAGATGCTTGAATTTGAGACTGGTTAAATGTAAATTGTCGATATCAGTAGGGCTTTCAGAAAATTTGTGATTTTTCTCATACTCTTTCCAATAAATTCTCCCCAGTCTAAAAATGATGAACTGGTATTTGTTGGGTATTTATCAAAGCTATTCTGTACAGGAGGTTACACAGCTGAACATCCTACTATCAAAATGTTCTGGACGGCAGTTTCCGACTTTGACGACATTCAGAGAAGACAGCTGCTTAAGTTCGTTACCAGTTGCTCTAGGCCACCTTTATTGGGCTTCAAGGTAAGTAACACAAAGTAGTTTTAATTATCAAAATTGTGTAAAGTGGTTAATGAATACAGTAGATTCTATGGAAATGTGAATTGCTGATTAATTACAATATATTGTATAGTTCCTGGACTCCTCATAAGATAAAAGAATCTTTCTTACCTCTGGGAAATTTAATAAAAAATTATGACTAGTTTTTTGCAAGCGCAATATTATAAATACTTGTGCATCAAAATCCCATGTACATTTAAAGGTTGCAATATTTTTACTCTTAATGTTTTATTTAGTACATACCTAAAACCCAGGAGTACCGAAGGATTTTTGCCACCTAACAATAATGTCACGTTGACGTAAAGCAAATACAGCAAAGTAAACATAGATGTCCTTTTGTTGCCTCTTTCCAAAAGCTCTAACTTTAAAAGGTGAAAGACCAGAGGATAGATCCTTAGTTTGATATAAGGTCCTGTGTACATAGATTATCTTTAGTCAACAAAATCTCATAAAAACATGTTTATTTTTGTTTTTATTTATGCCAGTGGCATTTTTTGACATTTTTTTTGGAATGGAACGGTCTAAACCGGTCTTGTTATCTAACGTCGACCATTTGTTAGATAGCACAAAGACAAATGGCATTATTTAGTACTGTGATTTTTTGCGCCACGGAAAGCCAGATAGTTAAGTGTAAACTAACATTGTAAAGTAACATTTTGTAGTGTAAAAAAAAAAATAAACCATAGCTTTTTAGACACAATTTTCTTTAATTTCAAATTATATTGTCAGAAATGTTTGTTAGGAGTTGGACCCACCGTTTTGCATCCAGCACGCAGGGGTGGCTGACAGGCTTCCGACCGCCTCGACGTGCATGAATCTTCTCAAACTGCCAGAGTTCAAATCGGAGACGTTACTGAGAGACAAACTGCTGTATGCGATACAGTCAGGCTCTGGGTTCGAGCTTAGCTAACACCTGGAGGCCTCTCGTATGTGTCTTTCATTGTATATACACTCTGTAAATAAATATCTGATAGGGTTGTATATGTTGTTTCAGTTTGTAAACTACCTGAATCACTCTATTGTGCTGTATGGTTAGCTGTGTGTTTGTAGCTTACTTTCAAATCTGGAGATTGCTGGTTCAAAACAAAGCCGGGTTGATCCTGAATCCAGCTGCCACTTTTCATTGGACTATTAATATTTATTGATCGTTCTTTCTTCTGCGTGGACCATCTAACTGTATGCTTTTTAACGAGTGAAAAAATGTTATAATGACGTAAAAAACACAAAAATATATAAAGCCCTTTCGTCTTCTAGGTGACAAATTATTAACAGTTTTTTTTAAACCTTTGAGCTCCTTCCATTAAATTAGTTTTCCCCCACATGGTGATTGCAAATAACCTCCGTTATAGATTTTTACGTTAGTTACAGTTTAAGGATTTAAAAATACATATTTTGCATAGAAAACAGAAGTGGTAAACGTCATAACCTCAAGTGGTAATAAAAAAATATGGAGTTAAACACAACGTAGGTTAAACATAAGGCTACAGGTGTTAAGGGTGGCTGAAGTTGAAGGTTTATTAATAATAGCTGTATTTCGATTTCAGGCTTCCAGTTTGAATTTGGTCCCTACTTACCACTGTACTTAAATGGGGGAATAAGGTTGCAATATGTACTAATTAATGAGGGTGTTGTAGGTCCTAGTGTGAAAATCACATTTACCAATTTATCATAAAATCACACACAACGAATTTTTGCATTACATAACTTAAGAATGCTTCCACAGTTTGCCCATTTATATAGTCATCCTCTAAAATGGCTGCTAAGATCAATTACAAAGCTAAGGTTATTCTTAATAAATCAAAACAATATCAATCGATAAAACAAAATTTTATTTACATACATAACAGGAAATAAAATTCTCTAAAATTTACAACATACTTTAAACACTGGATAAATTTTAACAAAAATAAAACCACATCTATAATACACTTATAACTATTTTTCAATAAAATACGTGTACTGTTCTAAGGCACAGGTGATTACAAAATAATACCGTGACACTAACCTCATAATACTTGAAAACGTGACATTGATATTGTGAAAAACTTTCAAACACGATTTATGTGATTCATTTCAACAAGGGATTAAAATTTTCGAACGTTATGTACGTTTGTTCACACACCAACTTCACAAGTGCGATAAAATACATGAGATTTACACCACAAGTCAAATTTAAACGTCACTTTTGACATGAAACAAATTGACAACATTTAGTGACATCCATCACGACAAATGAAAGTGTTACATTCAGCAATTTTTAAACAATATAGAACCAACATTTTATTACATTGTTTTGCCAATACACATACAAATATTTTACAAATTGAATCTTTACCTGGCCTCTAAAAATACTATTTTTGGTTGAAATCACATGGTAACGGTAAAATGTTATAATAATGGTTCATGGATTCATAGGTTGGACCCAAATTTCTTTAGTCAACACCTCTCAGTCTTAAATTCTAATACAGTAAAATATTTATGTAAACCTTATAATGGTAATATGTGTAAATCAGAAACAACTCAAAATTTTGCCCAGGGTATGATTTTTAAATTTTAATATATGTGGCTTAGATAAACATTTACTACGGTTGTAATGTTTTTCACACCTACAAAAATATTTGACACTAACAGTTTTGTGTTAATCAAAAGTCAATAATGATCTTTTGTTGAGAATTAATTATATTAACTACTGTTTAAAACTACTGTGTCACAACTTGGTATTTTGTATAAAAAAAAAATAGGTAAACATTTATTAAGTGTGAATACTACAGGAATGTGTTCAGGAATGTTAAGGATGAGCTTGCAAACTTTAGCAGTTATGCAATTCAAACATCAAAACATAAACTACTTGAATTGAAGGAAATATAAATCATTCAATTAATTAAAGAAGCATCAAGTTGAGAAAATGGAAAATTTCGTTTTTTGACATGAATACATGTAAGGTTACAACATTTTCAAAATTAGCTGTTTTCCCAATGGTAAAGATAAATATTAAAACTACTGCATGCACATTTCCGTTATAAGGCCATGACAATCAGTAAAGAATTGGTAACAATTAACTATCAGGATGGGCCATGAAAAAAGGCATCATGTGATAAAAATCTCGTAAAAATACTATACCCGGAATATCTATAGGCAAAAGATTTACATACAGCTCTTTCAAGGCCACAAAATATTTTTAGGTGGAAATCTCAAATTTTAAGTAGACAAAATCAGTCTTCACTGATGAATACTGAAGGTTAGGATCTCGTGTAGACTATGTGCAAAGCCCCCCAAACACAATAATCACAAAAAGATAAATACAAAACATTCTTCAAACTTATGGTGGTAACATGTCTAGATATATATAAACAATCTTAGAAAACAATAAGAAACTAGTTCTAAAAGTGAGAAAGCAATCGCAAACTGTGTACATATAAAACTATCTTCGGGATAATACATATGTACATTCCATTTACAAGGCTGACTTAAATCATACCTGTTACAAAAGTATAAACTTAACAAATACAAGGTTATTCTGCTTAAAAATACTTAAAAGAAATACAGTGGGTAGGAATGATCTATCATGCGGAAAACAATCAAAATCAACAATTCAAAGTATCACAATAAATATAACAATCATAAAACTCTACAAATTTAATTCACTTATAAAACCCAAAAGTTAAAAAATATTTTAATATCTGTACATTTATTTAAATATCCCTCACAATTTAAAAATCTCCTTTTCAACAACAAATCTTAACAAAACCTAAATTAATTATTGTACAAATAGTTAAATTAACATGAACTTAAAACGAATATATTTGGGTCTACTGGCACTGAAAAGTTTGATTTCCCAATCAAGAAACTGAAATAATAAGTTAGGAATTAGAATTGCTTTAGAAAAGATGCATTCCATTCTCAATATAACTCTAGTTTTAATATATTTTTAAATTTAAATACTATTAAATTCTAATAATTGTGATTTTACTGGACAGTCAATGTTTCCTTGCTTTTATAAGCTATATTAAAATCTTTTTGCTATGAAATTGATAAAATGCTAATAATAAAGTCAAGTTTGCTAATGTCAACTATACATATTGATAATCACTTGTGTGAATTATGCATATCTTGTTAGCTACTTCTGTATCATTTGCTTATGAAAAACCAAATATTGAAAATGGATGCATCTCTTGTTGGCGGAAGACAGAAAATGAATGAATGAGTCAAGGAATGAGATCAACGGGTAACAAAACTTAGGCTTCATGACTAGTAAAGATGTTCTGACGGTTAAGTACATTGTCCTGCAAGTAGTAGTAATTAAAATAACTGAACCGTATAATGAAAAATATGTGGGCTAAACTTAAGTACATTATACGTACTTAAATATTACATTCACACATACATTCTACAGTGTGGTAGAAAAGTCCCGAAACGGTTGTATATATTTGTTACCAATATAGATGAATTAATGATACTTGGTATATAAATAGTAGCTATAAATGTCTACTGTTTTAAGCTATTATAACTTTTTTATGCCTTAAGAAACGCCCACGAGGAGTCAGACAAAATTCTTAAATAGCAGCATAGGTCGAGTTTGGTATCTAATTAAAGGTCTTAGTTAGTAGAATACATTGCCGCAAACCCGAACTCAAACGGACAATTGATTCAAAAATGGCAGCTGTTAAACTATTTCTTGAATCTGCCATTTTGAATCTTTGAGCAGCTGTATTTTTTTACTCAGTTGTTCTATTGGGCTCAAATTTGCAGTATTGTATTCTACTACATAAGACCTTTAATTTGATGTGCATGTCGACATATGCTTACGTTAATGATTTTCTTCCGAATTCTCGCGGTTGCCCCTTGATGAGGTAGCGTAGAATAGCAATGCAAATTCAATGAGTCTTTGAACATCTGTCATTTTTGACTCAGTTGTCCTTTTGAGTTCAGGTTTGCGGCAATGTATTCTACTAAACTAAGACTTTTAACTAGAGACCAAACTCGCCCTATGCTGCTATTTAAGAATTTTGTCTGACTCCTCGTGGACCGTCCCCCCTTAAGACATAAAAAAGTGATAATAGCTTAAAACAGTATACATTTAAAGCTATTATTTATATGCCAAGTATCATTACTTTATCTATATTGGTAACAAATATATTTAACCATTTCGGGACTTTTCTACCACACTGTATATGTTCAAACTATAATCAACAGATAAAGGATATTGTTTTTGTTTGACATAACATGCGACTAAATATACTCTTTTCTATGAAAATACTATAAATTATATAACCTAGAAAACAAAAATAAATCAATTCTTTACGATAACATAAAATAGACTATAAACAACAAACATTTGAACAAAATGTTTAAAATATTCATACATGCAAGCAAGCTTTGAATTGTAACACACCTTAATAAAGATGTAAACAAATTAAAACATTGTCTTTCCTTGACTTAGATGAGTAATTCATCTCCGAACCAGGCACACTTAATATACAAATTGCACTAACCGGCAAATATTTTGGTTTCTAAGTGAGGAACGATTGTACATTATCACACAAATACATACTGGTAAAATGTAAACGCCGAGATATCTCTTAAAAATTTACAAACGTAAACATTTTCTAATATATTATTTCTCATTTTGAAAACATAAATAAATCTGTACAATTGAGGCATCTTTTGGTAAGGCCTGATCTCAGGTGGATACTTCATGACTTTATGCGGTAATGTAATAAAATATATAAAAAATATACATATTTACAAGACAGTCTAAAACACACGTATAAGCTATGATGTCGGATGAGCCAAACCTGCTTTATAAGCACACTTGTGGTAAACACAGTGATAACAAACGATAAAACTTTGTAACTGTACAAACAAGTCGAGGACTTTGGTCCCTTCAGCATTGAGCGTGTCTTTGGTTGGTCTGAGGAACTAGAATTACTGCATTTCAGTCGTCTCCTATCTTATCTCCTGACAAGACTGTATCTTCACTCAAATCTGAACTCCGTTCCTGAAAAAGTTCCTTTTGAACTTAAGTGTTGAGTAAAACCCTAAACATTAGAAGATTTTTGTAATTTGTAAACTCTTTCTTTACACTTGAAAATGTCCTTCAGGGAACAAAATATTGTGTGCACAGTGTTTTTCTACATGTTCTATGACCTACCTACACTTTCAAGGTAAGCTAGCTCCTATCCTCCTTTTTCTACCATTCAAAATCCTGGCCTACAGCCTTTCCTTGAAAAAAACAGAAAAGGTTTAAAAATTAGAAGGTTTTTTTACAAAACTTATTTTACACCTCTTAGACAAATTTGGAGGACATGCATATGAGGTTGGGCGAACTCAATAAAATGGCCTGATGATGTTAAGATCAATTTCAGCCTAACTCCTAACTATTCTAACACATGGTCCTATAGAACAGCCTTAGTCCTGTGGGGTTTCGGCTTTCTGGACTGAAACATCATGAAACTAACTAAAGACAGCCTTCCAGTAATCACACATTTTCAGCAATTTTCCTGCCAAAGTCCAGAACGTGCTGGATTAGCGATCAACTGTAATTTAATTTTACCGATACAACTAAGGATGGGTTTTTCTAAACTAGACTAATGTCTGCATTTCTGTGCTGCATTTCTCTAACGGCGGACACAGCACTAACCGGAAGGCTCCGCTTGGAGGAAGGGCCTCAAAGGAACTTTTTCCCTCTTGAAAAATGCATTTCATCTATAATCTGTTAGCGGATTTGATTTTTGAGCAGACCTTTTGTTCTTGTCATTACCAAAAGCGTTTGCGAAGATTGCGCGATCGAAAATCATGAAAATAAGTGATGACAAATAAGTCTATGGCAATTGAGGTTCCCAAAAGGCATTCATGATTTCACCACGATCTCAGGAGACAGTAAGTATGGCTCCTGAGATCATGCAAGATGATGACCATTTAGGAGATGATGCATAGGTACTCAATTCTTACGCGAACGCGGAAGATGTCCATAATTTCACCGCAACCGTAGGGGGCGCTCACGATTTGGTGACCTAGTTTCGTCGACCTAGGACAATTTAGTTCATTTTCAATTTTGCATCACGTTTACAATTCTGCCATGAATGCAGTAGTTGTTTAACCCATTATAGTCCAGCAATTAATATGATTAAAAATCTACATTCCAAATCAATCTGATTCAGACCAGACCTAATTTGGATTTTGGCTGGCGCGAAAATCTAAATCTTTGACCCTGAGACCCTAAGTACAAAGGTTTGACCCGAGATCCCTAGCATTTTTAAGCCTATTAAAAATAAAATGTCATTATTTGTTGGCTAATCTCCCAGCCTCATAAGTATATTCACCGGTCAGATAGTCGAAAACGAAGAGACGGGTTCTGTGGATAACAATTTTATTAGAAGAAAGATATGTTTATCATTGTACAGGATGAGCTTAAACAATTCATAGGCTTGGTCTACATTTACAAATTGAAATATTTAGGTTTTAATGGCTCATTGTCAATAACTTTACAGAAATTACTAATGAAAAAAAAAAACACTTCTATCAAACACAATGATTGGCAAAGTGACAAGATAAGAATTTGTGTGGATTGAGTGAAACTCATAAAAATTTTCTTGTGTGTGATAAAATTCCTTGTCCCACACTAAATGATAACAGGTTGTAATTCATCAACTGGGTAGTCGAGTGCGTAAAGTGCTTTCAAAACTGAAGTGTTCCCCAAGTGCGACCAGTCTGAATCCAAAGGCCTTGTCAAACTAAGGTTGATTTCAGATAAAACCAAAGCATTCCCTTAAAAAAATGCTGAAAGCCTAAAAAACAAAATAAAGGGATGGACTGTAAAGTAAAAGTAAATGTTAAATATATGATTACCCGCAGGACAGTGTGTAGTGGCGTGGTGTCGTGGTAGACATGTGTGTAGCCGGGTTGGTTGGGTCTCCACTGCAAAGCCCTCAGTTCCGCCCGGGTCAGGGGAGGGATCGCAGGACAGTCGTGACCCGCCACCAGGCGGTGGATAGTGTGCATCGTGTGTCTCTGCGTCAACTCTAGGTGGCGGTGTGACCGGCCCTACAACAAACAATCGCAAGCGTCAAATGAAGGCGGTGGTTCAAAGCACATACTGAATAAATGGGTACATCTGTTAAATAAGTGAGCAAATAAATGTTACCAACAATTTCATTTAGGAATATCGTATCAAATTCACCATGTACAATTCAAAAATTGGTAATTTAATTTTGCACTGCGTTTCCTTTAGAGCCAAGCTGAATTCCATAGCTTACACAAGGTATTTTCATACCTTCTACTAATGTAAATTATTTAATTATTAATTCCTGGTGATATTAGCACTATTTAATGGCCAAATATTTTACTTTTAGTTGAACAATATATTTTACTTTTGTTATTAAAATTTCTAAAAGTAGTTTACAGTAGACTCCCTCTTATCCGGACTCCTCGGGACCGAGGCCAGTCCGGAAAACGGGTTTTCCAGTTAAACCGACGTCCCCAAATCTCGTTAAAATGGACTGTTTACTGTGATATTCGACTTAAAATTAGGAGAGCATTGTATTTAGACACGTGATCAATGGTCTTAAATCTTTCCCACGAGAACAGATGTTTCAGAACTGCCCACTTCCTGCCGATCTAGTACGGTTAAACCAATGTGCCGATAAAAATTTTCCGGTTAAAGAGATGTCATTTCCGCCGAGTTTAGTCCGGTTAAACCGATGTCCGGTTAAGAGGGAGTCTACTGTATGAGAATAAAAATAAATGAAAAATAAAAATATGTAAATTGATTGAGCTTACATGATTTCATGAGTTGTGTAGAGAAACCATGGATAACCGACTATTTCAGACTACTATAAATATCAATATTGATCGAGTAGTAAAACAGTTCATATAGCTTGTGTTTAAAAATCCAAAGCTTGCAGGTTCGTTATTAAGACAGGTCAATTCAGATCCCAAGACAATTTTCTTCCAGTTATCAATTATAACTAACAAGTCAACCTTAGATGGCCGCAAGATATGTAGATATATGTAGGTTGAGGAGCAGAAACTGCTTTAACATTTATTTCAGAAATCAACTATGAAAGAGGATTTAAACACATTATTTGGATCAACAACTTTATAATCAATGCTTGTTACCTGAACATGAAGGCTGTGGCGGGCGGCTGATGAGAAGCTTCTCTGACAAAGTAGGCAGTGGTGAAGCTCCCTGCGGCGTGCGTGTCTGTACGCATTGTGACGAGTCAGCTCTTCCTGCAACAACAGGTTAGAGTTTGACAAACATGTTCTACAAATGTAAATTAAATGTTTTAAAACCAACACTTAGTGAATGTGTAAAAAGCGGTGTTTTTAAATTAGATACTACTTGTTTTTAGACAATTGCACCGTTTAATTTTACTACGACATGATAATGATACAAAGATCCATTATTATTACTTGCAAGACAGCAATGTCATTTAAGTGTGAATTTTAAGCTGAATATTAATACAAGGTTGGTGTAGAATGGAGTGAGGTGAACTGTGTAGCTATGACTAAGACAAACCTTTTCTTTACCCAGGATTATTTTATTACGCCCAATGATCCAGGATAACTGGGTCTAGTTCTATTTAATTGCAGCCTGGTTGTTTTATGATTCTAATCCAGTATCAAATAAAAATCTCAAATTTTTAAACGTAATACAATTGGAATATGAGCATCCTATTCCAAATGTTACATAACATAATCAAACGTTTGCTGGCAACATCTGGCATTACTCATTTCAAAATTTCCGTGTCACAGTGCAAAATAATAAATAGAAATTACCTCTAATACTGATATTTTCTCCAGGCAATGAATCAAGAATTCACATTGTATCAAAGTTATATACATAGTTTATTTGTTACTGTACATAGACCAAAAACGTGTTTCAATTAATGCTAAAAGATTTTAAGGGACACAACGACCAGTATTTTGTCCATAAATTCTAAAAATCAGCAAACTTCAAATGAAGAATTTGTGGGAAACAGCTAATGGATAAGAGCGACTTAGACAACCCGGGATAGAGCGATGGTAACATTAAAAACGTAACAAAATGCTAATGACATAAAAAAATAAAACAAATTTTAGGGATTGGAATTTCAGTCTTGCAATATTGTACATTTTGAGCGGTTGAGTAGAACACTGAAAAATAGAAAAAAAACAGACTTGACAGTTTGATTACACATCATATATCATACCAGCTATGATTACTGTCATTTACCATGATTTGGTATCTGGTAGTGATACCAGATATCTCTTATCAGTTTTTACATGTTTCCAAAATAACAAATGCTGTTGAAGACTGGAATAGTTCAATGGGTTATTTTTGAGACTGGATGGAAAGGTATTGCAATATCATCTTTATCAGTTGGATATGATGTTTACAGATATAGGCGTATTTAAATAATTCAAATGCCCTTAGTCATTCATCTAGAGATGTTAGTTGTTATACTAGTTTTAAGTGTTAATTTAGCTAAGTTTATCACTCATACAAGAAGTTTAATAGTTTAAAATAGGTCAAGAACAATTACCAATGAATACAAACACTTTAAGAAGCTAAATGCTTATGGAGAATAGTCAGACTGGAATTTTGCTGCCGAAATTAGCTTTGAGCGGCCACCACTATGATCGCTTGTGCGGCGGCCGCGCTACTCTCTCTTGCTCTAAGCCGATTCTTTGTCTCACTCTCGCGATAGTCCAACTAGCGGCCGCTGTGGGAACTATCCAAAATTCAAATATTTCCGGACTGAATTTTTTACAAAGGCATTGCGCTTCTTATAAGTTTTGTATTCATTGCAATTACACTAGCCTAGTGGTTTCAAAAATCAGAAAAAAATAATAAAACATGACATGTGTGTTTTACATTGTGTTGTTACTGAGTGAAACACAGTCCAAAAAAAAAAAAAGTTTTTATTTCCGCTCCTATGTTAAACCTAGATGAAAAATTAAAGAAATTGATGAACCACATTATTCTAAGCAGCAAGCAAAAATAATTATCCTGTAAAACAACACAGGTTTAGATTTATTCCTATTTAAAAGCAAACTTACATTGCAAAACATCCAACACATATTTTTCATCCAAAATCAAATTTAATACCAAGATAAGCCTGTAAGTGATACTGTAACTGTAAAATATATCACAAGATCTCAAACATCGTTTGTAAATTTACAATTGCTGGAAGGTGATGATGTTGAAGTTTTGTAAAGAATATTATTTGGTAGTAAGTAGCAAGAAATGTGCTTGCAAAGTGGCAAATAGAACGTGTTGTAACAGGTGTTCCGTTATATGCACAACATGTCTGCAAATATACAATTGTCATGACATCAACATCAATTTAATTTTTACGGCTTAGCTTACACCACATTCACAATTCTTTTGAAATTTGTAAGAGAAGCAGTAAAGGAGTAGAAATCGTGAGTAAGTCTAAATTTATAAATCACAATTATTAGTATAACGAGACCAAACAAAGATGCATTAAGAAATTTCAAAAATAAAGCCCAATTTGTAATAATTTATTAAAGCTTAGTTTGATATGGTTTGAAAAGCTTAGTATGAAACCTAATCATGCCAATGTCTGTTTACCTTTGATGAAGAAATACTTTCTATTATCGCCTAATGCAAAATAAAACTATGTAAAAAAATATAATATTTATTATTTACCTTATTCTTAAAAGTGACATCACAGTCCCGGCAGGTGGTGGAAAGATTCCTGGTCCGTCTCCGTTTGGTATCTTCTCTGAAGTGGCCCTTTCCAGGCCTCTTCAAGCCTCGACCACAATTCCTCAAAGTGCTTTTATCTTCAGACTTTTCAGGTAAAGACGAACCTGGGTTTTCATTTAACCTTATGGGTGAAGAATGTTCTAAATCATAAACACAATTTAAACGAGAGGTATCACAGGTAACAGACAAATCACTTTGATTATCTCCACTTAAGTAGTTATTCCGACGGTTAATTTCATTTTGAGCAAGAGAGGAGGGGATAGTTGTATTTTCTACGACAGTTTCAGTTTCTGAAGGAGCACTTGTAACTACAAGGTCTTGAGAAGATGTATCACTGCCCACAGCTGTGTTTCTATTTCGCCTTATTTTTTTCCTGACAAAGAAATTTTTGGGCATTTTTCTCCTGGTTTTCTTTGTTTGGTCGTAGTGGAATTCTCTTGACGATTCAGTGTTGTTGACTTCACAAGATGAGTTTGAGGAGTTGGAAAAAACTGAAGACTTGTAATCCAGAGGTGTGCTTGGTGATTCGTCTTCTGAATTCATAAATTTTGAAGGTGGTGGGTCAATTGTTTCAGATAAACAATCATCAGGGGATTTTCTTCCAGTTGGTGACTCAGCAACAGTTTCAAATTCATCTCTTTGGGGAAGGATTTCAACTTCAATTAGTGGCTTTGAAATGTCAGTAGTGTTACTTTCCTTGTTCAAATTATCCTTGTCACAACTGTCTGAATGATTGCTATCTACAATTTTGCTCTCCTCAGTAACCTGATCCAAAATGTTGGTTGATGATTTCTCGTCAATAAAAACATCATCATCACCATTTTCAAGGTTTGATGACACTTTATCAACACTTTCTGGGTTGGAATTCATATCAGAATCTGGATACACTTCTCCAGGACTGAAATGAGGATTACTTGGACTATAGATCTTCTCATTTGCCAACGAGTTGCTACAGCCAGTGGGTGAATACTTCTCATATGGTACCCTATCATTTTCATTTGTTTCATAGAATTTGTTTAAACAATACTTCTTTGAAGAGTTTGATATTAAATTATTATCAAACGAATCACTAAATGGTGAACTTTCCCTTGACATGGAGCATGGATTGCCATCACTCACATCAGTATCAGAGTGTTCTGAGGATTCTTCATCTTTGCTGTCATCACTGGAACTTGACTGTGAATTGGAAAGAGATGTGAATGTTTGTGATTGGAGTCTTGAGGTCAACTCGTCTAACTCTTTATTTCTTTTCAACACAACAATCGGTTGCCAGTTTTCATTTTGTGATATATTTTCAGTCAGATAAGAGTCAACACTCAACGTTGATTTCCCATCAATGTGTTCAACAGACGATTTCCTATTTTCATTTTCTTCTTCACTATCTTTTTCTGAATAACTACTGCTGCTATTGTCTGACTCTCTCTGCAGAATAAGACGGCTGACTTTGACAACTGGCGAAGAATTCTCATGATAGTCACTGATAACTTTCCATTCAGCTGATGGCGCTTTTAATCTAACTTCAACATTGGCTGGTCCCAATTCCAAACCAGATTTTTTTGAAGCCTTAGTTTTCTTCTTGTTTTTCTTTTCTTGTTTTTGTGAAATATTCTTGGATATATTAAATATTTTTTTCCAAGGTAAGCTACATTTAAGTTCAATTTTTCTTCCTTCTTCGGGGATTTTATTAGGAAATTCAGATCTATCGTCAAACTCTGCTACCTCCTCTTCCACAAAAGGCCAGTTCCCAATATCATTAATGAGATTTTCATTAATTTCTTCATAGCAGTTAGTAGTAAGAAGTTCTTCACTTCTTCCGAACAAAAGTTTAGATTTAAGTTCATTTTCACAAGCATTTTTCAATCCAATGTCAGGTGGACATATACAAGATTCATTGACTGATAGTTCGGTTGTCAAAACATCAGCACAATCAGCATCCCTGACTGATCCCAACATTACATCTGACTCACTTTTGCCATTATCAAATTGCATTTTACCAGCGTTTTCATCTAAATCCTCAATGATGATGACTAAACTTGTGCTATTATCCAAAGACACATTTGGTATTTCACTTTCAATACCATCCGTACTTTCTTTAAACAACGAATGATTGGTATCTGAGAGGATCCCTAATCCACCAACATAATCATCAATCTTTTCGGAGTCAACATGTACACAAAATATATTTCCTTGAGCTGTTGTATCTTCGTTAGCTATCAACAGCGGACCACCAAAATTATTTTTTGATTCATCATCTGTCAAATGACTACTATCGTTTGTCAATTGAGAACTCGTTTTGTAATCTGAAGTATTATTTGAACAGTTCATAGTGTTGGTTCCTGTGTTCAGACAAGGCTCGATATTTTCACAATGATTTTGTAAGCTGTCTTCTCTATTGTAATCATTTTGTATTGATTCATCATAGTGGTGGGTATTTGAATCAACTTCAGTAGCATCCTGAGTGATTGGTTCAGGTAAAACATCTGAAGTTTTTGGTTTATCTTTTGTATTTCTTTTACGCCTTTTAGTGCGGGGATATGCGAACACACTTTTTCGCTTTTTAGATTTAATTTTGTCATTTACAACTGTATCGGTTTCTCTCTGTTTCATCTCATGTGTAGCACAAGAGGATTTCACAGATTTAAAACGATATTTTCTTTTTGGGTAGGGAATAATATTACAGCTACTAGATGTTACGATTCTAGTCGAATCCCTCAAGTTGTAGTGAGTCTCTTCAAATTTTGAAAACGAGTCTCCATCAACTATAGGGTGATTATTTTTGATCTTTTTTCTGTCAAGAATTTCATCAGCAGTATTAGTTTTTGTTGAATAATCGAGAGATTCATGAGATGGGCTCTCACTAAGAGGTGATTCCACAAAGCCTTCATCTGACTGAGAATAAAGTCCTGGAAAATTGGAATTATTAAGTAACATTTGTTTTGAACCAACATGTTCTAGAGCAAGGGCAGCTTCAACTAAACACTGTAATGGGAAAGTTTCCTTGTTTAAATGTTGATTGTTTCTTAATGAATCGTGGACAGAAGTAATCTTTTCATTTTGACTCTGTGTTATGTTATGTGTCTGATCATCGTCAACACCATCATCAAATGACATGTCACTGTTGTAAGTTTCTTTGTGGCTTACATTGTTGTTTAGAGCTTCATCATCTTGATCATCTACTGGTTGAGTTGTCGAGAACAAAACATCCTTTCCAGTAACCAGCAAAGTTGCATTAGTATCTTCGTTTGGCGCATCCTTTGTTGAAATGTCATTGGTGTTGGAATCATTACAAGATACGTTATCACTGGTCATATCTGTACAGCTAATTGTAGATTCGTTGGATACATCCTCATGGTTAGGAGAAAGTATATCTCTATCTTGACATAAAAAGGAGTTTTCTTCTGGTGACATTGGATGGCTTTCATTATTCAAAGGGCTATTGTGTACTGTTCGCAACAGATTTAAATCTTCAGAAGATGAGGTTGATTGGTTATCTTCTGTCTTTCCTTTCGATTTTTGGTCATGAGCAGATTCTTCAACGCTTCTGTTCAATAGGTAATTAAAGTTGTTCAATTTTGTAGAAAGAAAGCTGGGTTGATTATCATTTGATTCAGTTTCTGGCAAAGCTGGTTTCTGAAGAGCTGGTTTACTATTCTCTCTTAAGTTCTCTTTAAAAGAATCATCCATTTCACTTGGAGAATCAACTAAAATATTGTTTTTATGAGGTTGCAATTCAATAGATGAGGACACACTTATTTCATTTTGCTCTGATTGAGCAATCTCTGTTTTGCTGGGTGGAGAATACACCCCACTATTTTGATTGCTTACTTCTTGAACTGATGATTCAGAAAAACCTTTAAAATTGGTGGAGTCGTTCACTGAAGAACTGAGATCATCATTAGTGTCAACATTTTCACAGTACTGAAGTTTAGAGTTTTCTGGTTTGTGTTGATTGAAAATTCCTGGATAAGCATTTTCTTTACTTTCAGTATAATCACTTTCAGGTTCCGGAGAAAAGATTTCTCTTAAAACTGCTTCTCTTTCTAATATTTTTAGTGAGTCTCTTCTTAAAAAAACTGATTCTTTTTGGTTAAAAAAACAAACCTTGTCTTTCAAAGGGGTCGAACCATCTTCTTCTTCATTTTCATTAGGAGTTTCACCTCCTACTTTCACAGTGGACCTACTCTCAACTGGAACAACTGAATTTATGTCTCCTGACTTGCATAATTTTAAATTTACATTTTTTGGTTTTACTGATTTTTCTTTGGAAAGTTTTCGCTTTAAGTTGTATTTTGTAGGTAACTCATCCTTAACTTCAGAGCTAGAGCACAAGGGATCATCAGGTGAAGCAAGCGGTTCTGTCGATTCATGATCACTACAGTCACTAGCTGCACTTTCAATTGCACATGAATTTTCATTTAGCATAGGCCTCATTGGAATTTTACACAGACGAGTAACTGAGGCTATTTCCTTTGTTTCTTGATGCCCTGATTTGAAGGTTTGAGTTCCCTCTACATTTTCTTTTTTGGAACATAATTTATGAAACCTTTGCCATTTTCTTGTTTTAAAGTCATGGAAATAACTAAATCCATTGGTTTTTATGCCTGAGCTGGGTTCTTCTGCATTAACATATATACACTCGCTAGCACAATAAGAATCTTTCTTGTGAAAATTATTGCAAATAGCTTTTTCTGTTGATAAATCTAAGGGAAGTAGATTTCTTGATGTTATCACTGATGTTTTGCTATGCATCGAAGGCAGTATTGGGGTTTGGAACATTCTATCACCATTTTTAAAACCAGATAAGCATTTTTCTACTGTTGCCATCTTCTCTGTTGAATTCATTTCGCTCTCCAAACTCATTGGAGAACTGGCTTCTTCCACAGAAAACATACCTTTACAGATGTTCATTGCTTCATTTTTTAAAGGATTTTCCAAATAATGTTGTCTTTGGTCTATGTTTTTTGTGACAGCATAATTTATTACCTCATTTATAATATTTCTGACGTTCACAACTGATTCTGAGTAGTTTCTGAATGATCCTTGATAGTGGGGATGACTATTTTGGAAAAGCTCATGATCATTTTTCGAAGAAAAGTAATTAAATGTTTCATTCCTTACTATTACAGAAGTTTCAAGTCGAGACTCTTTGTCTTCAACTGCATTTTCTTCATCGGATCTTTCAATGTCCTTTTCAATACTACACAATACTCCAGTGTTACTTTCGTTAGCAGTTGATGGAAGGACGTCTTTACTTTTGCATGGTTTCTCCAAATTATTAGAATTGTCATTTTCAATTAATGGTGTTAGTTTATCAGTAAAATTGGTGGACTCTTTGTTGTTCGAAGATTGTTTCAGATTTAGGGAATTTGCCCCTGATTGTTGGGAATCTGCTAATGGTGAAAGCTGATCTTCGAGGCAAGTTTCATTTTCTGATGATTCCTGAAGATAATGTAGGTTGTTTTCAGCCAAAACGTTAGAACATTCGGTATGATCACCTACTTCTTGGACAGATTTTACATTTGATAGTCCCATTAATTCAAGAGCATCATCTATTTCCGTGCTATGTTGGTCGGCAGCATGATTTTCAACTTTATTATTAACTAAATCTTCAATAGAAAATATTGCCTTGCTTTCATTTTTTGAGATTTTGTTTTCATCAACTGAAGGAGTCTGGTCAGCATTACAACTTATTTCACATTTAGCACTCAAATCAACATCCATGTTTTCACTGTCATTTACCAAATCAAAACAGCCAATCTTGTTTGAATTACAAGGAGACTGCAAATCTTCGAAGTTTAGTAGGTTTTCCCCTTGACTAGACACAATTTGGGCAACCTCAATGGGTTCATCATCTTCCTTTCCATGATCCGACATAGGAGAAAATATAGACCTAGCTGGTCTCCTCAGATGAGCTACAATATTGTTTGCAGACGGGACTAGTTTTATTACAGAATTAATTTGATAATATTTCTTTTCATTCTGGATGAAAAGCTCAGTTGTCTTCACAATACTTTCTTTTTCTTCTACAACCGGCGAAGATTTGTGTTCCATGACAGACTTAGAAGTACTTAAATTAAGGGCGCAACTACTTGTAGAATCCACTTCACAACTATCAGCATCAGAAGGATTTTCAGTGAAAGGCGCAACATGAGCAACATTGTTTCTTACTGTTTTACATCGGTCTGTGATGGATTTTGAAATCAAATCGTTGATTATGTCTTTGGCAATCAAATTTGCTTCCTCAGTGATTACAGGGAAATGAGTTCCGTATTGATCAAACACTAAGGTTTTGCCCAGTGTAGTTTTAAGTCCACAATACAAGTTCAATTTTTCAAAAATCTTATTTTTTGGAAAATATTTTGTTATTGTACGACATTTGTTTTCGTTTTCTTCAGAAACTTTTTTGTTAATCAAAATAGCTTTTGAACATTGTGAGGATTGCTCCGTGAAAATGCTTTCTGCCAGAATAACACCGTTATGTATTGGAAGATGTGAGGTACATTCACTATTAGTTTCACTTGACAATAGTTGATTTATTTCTGAAAATGTCTGAGCCTCTCTAAAATAGTTTGCCGATGACCTTCTCTTTTCCTCATCTATAGCTTGAGCTAAATCCTTTTCAAGTTCATTAGCAGCATCGATATCAAGAGTTTCATGGCTTATATTTCTGGATCCATCTGAAAGTTTTTCTGTACAGTTATCCATTTGCTCATTTAAATTTTGATTTTTGTTTGCTATACACCACATTTTCTTTGATTCGTTCAATTTCAGCTTTAAGCTAATTGGTGGCATAGGAGGTGACTTTTTGGAATCATCTGATTTTCCGTCATTCAAATGGTCATCTGTTTTATTGAACACCTCATTGTTTGTATCTAGGATGTTTTTGAGACATTTTTTATCATTCATTTGAAGGATGGATCCATCTGCTCTCTCGCTTCTGTCAATATTATCAGAAAAAATTGTTGAAAATGACTGAAAATGTGTATCATGGGAGTTTATATTTGAATCTGACAAGTCTGGAAAATCACAAGTTTTAGTTTGGTATAGATTATTTACATTAGAGTGGTTTATGTCCTCAAACATTCCTTCTACACTTGGAGATGATGGCATTCGGTTGTTCAAGTCTTTGTTGTTTGAAGTATTTCTATCATCGATCTTGAAAAAATCATTTATCTGTGAGTTCATGTCACAATCTGAATACACGTGAAAAGGAGAATAGGTTTCCTTATGGCTTCCCATTTCCTGAGAGTGCAAAAACTCCTCACTAGGAGAAGGTAGGCATGTTGGGATTCTTGCAGGGAAGCTTTGAATTTTTTTGTGAGTTCTAAAGTTTTCATGTTTTGAAATATCTTCAGACATCAGTTCTAAATTAGAACTGGTACTGGTAATTAATTTTTCTGGATCAAAACTATTTTGGTTTTGGCCAATAGATCCATTAGGTTTGTCCAGTTGATTATCATGACTATCATTTATGGACAGTTTGCAGCTTTGGTTGGATTCTATTTGATTTACATCACATTTATTTAATTTCATAGGTTGTACTATTGCCATTTGTGGTGGTTGAGCATTGTATTTATTACCTTTGTTAGAGTCATCCACATTGGAACTACATACCTTGTTTCCAACATCAGAAGGTTCATTAACTTTATTTTTAGAAAGGTTCTCTGCAAGAGAATCGCAGTTTTCTTCTTCTCTAAAGTCATCTAAAGATGGCATATTCAGGTTGCTACTTGTTAGAGGTGGATTCAAACAGTCTTTTTCCCCTGACACTTCACATCTTGGAGTGCTTTCTGAATCTCCTGTGTTGCTTTCAGGTGCAACTTGTGTTTTAGAATTAAGGAGGGCTTTGTTTTCAACTGCCCATTCCTTACTGTTAGGGAGCCTCTTCAATTTAAAACTGGTGGGTTTCTTTGCTTCGTCGTTTGTTGATTTGCTGGGAACTAGTACGTCTGGTTTAGATTTGTTTTTTCCATCTCCATTTTCTACTCTACTTATTTCTTCAGATAGTTCGACCAATGTTGAGTACTGTTGGACGTAGGGAACTTCTACTGTTATAGTGTTGCTTTTTGTTTGGTCGCCGGAATGAAGGGTCACCACATTGTCCTTGTGAGAAGATTTTTTTTCAGGAGGAAATGGAACCCTAAAGATTTCAGGTGGTCCATTCTGAGAGGTTATCAGTACAGTCTTTTCTGCAGGGTTTTGATTTTCATTGTTTATGACGTCCATTCTTTCTCTAATTGAATGGTTCTTATCAGAATATAGTTTATCTCTGCCAATTAGATCTGATTTTTTAACCATTAATGGAGGCATGAAGGTATTAGGATCTCCGTTGGGAAATTCACAGTGAACCTTTTCTTGGTAACAATCATTGAGTTGTGCTTTACGGACTGGATCTAAAAATGCACTTTCAGCAGCTTTGTCCAGTTCTTGATGAAATAACCTCCTCGGATCTTTAGTTAAGTCTTTATTTGAATACAATCTGGCAGGGTCAAAATCCGAAGTGAGTTTATGATAATCATAGTTTGGATCCAGGATTTGAGTGTTGTCATACGGTAGGTACTTGTTTGGGTTTATCGGGTGTTTAAAATTATAATAAGGATCTGGATGTACTGGAGGCTTGTAATGTTGGAAGTTACCTGCAGAGTATCTCGGTGTAACTTTATTGTATATTGAGGGGTTGTTTCCCATTTGTGATTGCTGAAGCCTTGGATCGCAAGGTCGAGTCATTGCAGGTGGAACTTGATGACTATTCACAGCTGACTTGTCTGTGTTATTAACTAGTCTTTCAGTCATTTCTACAAAATCATAGGCACCATCACTGATTCGCCTGGTATCTCCGTAGTAAGAAACAAGGTTATCAAAGGACATACTGCCAGTTTCAGTACTGGGAACTTTGTTTGTTGGCAACTCACTGTGAGTCTGAGGATCATTTTTGCTATGTTCTACATTATTATCTCTTTTTGAGCAATCTAACGGTTGAAATGCACTGTTCTTTCCAGATATCCCTTCACCATCTCTCTCGGCCCCATTCCAAAAACTGACTCCTTTGTCATTGTCATTTAGAAGGTTTGGCATTGAAGGTGCAAATGAGGGTTGATTTTGAAATTCTGCTGACAAAGTAGAATTCTCAGGATTTTCATTTGATCTATTTGATTCATCAATACGTTTTCGTTCATTACTAGGACTACTACTTCTAGATTTTGAGCTACAGTTTTGGGAGGTTTTGAATCTTTCTTGTATTTTGGCAGCAGCCTCACCTTCAAGTGATCTGCAGTCAACCACAATATAAGGTGCTCCACTGTTTCCTAAAGCCAATGGTTCTGACAACCTCGTTCCTTCTTCCTCGTCATCCTCCCATGTGGCTAAATATTGGCGAAGGTCCAAGTCTGGTCTTTTCTTCCCCAATGAAGAATCATATTGAAGGTTCGCCTTGCGTGAGTCAGAAATGGACTGCCCGTCGTCTAACCCAGCTCTAATATACGGATCTCCAGTGGGAAGAGCGAAATTCATAGAGTAACTGAGTTCATTAATGGGGTTGCTGCAATTCATCATACTTCTGTCACTTCCTTGCATGGCATACTGCATTTGGTGGGGATGATACTGCTTGTCACTCGGTATTTTACAAGAGGTGCCATTTTGTGAAACACCTGTTCCTTGAATCTTATTGACCTCACCGAAAGGTACAAAACCTCCTGGGTACCCAAACTCGTAACAACTTTGCAGGTTCGGATCCAAAACGGACCTTTTCGGTTCCGGGACAGGTCTAATTATCTCGGACCCACCACTAGAACCGACCATTCTGTGGCGTTGAGTACCTAACGACTTCTGTGTTGCGTCCATGTAGTGAGGATCTGTCATCTTCAGTCCCGCTTGAAGCTGAGCTCCTTGACTGACAGACTGATGGTAAGGTGGTGGGGGACAGTTCATCCTGGGACCGTAGCTCCTAGTACTGCCCCAGTACGGTGGATACATGGGATACTGAGACCTCATCATCTGCTGCATCTGCTGCCTACTGTCGGGCATGAACTGACCACGACTCATGAACTGGGAATAATGCCTGTCTGGAATGCCTGCAAAACTGTTATCAGTGGGATAAGCCTTCTTCCTCGACAGAGTCGGTTGCATAGACCTCCTGTCTGTGAAGTACTGCCTCGAGTCATCATATCTGGGTTGTGTCGGCTGATACCTCAAGGGAGCCGGGTTGAGGGGATATCTGTCTTGGAAGTGTTGGCAGCATGCTTCTTGACATTTGACCATGGGGGTGGGTACCGGCTGGTGAGGGTACTGGGGGTAGTTGGCATGCTTGGTACTTCCATCGTACGGCCCCATGAACATTGCCTGCTCTCCACTACCGTAGTACATCCCCTCTAGCTGGGAGTTGTAGCTACTCCAGGTTGAGCCGATGTTATGCTGCTTGGCAGCTCCCTCTGTTGTTCGTGATGTTTGCCCATGGTTGCTGTTGAATCCACCCCCACTCTCTGCATAGTTGTTTAACATTTCGCCCTTTGTTCTTCATTAACTGCAACAAAAGAGATGAATATTAATTAGAGTTGATTAATATTTTGGTAGAGGTTATTAGTCGATTGAATTAAAATTAAAGTTAATAACATTTTTTTGGAACATTTTTCACACACTGAAAGACAATCTCTCTGAAAAGGTAAAAAAGCCTCATTATTGTTTACTTACTGTGAAAATAATTGTAAACTGAACATGAAAATTGCTGTGACTAAGTACAAGTAATCTTAAAACTAGATTTTGATCAATTTTCATTTCAAACAGCTGGCCCGACAGAAGTCGTCATATGGTTTTATGTCAAATGCTCGTTCACATCGCTCAATCACGTCCTGGTTTTAAGTGTTATAAGACGTTTCTTTTATTTACTTTCCGTGCAATTTTTTTCAGTACCTACTTATTTTATTTTTAACAATAAAAATAACCTATCTCTTTCTAAACAAAACTGCTACCTAAGAATGATGAAAAGATTATTGATTTTAATTTTAATTTTTAATTTTCATTAAAATTTTAAATTTAAAAAAAAATTAAAATTTTAATTAAAATTTTAATTTTTTAATTTTAGTTTCATATGAAAGAAAGTTTTAGCTCATTATGATGTCTATTTTACCAAGAACATTCATAAACTAATACTGTTTAGGTGAAATTTTATAACAAATCTGTAAAATTGTAATTTCCTAAATATTTTTTTACAAAAAAGGGCTTAAGTTTCTCAAAGTCTAATGGGGAAAACCTGTTGCAACAAACAAATAAAATATACTGCAGTTTTTAAACAGTTTCGTGGTAAAGGGAAATCTAGGTACGTTTTTTAGCCAAGCATCCATTACAAATAAATAAGGGATACTTAGATTTATGCCATGAAAAACTTTCATGACAGTAACTTTGATTACATGTTTAAAGTCTAAAACTAAATAAAGGGATATGCCATTAAAAATATTCATCCCTAACAAGCAATCTACAACAATCAATTTATTCTTCAAAAGGATAATATAGGAACATTATCTAATATTTATTTTTCTTCTCCATAAGAATATTAAACTTTGGTCCTACCATATAACATATTATTTACTCAATAATTTAAGAATAAATGGTATGCATTCACACGCAATGTCTTTTTAAACAATCTTTTTAAACTTTCGTCAATTACCGTAGGCAGGTTTACAGGTTGTTCAAGTAAACTTGACACACATTTATCACGGCAGCATCAATTATTACCTGGGCTGAATTAGTTAAAGTCAATTAATTGAGATGACTATCAGTTATCTAACGTATGATCAACTCCACCCACTGACTGCATGTCACAGGATAGTTGGTGTCAATCGCACAGACGCGTCCTGTTGAGGTAAAAGCTTCAACAGACTTTATAAATATTCATCTGCAGCTTGTACAGGTTTACCAAAAACTGTATGAATTTGCTTTGGAAAGTTTTTTGTTAAAGCTTTGACTATCGATGCACCTACATTCCACTCTCATCTTCAAGTTTTTTTTTATAGTTTTGTCATAGTTGATGTAAGCCACTGACAGATTGCCCTAATGTAAATTACTAAGTCAAATACACACACATTTTTACCAAGTCAAACTGATTAAACGACTTATTGTGAGCTATAGCAACTGTTATGACCTAATATATACATCAGTAAAAAGGTAAAAATAGAATTTTAGACACTAGCGCATTCTGTGACTGGCTCAAAGAAAAATGTTCTTTGTTGATAAAAATTGCAAGATAGATGGGATGTTTACATCAGTATCCAATAGCTAGGGTTAAAGATTTTAAAGTAAGTTTTAAGATAGATCAAGCTTTTTGTTTCATAGGACCAAGGCCACAATATAAACATGTTCATATTAATTGACTTTATGACTCTTATATAGTTTTTTTTTAAAGATCAACAATAAGTGTTATGTGCCTGATTTAAGGGGCAACTCACAAAGCACCAACCATCTGGTCTTTTCCCGTGAGCTTCTCTGACAAACCTTTACAGACCGTTGAGCTATTGGTTGCACAGCTTACCTAGCCAGATATGGAACTTGAACCCACAAACTATGGTGATGTCTTCAGGTTTGACACCGCTCGGTCATTCATCGGACAAAGCATTATACTGTCTACCACACAAACACTAGTCTAAGAAAAAAAGTTAACAGAGGAAACACGCCTATGGGACAACTGTACGCTTTTAGATACTTGTGAGCCCGAGCCCTTACTGATGGAAATTCCTATCGCACTGGACCCAGGGTCTTCCTCAACCATAATCGTTGTAGACCATGATAGCAAGGAGGTGGTGTTGGACTTTGCCCTAGACACTAGTGCTAAACACCACTTAAGTGTACTTTTGCTTGTTTTTTCTGTACCTTAACAAGTTCGCTGCGAGAATTCCTTTGGCAGTACGGTCGGAAATGTGACGCAGCCTAGGCGCGCCAGTGAATCAGCGAACGCAATAGCATTAAAATATTTCAGTCTTGACAGTGGCAAAACAGCGGTGGTGATGGTGCTGTGTTACCCCGAGAGTGGACGTAAGTTCACTGAAAAACTCACAGATAGCAGCACTGCCTGGATCCGTAGCCAGTGTCTTTGTAATGTGGCTCGAAGAGAAAAAGTAGAGAAAAAGAAGAGAGTAAAGTATAGGACCAGCACAACATGCTGACATAGTTTAGTTGATCCCCGATTAATGCGGAGGTCACAATAGACCAACTTGTATAACACTGCACCGTGACTCAGACTGGAGTCGTACGCACGCTGTGCCAGTACGGCATGACTCCGATCGGAGTTATCAGCAGCGAACGTGTCAATAATTCTCTGTGCATTAGTCAACTAAAAGCACAAGCATAGTAACCCTAAACTTCTAGCCTACCTACTGTCAGTGCTGAGGTAACTCAAAGCCCATCTTAGTTCCCATGTTATAGCCAACATTACATAGTCTAGCTTTCTACTGGTTTTGTTGAGTTAATACTTCTGTGGCATCAGCTGCTGTAGGCTATATTCTTATTTTATTTTAATATTTATTTTGCAACAGATGTTGGGTTGCTGTTAAAATGTTTTGTTATGATTCTGTTGGGATGTTTTGATTCATCATTCTTTGACAGTAAAACGTTTTCACTACGGTATATTCTTAGTTTAGATAGTGGTGTGTATTATTTTATGCAGATATAACATCACTGTATACTGGTGATCCCGAACTTCAACAACAACAAGAACAATATTCCTTTCTCAATAATTACCAATATCGCTAGAAGAAATGTAAGCTCAGTTTGCAAATCAATGAGAGCAACAATGAACTTTCTACCTACGTTAAGCAATGCAACGACTCTGGTAACATATCTGTTCATCGAGTTGCAGTAAAGCTTCTAAAGTAGATGTATATTAGAGATATGGTATACAAAAGTGACTGTTTCTATTGTGATGGAAAAACAGGAATTTATTTTATTTGAAGCTCAGCTTAGTGCATTTGAAAAGTTGTTTTGTTAATTTGGAATGCAAAAATTAAGTACAGCAATCCCAAACTTGACTACCAAGTTATAAAATATGTCAGTTACAGTATAGCTTCCAGCCATTTTTTTTTTTTAGCTAGTAAGTGTAAGTTTTATCTTTGACTATCAATACAAAGTTTTATTATGTTAAACTTGTGTTTGATATATTGTTCGTAGAAGCTCAGAGGGTTACTAGTTACTATAGTTTCTCATTTAAATTATATTCATGCGAATGATGGATTTGTTTACACATAAACTTGATCAACAATTTTTTTACACAAGAAATTATAGCTCATATTTTTTAACATATCATTCAAAGCTTAATTTGTATCAACTTTAATCAATGTTTAAACACATAAAGCACAATTTGTATCATGCATGAACAAATTCTACAAAAAAATCTTTTGGCAGAATATGAAAATTGTAATTAGTACTATATAATGACAAGTTTGAAATGCTGCAGATTAACAAACAGCTACCTATTGCTTTATAATTTCAAATTAAAAATACAGAACTAAAATAAATAAGAGATAAATTATATGGACAAGAACATTCAATATTAACACTCTTTTCTATCTAAATGGGATCAATAAATATTTCATTATCAGCGCCATTAATGTTCATGATCTCATGTTTTAGTTGTTTGAATTATTCAATAACAAAAGTTTTCAAATAAACTACCACAAGGTAGTGGACATAGTTCATAACACACTTTCTTAAATTTTGTTTATATTTTAACAGTATTCATGATTATATTCTCAAAATAGCCTATACCGTATACCTTAAAAAATACTTTAGTAATAATTATTAAGTTTTATTTTTCAAAATATTTAGTTTGCAGAATTTTAGAGTTACATATCAAAAAATGTTTTAAACGACCCTAGCAGTATTGGTTTAGTCACTGGACACCAAAAGAAATAGTTTAAATAGGCCCATATTGTCATTCTCTTCATGATTTGATAGTCAAATTTAGTTTATTTTATATTAAAGACTATCCTATAACGGTCTAAGAATATTTCTAAAATATATCCTAATCAAAGGCCACAACTCTTATTTTGTATATGGCTATAAATTAATTATGCTACCTAAAAAAGGTCGACAGATAGTAACAAGACCATAAACACCAAAATAAATAAACATTGCTTTGATAGTCAGTAAGAAAATTGAAAGTAAGAAAATATCCCAGCCGTAGCAGTCTAAAGCGAATTTCCATTTACCTAGTTGGATTTTTACTAAAAAATTCCCTTAAAAATTGCAGATTTATTTTCTTTTTAAATAACATTAACTTAAATGAATAGGTACTTAGTCAGGTTACTTGTCAGGGAAGGTAATAAAGTGTGTTTTTATAAGTTAATAGTTTAGTATGAGATAAACAAATTTGCTAATTTTTATCAAATATATCCCTAAACAAGCAAACTTCAAAAGTAACTATGCATTAAAATAACATGAGTTTTTTCTCCGTTTAACCATTAGGCACGCAACAACGCTTCAATGTAATAAGTTATTTGTCTTTTCAAGCTCTACAAAATAGTTTAGAAATAAGTTGCAAAATATTATGTTTTGGGGGTCAAAATTGGAAAATCTGATTTTAATTACATGAAGACCCCCTTAAAACCCTGTTCACCTAGTCTGACCATGCCGGTTTAACTTGTTCAAATAAACGTAGGTTAACACAATTGTACCAATTTTCATCAAAATCGGATGATTTTTACTCGCCTTATCATGCTAACGGACACATATATAAAACAATTTAAACGGTGGTGTTAAATAAAAAAAAATTATTAATTTATTTTTGGCTGGTATGGGATTGGATATTCTTCCAACAGAATTAACTGTTGCTGGATGAAACAATTTTTTTAGTGGTTTAAGTTTAGATGACATTTTAATTTTACTAATTAAACTATTGGGTAACTTTGAAAACTAGTGATAGCTATTAATATGGAGCTATAGTAAAATTGATAATTTACTTCAAAAAATTAATGTAAACAAAGATATTAATCTTTGTAATATCTATAATTACACAGAAAACTTGAAATTTGTAATGATGACCTACATACACCTGAAATACTCTGAATTATTTCAACTTGGTTCTTGCTAAAAGATATTCCTTTAGTAATAAAATATGTCACAGTCAAAGTCAAACGATATGCGCAAGTCGTTGACATTAAATGACAAACTCGTTGAATATATTCCCTGAAGAACACAAGTAGAAAAAATGTCAAAATAAATATGTTAAATATATTCTTTAAAAAATATGAAACAAAACTAAACAGTTGGGAATGTATGTATCGCTTTGAAGTGCATTGATATTACTTTGTTGCACAGTAAACTTACAATTATCACTACCAATCTAACAAATGTTTTAGTTATACAATTATCAATAGAATGCTATTAAACACAGTCAATATTAGATATAAAATATACAAAATACATACTCAATTCTCCATGCAAAAAAGTTTAGTGAAACGTTCATTGTTAAAGTTACACATGTGTATTGTCTTCACTCCTCACACTAACTGATCTTGATTCTCTTAGAGCAAGCTGACCAACATACTAAAACTAAATCTACCCCAACAGTAGGTAATATATTAAAAATGTATATTTTAATAAAACTTATAAAATAATTGTGTTTAGCACAAAATTTTACTTTCTTCAGTAACAAGCAAATAATATAAAGGAATAAAATTTATTAAGTGTCCCATTGTAGCTTTTTAGTGTTAAGTTTGCAGGAATGGTTTTTGAATGATAAAAAAGTGAAAAAGCTCATTATTAATTTTAGCTAAATAAACTAAAATAAGCTAAATAAATTAAATTGGTTGTTCCAAAATAAAATTTGATTTTAAACACTTAGAGAAAAAGCACAGGATAATTTGTTGATGGTTTTTATTTTTGCAAAAAGTTATTAACATTTCATAAATTTGTTGTAGATACCATACTAATTTACAATCAATATTCTGAACACTTTGATTAATTCTGAGAGGTTAAAATCAATAATAGTCAACGTTATCATATGAACTCAGGGGTAGGTAGCCTTAGAGCACTTGTTTCATCTGAACCTTACGCATCTGTAATTTTGCCAGATTAGAACAAAAAACAGTCCAGGCAATAAGAAAAGTTCTCTAGCAGCCAAAAAATCGGAGTTAAATCTTGGCAGCAGGTAAGCATAATATTGTGTTATACATTAGTAAAAAAACACTCTTGCAATCTTACTTAGACAATGTGATTCTAACAAGACACTATTTTTAAATTGAATAATGATTATAATTACTGAATTTTAGGTTATGAGGACTTTTAAAGATATAAAGGGTAAGATCATGAATAAACTATAATTATAATGGAAAACACAAATAAATCTAAAAAAGTATACATCATCGTAAAAACACAACATTTTTTCTACATTTTTTGCAAAGAAGAAACATAGATGAGGATTAATGAATTTACTCTAATTTTCTAATTTACTTTAATTTTCTCTCTTCTAGTGATACAATTCACTAGCACGCTGGTCTAGTGGTAAAGTGCGGACTTAGGTCCCTTAGGTCCCAGGTTCAAATCCTGCTTATCACCAATGGATTGTAGATTTTATCAAAGTGGTAATGCTGCAACCCTCTAGGACTAGCCTGAAGTTATGCGGACAACGGTTCCAAACCAGAGCCTACGTCCTAGGATGTGAAGGAAGTACAATAAAAGAGAAAAAAGGTATAAGGATTGACTTTCTTTTTATTCTTTCTTCTATAATCATACATAGCCTGGTATATGGAAAAAAGTATCTTTTGGGTATCTTTTGGGAAACCAAAAAAAGTGGTTTTTGAAGTGATGTCTGTATGTGTGGGTGTGTACAAATCCACACACTAAACCTGTAGTCTGATTTTGATGAAATTTGATACGTCATCCCATGCTAATCAACATGATTTCAATATATTTTAAAATTTGGTGAAATTTTGATTTTTTAATGGTAAATTCTCAATAAAAACTGACAAAATAATGGAAAAATAAGATGTTTACACAAACAATTAAAATTGAAATCTAGTATATAGTCCTCTTAACCCTGAACATAATGGCACAACCCACAACACTGTAGAAATCACAGTCCAAGTTACTGCAATTTTTGTGGTCCATCCCATGATACCCACATTTCATTAAAATGTACAGCTACATACACATGTGGATGTTCAATTTCAATTTGAAGCAGCTGATGCAAAAAGTATGTGTCAGTTTGCTGCTATTGTTTATTTAATAAACAGAGACATATTCCAACTCTTAAATCCTTCAATATAAAACTATAAATTAAGATTTAATTATACACCTAAAAAAACACACAATTCAAACAATGCTAACATAGTAAAAAAAAATACATTATATATAAGCTTAATTAAAAGTTACAAAAATTTAAATAAATTTTGTGTACAAAACCATATTTCCTTTAAATAAATTAATGTTTCATATCATTATGGAACACTAGCAGTGAAACACTTGAATCCAAGTGACCGGTGAAAGCCATCGACAAAAAGAATCAATAAAAGGAATATTTTGAGAGTAAATTGTCTGTGGAAATGACACCAAGTCGTAATCCACTTAAAGGTGCAAATTCTGTGTCAATTAGGTGAAAAGCGAGATATAACGTCGATATCCCACCATTTGATTGACCCGTCCCTTGTAAATAATAAATGATTCTGACAACACCAGCTATTGTTTGGGAATTTGCAAAGTAAAAAAAGCTAACAATGTATTATGTAAATGCTTAGTGAAAATATTGATAAAGAAAGAATACGTGCAAAAAACAGCCTTAAAAAGTAAATCAAATGCTTACCATTAAAATTAGTAATGGAAAAACAAACAAAAATATTATTTATGGATTTGTTTTTTAATAAAATTTATGTAAGTGTCTGATGTGAATTAAAACACTGTTGATTGTGTAGTTAGTTAGTTTTTAACCAGATTATCAAAAAGCAAAAGAAAGTCATATACAGCAATTTCTAAAACATTTGATCTTCAGTTAGATGTCGTTCATTTTACATTTTTTCATAACAAAAGAGAGAACTATTTTTGAGTGATACATTTTTTTTACCATAGGTTAGCTTCTTTAACCCCTTTAGTCCCATAACAAAAACAGCTGGAGCTGAGAGCTATGTGCACAGCTATGTAGCATATGTGCTGCTGTCTGAGATACAAGCTTAAAACTAAGAAGGGCTTTGAGTTAGTACGCATCATTGTTAGTACAGTAGACTGTTATGTCTTTTCAAAGGCTAAGTGGTCTACAGCATTGCCTTCTTGGCCAGAAGAGATCACCATCAGAGTTTGTATTTATATAAAACATGTAAAAGTATCAATGTTGAAAGATGTGCTGTTATTTCTTTTTTTTATATTCCTTGCAACAAACTGGCCCAAATTTGAATTACTAATTCAATTTAATTGTTCAGAACAATCAATACAAAAGCACAGCTGGGAAGCCGAGTGGTTTCAAAGCTCGGTTAATAATCAGGTCGATGACTCGATCTTGAGAAGTCAGTAGCTTTTTGATGCATCAAAACTGGTCACAGCTGTCCTGATAATTAGGCTTTTAATTGGTCCCAGCCAGTGAAACAGCTAATAATCTTAGTCGGTAACAAAGCTACACAAAGTCATTCTTCATTTATATTTGGGTTTACGCCACGATAGCGTACCCATCTTAGTTGACCATTGTGGTGATGACGATAATGACCATAGACCTTGTTCGAATCCTGCCTTGATCTGTTTTAGTGTGGAATTCATGAGGGGTTTACTGGTCCGTACAAAAGCTTGATGGGAGAGAATGATGACGGCTGTACTCTTTGTAATTTAAATTTGTATCTCAAATCAGGAAATTCGAGGCATTTCCCTTCCTACTGTGTGTCTATCCCAAAGTATTTCATAAAAATCAAAGATATATGACTATAGACATAACTAAATCAAAAGTTGTTTCACAGCTGATAATAAACAGAAAATCAGGAGTAACCTTTTTGTGAGAAGATTTAAATTGGCCATGGTAAGAGTTCTATATTTGTCCCACAAAAACATTTGTTTGTATGTGTTTTAAATGCTTCAAATAATGATTTAGCTTTCTAGATAACAATTTCGGTAACATAAGATGTAAAAAAATATTAATATTAATATTACTCAATTTTGAGGTTAAAAAAAAGTAAAAACGTGTTCATCAATTTATAAATGTTAAACAAGGTTTTTATACAGACATGGTATGACCAATGAGCCTTGAGAGCGTATTACTAATTCACACAGCGTGTAATGTGGCATGTTAACTACACAGAGCGTAACGGAGGACTCTCAACTGTTGTCTAAACATCAACCGAGTACCACAAGATTCTGAACTGTTGTCTAAACATCAACCAAGTACAACAAGATTCTCAACTGTAGTCTAAACATCAACCAAGTACAACAAGATTCTCAACTGTTGTCTAAACATCAACCAAGTACCACAAGATTCTAAACTGTTGTCTAAACATCAACCAAGTACCACAAGATTCTTAACTGTTGTCTAAACATCAACCAAGTACCACAAGATTCTGAACTGTTGTCTAAACATCAACCAAGTACAACAAGATTCTCAACTGTTGTCTAAACATCAACCAAGTACCACAACATTCTGAACTGTTGTCTAAACATCAACCAAGTACCACAAGATTCTAAACTGTGGTCTAAACATCAACCAAGTACCACAAGATTCTTAACTGTGGTCTAAACATCAACCAAGTACCATACGATTCTGAACTGTTGTCTAAACATCAAACAAGTACCACAAGATTCCTAACTGTTGTCTAAACATCAAACAAGTACCACAAGATCTGAACTGTTGTCTAAACATCAACCAAGTACCATAAGATTCTGAACTGTTGTCTATACATCAAACAAGTACCAAAAGATCTGAACTGTTGTCTAAACATCAACCAAGTACCACAAGATATTGTCTAGGACTTTGTAAATATTTATTATTCCACTTGATTTTTATATCTTGGCATTTAAGAATCGTAAAACACAAACTGCAGTTATGACTCAAGTTTGAAATCAACTATTACAGTGAACTTTTTTATTATACTTACATGACCATCACATGGGCTTCGCTAATCTTATCTCAGGCAACCTGCAAAAAAGATAACATTTTAAACTAAGTGAGGTTTAATGTTCATGAATGTGAGTGAGGTAGAACCCGAAACGACCACTGAGGAAAAGCGTTCATCTTGTTCAATTTCGGTATCTATAAATTTCAAAAACTTTATACCAATCGACCCTTTAACAGTGACACAGATTTGCGTGAATATTTTAACTAAGTATGAAAGCAGAGGGAGTGTAGAATGGAGTGAGATAATTGGTTGCGTTGACTAAGATCAGCTGTTTGTTAGCCAGGACCATTCTTTAAAAGCTTGATGACCAAGGAGGCTTCAATATACCATCAAACGACTACTGACCTCACAGCTTTGAACTGGCAATCCTCTGATAACTAGGAAAGCTCACTCAGCTATCTTGCCTAATAAAGTTTGTCCGTGGAGTTGTAAGATTTACACCTGCTTGACTTACATTTTGTTTGCTCTAGCATGTCAAGATTTGTCAGTGTAGTTACAACATTTACATCTACTACCACTTACAGTATTGCTTTGCTTTAACATATTCTATTGAGAGTTTTTCACTGGAGTCGCAATATTAAAGCCTACTCTTAAACTTAAGACTAAAATCTTTAACAGCATTTCATTTATATTAAAGATTAAACTTAAATGTGATGGCTAAAGAGTTTCAGGCTGTAGTGTTCAATGTACAAAAGGTGACCAAAGAATGAGGAAACCCCTTAACCTGAGCTAAGACTGGCTCTAGTAAATGAGCCTTCGACAATAGTGAACACCAAAAGCCACATTGCGGAAAGAGAGCGTCTTGCAAAGGTAGTCGGAATTGCTGCAAAACCTTGAGCGTCATGCAGCATGTCAATTCAATACCTTTCAAACAGTCCCTAATGGCACTTAGCTTGACTACTGCTTAGTCTGGGATTAGTGAAAATATTCAATTGGATATTTTAAAGCTAATTCCAAGTGGAGAGGGTTGTGACCAGTGTTTTCACAAAACCAGAATAATTCTGCTAATCAGGTCAAGAAAATCCGGTTTTATCCAACTTTAATATAGTTAAAAATCCTATTTTATCCACAAGAATTGTTCTGTTCAATCCCGCATGATCTTGACGTACTAATTTTAATTAGCTCATTAAACCTTTCAATATTATTGTGCCATAGTAATTTTATCAAGTAGGATTCATTTTTTTGGAAAGCAGAGTAAAAAAAGAAAATCAAATGTCAGAGCTATGGTTTTGATTAAAATCCTTCCTAGGCAGGAACGCTGATGGAATCAATGATTGCACAAGCTGTAATTTGACCGTCTTTTGCAGCTGGTTCTAAACCTACATAGCTTGAGCCTTCTAAAGGTTCACTGGGATGTATATTTGACTAGCTGTTTTGCCTGATATTCGCACAGGTAAACTTTTGAATAGTAAAATAAATACATCACCTGTGAAATAATGGTGTTAATATCATCGGATCATCATTGGATGATGAAAATAAACTATCAGTTAAATGACATACTTGTCGTAGCACTTTGAACCAACACATAACACTGCTTTAAACAGGTCTGCCCCAAATCATGTATTTTGGAAAGTGTCGTATTTGTTTAGTTTGTTTAACAAAATCAGGGTTATCACTGTTACAAAGGGTTTTCAAGACAGTTAGAGCCCTAGTGGCCGCCACCAGTTACTGGCAACTGCAGTTGATGGTACAGGCAACTGACAAGCCACTCCACCAATAGCCACCGTACAACTAGTTGATAAAATGCTGATGAGCAAAAACATACAATTGATTTTGTGCAGTGACACATGAAATTATACTTAAAAATGAGGAATACAACTAATTTTATCAATTATCAATTATTTAAGATGGGGACGCCACTATGTGCGTATTTTAACCCAAATATGAGTGAAGGATGAGTGTAGGATGAGTGGTGCGATCTTGTAGTCTTGTTAGTAACTAAGGCCTACATGTTCCTTAGACACAGCTGTTAATTTATAGCCCATACAGCTAATGGCAACTAAGGGACCTACAGTTTAGAGTGGAATCCGAACCACATTTTTTCCTTGGTAATTAACGAATTGGTCTAATTATCAGGATAGTACTGCGGATAGTCGAGTACTCACTTGTGCGGACGTTAATCCACACCAGGGAGCATCGCATCCTTAGTGCATGCCTATAAATATCCACAATTCGTGACCTCCTAGTGGCTGGATTACAGGACGACGCCACCTGTCCCAGTAATGAATCAATAAACTTTGAAAGGAACTACCACGAGCTCCTACTGAGGAACTACCAAGGACCACTACTGAGGAGCTACAAAGATTTGTCATTTGTAGCTCATCTAAATACAAATTTCACTTATCATTACAATTAATCATAGATTTTGATATTTCAATTAACGTGGTAACTTTAATTTCTTAAAAAAAATGTCAAACGTAAAAACATATGATGTTAAAATACCCAATATTGGGCCCATCTAGCTATTTTGCTAATGGCGGTTTGTTGCCTCAAGTTAAAAGAGAAATTGAATGCTTCAGTTTCAAGTTGCAATTTATTTAGTTTGGCTACAACTGTAACTAGTATTTATCAGTTTTACTTGAACATAACTTGCTCTTTTAAACTCTAGATCCAATCTTTGATCGATTTAAAATAACTTTGGATTGCGCAAACTGCTCTATTTTAAATAATGTAACGATTGGGTGAAATGTGATAGCTTTATCTTAATTGATTCTTTATTTTAAACAATTACTGTAACGAATAAAGATACTAACTGATAAGGCTTTGCAATAAATTTGTACCACGTTATGGTTCTTAAGACAATAAATACTAGTATTTGATTGGAAATTTAACCTGGTGTTTTGTGCGTCTCATTTAAATTGGCACGTTATAATTGAACTCTGAAAATGCATAGAGCTGAACATTTACTTAAATTTGTTATTTGAAATATGTCTAAACAGGCCGGGTATGACAGTAGATCGAAAAAATGTCCAGAATGATAATATTTATGACTAGGCCGTAAATGAGTGAATTAATTTTTTTAAGGTACATTCAATAAATGATCAAAAATTATTTTTTACTTGTACTGCAAATTGTTTTGTTAAAGACAAACTAGTAGTATTTCTAAATTAATATTAGGTTTTTGAACACTTTGTGCTCACGCTTGTAAGCTTAGACCCGAACTGTTTTTAAAATTATAGTACTATAGTATACAATTTTTTTAAATGTAAAATTTCATCACAAGATATCCATAAACAACGTTAACTTTTCTCTAACAGAATAGCATGAGAATTTTAAACGAACAGATTCTTGAAATTTATTCTTTAACCTTTATTTGTACAGCATCAGTTCAAAATATACTAGATTATTTGTTTTTTAGAGTCTAAAATGGCTGTAATGAAAATTGGGTATTTTTTGGTTCTATAAATAAAAACTAAAAAAAAGCCAATTTGAAAATTTTAAAACTCCATAACACCACGCCCCCAAGACCCAATCTCACTGGTTCGGGAGCTCCTTCTAGTGTATCCAGCCCTACAGGTTCAAGCCTAGTTTGGTCAAGATTTAAATGAAATTTCTCAAGTTATCATGTTTACATACACACACATCATGGGCTATAAATATAAATTTTAAACAAGTGTTTTTGGCCTCTGGGGACATTAAAATTAAATAAACTGCATACGCTTTCTGACACATACTTTCTCCCATAAGCTCGTCAATAACCTTTATTATTATGGGTAAGCGGAGAGAGTAAATATGATAGTTTATAGTTAAAAATCACAAAAGTTGCAATAACTTTTGAACCGTAATTGTTACAGCAATGGGGTGTTGTAATATTTTTTTAGAATTGTAAGGACCATAACATATTAATTTTGTTCAAAACCAGCTTTTCTCCGAACATCCAATTTTTTTGTTATTCTATGGGAAAATAATATAAGCTACAATATCAAAAGCTTCTATTCACCCATGAAATAAAATATTTTAATCTTACTGTGATCTCTTTTTGTTACATTAATCTCAGCAAATAAAACTACAACATTTCTCAAGTTAAAATAAATACCCCCGCCACAGCAAATCTGCAGATCAAGCGAATTTCTGTTGGCATTATTTGATCTTCACTAAAAGATTTATTAAAAAAGGAAAAAGGGCAGATTTTTGCCCTTTTTAACAAAACAGTGGACTTAACGAGTAATTAGGTTATCTACTACAGGAAAGGTGATGAAGTGGGTTTTTAGTAAAATGTAAATTGATTTGTATAAAATAACTTTCTTTAATATTCCAATTATTTTTATAAGATCTACTTTAACATTTGTAAAAACAATTGATATGTAGGTGTATAAAAGAGCCATGATAGTGTATCATTAACGGTCACTAGAAGTGGAAACCGGATAACCAAGTTTTGTAATCAGAAGTTGATTTGCATACATTTACTCAACACTACTGATTATTAATGACTTTTATTACCAAGTTAATGACCCCTTCTTGTTGAAAAGAATAGGAGAGTCGGAATAGGTAAGTGATAAAGGAACTTTAAGGTAGATTTAAAGGTTATGCCTAGAAACAAGACAATGGAGAGGGAAAAATGTATTGTTTGTTGTTGTTTGTTTAAAGTCATCTTTATGATTACAACTCTGTATAATTTTTACAAGATAATACTTATAGTAGTACTAGTAGTACACATACTAGTAAACATGTTATAGGTATTTTAACATTTTAAAGAGGTGACTAGTAATAATTATGAATTAAGAAGCAATAATTTTGTCGAGAAATTATATACTAGCAGAGTACCCGTCCTTCGTACGGGGTTGGGATATAAGTATAAAATGCTTATTGCAGTTACACTCAAGCTTTGCGTTTGCAATGAGGGAGGATACAGTTTGATAAAATTTGCTTCTTTAAATCTACAGTATTCTATAGTCACATACCATAGCCATAATGATCTACCACTTCACCTAAGATAGAGAAAAAAATAGAGAAAAATTAATTATAAAAAATTCCCAAAATATCACAAATTATTAATGAAATTAAAAAAAAAAACAACTGTAAACAATCCTACTTTGACAGTTAGTTCTCATTGCGTATCACATTTTTTTGTTGCTGTTTGATGCAAAAAATATAGTGCTGCACCCTGTTGGTAAATCTTATAACTTTTTAATGCTTTTGCATATCATAGAACCAAAGTTTTAAGAACCAACAACTGACTAAATTCTTTAATTCCCTTTAAATATGAATACTCATAAGGTTAACATAGGAAACTACAGAGCCACTGGGGCAGAGCCTGAAAGAGTTTTTGAGATAAGAATATGCCTATATGTTAATCGGGAATGTGAGCTATCATCATGCTAAATTTCAGCCCAATCTGTCCAGTAGTTAATGCGTGATTGAACTTCAAACACACAAACTTTTACATTTATAATATTAGTAAGATAAGATAAGATAAGATAAGATAAATATACTTTGTAGGTGAAACATCAAGAAAGAAAAAAATAGTACTTAGTGTCACAATAACATTCAAATGCTCTGGGAGAACTTAAGTTTTAACTACCATTCTCTCAAATGTATCTTTATTTGGATCTTCTAAAGCTTTTGTTTGATTTATTTGTATTTTTGGTTTAGTGACAACATCTTTCAAATTATCTTAGTTTTCATTGGCTTACAAAGGCCTTACAAGGGCTTTCAGACTATTTCATTACCATTACCTACTCACTTGAAAAGTATTATAAGATCATCACATCACAATACCTATCTATTATTACTTTTAGAAAATAAATGCTGTGTTTATATTGTTTTAAAGAAATCTAAATCAGTTCTGGTATAATGGTGCTTACATTTTTATCAGTACCCCCTGTAGCTAGAATATAAACGTATTTAGTCACGGTTGCATAATTCAAAGTTTTGATTTAATATTTTACATAATTATTTTGCCTCCAAAATTGTTCTAACAACACGAAACATAGGTTCTAACGACTGTCTACAGCTTAACAATGATTACAAGAGTACTGTTGTTTAATATGACCAATTGGTTATCTTCTGGTCTGATTCAATAAATATTTTCATCCTTCACACATATAAAAAAAATGTTTGTTCTCAAATCAGACCTGAAAATTAAGGTTGATTTTCTGAAACTGTGAATCAGTCTATTTATACACACAGAAAATTATGTTTCAGACAAAATCTTATTTATGCTAATCTTTATTTAGAATAAAATTAGAAGGTAAATTATACAGAAGGCCTTGACGTAAGCCTTTCAATGACACTTCTTATTCTTAACCACAATTACCAGCAATTATCTACAGCTCCCCGACATAACAAACAATAATCTTTTAACGATGTTTTTGTTGTCACCAACCAACACTGATTTAATATTTAGTTAGTTGTGATTTCATCTGTGCTTATCCATGTCCAACTGGTGTTCTAAAGCTGTTTTGACTAGTGTGCCTGGTCGTGCTTGGATTATTGGGCCTGTGAAGTTGATTACTCCTCATCATTTATCGGTAAGATCATAGAAAAGTATAATTAATCCATATTAACCATTAAATATAAAATGTAAAACTGGTGATTAAACTACACTTTGTCAAAATAAACAATTTAACACAAAAATTTGAAAAATACAAACATCTTTAAAAAAGCTTTTAAATCAACATTATTTTCCATTGTAAATTTGTGTCTGTGCCATCCACTTTGGTAAAGAACGGACTGTAGAATTTCCATTCACATTAGCTACATCAGTGTTATATAACATCTCCAACACGGCAAACACAAATTAGGTGAAATCACACTTGTTTAAATAATTTAAACGTACAAAAAATAAACCTGCTATTCATGCTTGGATATTATAAAGGTGTAACAATCAATATGTAAGTTCCGTTATCAAACTTTTATGACATTTGAAAAGAATTTTCCTGTCAAAGAAAAACAAACATTTCTTATCAGTGAGTCAGTGCATCTGAAGATAGCTTTTATCTTAGTTCAAAGTATATGGTTTAGGCTGCTTAGTTTCAAGTAGAATTCAAGGTGTTTTCTTCTTTATCATATACTTAAAGGGAATAGGTCAAGTATCATACCTTTTAAAGTGATTTTTAAGATGGATTGAGTACATGAATGCAAAACAATGACAAATAGAGTTTTGGGATACACATAAAACTATATTGCAAGGATCGAAATCCCTAAAATCGTTGTGCCAGTGGTTTGGTTATTATGAGTAATTGGATTAATTAATTTTGTTTAAAGTTAATACAAGATTTTAAGTGATTTTATGTTCACCTGTGGCATTAAGAGCTAAATGAAGGTAAGGTAGAATATCCTAAATATCGTATTAAATTTAAACTGCATTCAAAAATAAAAATTGATAGTGATATTATTGTCTTCATCGGGTGATTTAAAACTATGTATAGGCCTACTATACATTCATGTCTATTAAAAAAGTGGTACAAGCTTAAAAGGAAATTTACAATACAACCATACATTAATACATAACAAATAGGCTAACTTAGTTTAAACGTTATAGGATAAACACACAAAATAATATAATATTTATATTTCTCTAAACTCATTATGCTGGGTTTGTATTAGGATATGTAAAGTTTAAATGTTGCCTAAAACAAAATAATAATATTAATACAAAAAATTCCATTTTAAAATCATAACAGTTTACTGTACATATTTAGCCAGTGAAATTTCAATAGGAACTAACTAAGAAACTTCAAATTTGGGTAAAAATACCTTCAAATTTAAATGCTATAATTCTGATTGCTGCTATAGCAATCATAATTTTTAAAGAAGGAGAATGGTAGAAAGGCAGTTTTTACGCAATTTCCAACTCAAATCTAAATACGCCGCAGAATTTTTTTGGGCCTATTCAACACTAGGTCTTAATTTTATCAAACATGACACACAATTTACTATAAAACCATGACATTTTTGTGAGTAGGGTACATTATAACACCAATTTAACATATTGAAAACAAAAATGAAATTTCTAAAGATCTAGCTTTTGAGAAGATTCAGCCAGAGTTCTGTGTAGCTAATGGCTTGCCTTGGGGAACTCAATAAAAACTGTATCACCATTGTGCAACATAATTTCCACTTAATTGATAAGATAAGCTAATTGACATTTGTAGTGTCCTTATCAAACCTGGGGCACCTAGCATGATGATTTGGCAGTGTTGTTCCTTTGATACATCTTATTTTGTTTACGTCTTGTATTTTGAAAGTGCTCAAAAGCAACAAGGTTTTATTGTTTTTTGTGTATTTGATAAAGTATTGTATTTTGTTTAGCTAGAATCCACAATATGATATATTGTTTATTTTATGATATAGGTATGAAAAAATTAATTTAGGTACTTTTGTCTTAAGTTTATACATTTATGAGAAAACAAGTCAAAATAAATCATATTACATTGGTAATGGCTCAAAAACTAAAATTCATCTTGTGATATTTTAACAGTAGTAGGCTACAAGAATAAACCTAAAAAATAATAAACTAAAATTCTTTCAAAAATTAAAAATGGTTTTTTTGTTTAAAAAAGGTCATTTCATAGTTTTTATAACTAAACGGTTCACAAAATGATTGTAAAGATCACACCAATTTATACAAACCAATATTAAAATTGCCGTACTATTGAATTTGATGTACGTTACTTAACCAGAGAATAGAAATTAATTAATTTCAAAATTAAATAATCAACAAAATGGCAGTAAAAGGCCTAAGATAATTTCTCAAGTCTCCCCTTCCATTAGTTTACTACCTACTGTAAAATATTATTATATATTTTTTTTTGCAAATGTCCTATAATAGCAAATTATACTAATTAAAATTTAACTGCCTACTTTAGATAAATTCCAAAATTTACTTAATTACTGTAGGATATAAAAAAACTATTTACCATTTAGATTTATCATGTTACCATAAAAAAAAAACTACATAGGCTAACATCATAGTTTTTCACTATCTTATGTGATTTTTTGAAAATGTTATATATTGTGGTGTGCTGATTTGTATTTTAATTGTTGTTTTACTTTTAAGAAACAAATGTTAAAATGAAATGTAAAAGAATTAAAGTGTTTTTATAAGAGTTGCATTTATTTCAACCTACCGTTTATTTTCTGGATCTTTTGAACGTTTTTGTAAATAATTGAAATCTGAAGTACAGTTGAAGATTTTCACATGTTGTCAATTGACTAAATTAAACACATGAGTGTTTTAAATTTTTATAAGAATAATTAGAACAAGATATAACTCAGCAAAGCTTACTGGCCATTGAAAGGAAAATTACCTTCCATTGATTGGCAACAGTGTTCATAAAAAAATGGACAGGAATACTAGAGTTGGACAGAATGCCACAACCTAGAGGAAAAGAGGCTCATCTCTAGAACATTGGGGTGGGGGGGGGGGGAATAACTGGAACCTATCTGATCCCAGGCTTTAGTAGTTTCAATGTAAGAAAGACTTAACACGTTCACTGCGGGCGTATCCGATCGGATACGGGCCGAGCGCTGTCCAGGAGCTGCCGTAACCGATCGGATACGCTCGGCAATGCCTTTCGTATATCTTTGTTTTTGCTCTAGCGTCGGTCGAAGGCGGACCTATACCACGTTAGCGTGTAGTAGGTGACTTGCTTGTTATTGTGTTGTAGGTTGGTAGTAAAATTTCCCCATAAAATCCCCGTCCGGCAAACTTACAAATCAACTTGTTGTCCCGTCATTGTCCCTCCAATTGGCAATACAATGGGACCGGCTACGTTCCAAGCAGTGCTGCTATCTGTGAGTGTTTAGCGAACTACGTTGACTCTTGTTATAAAGTAGGACATTACCGCACGTTATTTGCTATTCGTCCTACCGAAATATGAGAGGCAATCAGGTTTGTTCGACGCTGCGGGCTGCGCCGCACTGGGGCTACGCCTGCCATTTGATGGCCCACAGCGAACGTATTAAAGCCTTTTAAGGTTTGACAACAGAGAAACTTAATCAATTCAAAGATTTATTCTATGTTTTTATTTTCCACGTTATCCGACCCTTCTGTTTATTAGACCTTGCTGCAGCTAGTTTGTGTCGGATGCTAGAGACTACTGTAGTCCTAAGTAGGATTCCCAAGTTGCACATATATGGATTTTTTTCAGTCCCTTTTATTGAGATAAACTTGCATGCATTGTATGTAAAAATAATGTTATGATAGCTAATATATAATTGGTATTTGGGACCTAATGGGTTAATGGTGCAAGTGACTGGTCAAGGAAGACTGCATAAGCCAAAGATGCACAGTTACGACTACGAGGTACGATAACTTGAGAACTCCAAGGAACTATGGTTGTTGTCAAGAGAGAGGCCTAGTTGAAATCTAACACATTGTTGAGCCTTAATCTGTAAATCATCTACTACTAACATAATAGCCAGTTCCTACTCATATGCAGCAATTATTCTTGGATTGGTGAAAACCGATATTAAAAGAAAAATCAACGTTCCCATTAATTAAGAAACTTAATTTTTTTACATTGAGTTTTGTGGGTCTTGTGTGTTGCTAGCTTAGTGATGATCTACATCTGATTATAAGATAGGACATTTGCCAGGAATTGTTAAGGAAAATGACAGGAAAGCAGGCTTACCTTTAAATAGTCCAAAGAGACCTAGGAGGATTAAAACCCTCCTAGATAGAGACACATATATAAACTACTTTTGTGTTGTTTATATGTGTCTCTATGGACTTATTTAAAGGTAGGCCTGCTTTACTGTCATTTTCTTAGCTTAGTGTTTGGCGTCTCAGACATCGCTGCAGAGGGGACGGGTTTGATTCCCGGCACATCTAAAAAACGTTGATAGGTTTGGACCGCTTTAACTTAAAAGCTTTCAAATTTACTTTATTATACAAAAACAGTACCACTGGCGTAGACACAAGGAAAAAAGTGCAATGTAATGAATTAATTCCTATGGGCAAAGGTATCAATCACTATAGGCTGCAAGTCCATCATCAGTCGAGGTATGTGAATGGAGTAAAATGTTTGGATGTAAAAAATCTAGGGGGGGGGGGAGTGCTCAGAGTTGGTTGTAATCATTCGCACAATGTTGATGTTTTGCAAAGTGTAGGTTGGATACAGTTGTTCATCAGTCTGGTTGATAGTGACCAAAGTTAGGGGAACTTTGCATGCAGCGATGCAGGTCACGGGGTGACTGAACAAGAAACCACAGGTATCTCTGTAAGACTACAAAGGACAATGGTAAACACGGGTAGTCCTAAGCACGCCTATCAATAAGTAAAGTTTCCACAACTTCTATCACTGCCTCGATGGAAACTGATGAACACCCGCTGTCAGCCTTGTGCAAATGTGTATGACATTATGCGAACTCTGTTAGTCACTTATGCACATATTTTACGTCCAACCACTTTCTACATACACATATGTCAACTGGCAATGGATTTAGGGGTTCATCCCCTTCCACAAATTCAGTTTAATTCTTTTAAACAGTGACACAATATATCGCTCAATATATATGATTGATTGATTGTTTTGATACTGGCTAAGTACAACTTTTTCTTTGCCAGGACCATTTATTAAAAATCCCAATGATAATGCTGGGTCCAGTTTCCATACATCAAAAAGCTAGTGACTTATTTTAGAATTGAACTGGATACCTTTAGCAAGCATTATAACCACTACAAAACCATAGGGGTGGGAACTGGAAATAAGATTAAAGGTGGAAGTAAAGATTACAATGCTGATGTCAGATTTAAACTATCTCTCTAAGATTCATATCCAGTTTTAAATACACACTCATGTCTGTGCCACTATCTTAAAGTATTGATTTCCCTAGACAGGATTTCAATTGACTCTTATTTACAGTCAGCCTTTGTATAAAGCTAGGCTACACTTGTCCGCTTTGTTCCGATCCGGTCCGGTCAGCTAGAAGAGGTCAATTGAACAATATTCAGAAGGACACACAGCATTCTATGATTCCAAACCTCGGAAATATCCGAGCCCTCACAAAACCCAGTTCCTTGCCTGAATTTCAAAAGTTGTGGCTACAACTAGTCCGGTTCGCTCCGCTCAGGAGGATCTCGCCTCCAAAGAATGCCCCCTGGAGGATCGTTCTGCGCCAGACCAAACTAGACTGAATCGGACAAGTGTAGCCACAGCTAAAGCTAATATCGTTTGTTGTTCTGGTTCACCAGCTACTGACTGTTAAAAGTTCTATTGATACAATATTTAAAGGATTTGAAGCAAAACTTTAATCTATTTTTGACTTAAAAAGGTCTTCTCCTTTTCTAGAAAAAGAAGGTCTAACTATTAACAATAGTTAGCTAAAAAATTAGAAGAACTGTACATTAATCCTTCCAAGTACCTCATGTATGATTAAACCATTAAACCATTGGAGTCAAGAAATTTGTAAATGGTAGGCTATGTTAATTTTAGTAATAAACACCTACATTGATTAGTTTATTTTTCATGAGGATAACAAAGGAAATGACAAACTGCATTTAGTACTGTGAATATCTTAGTAGGTAATAGGTAAAATAATCCTTGATCAGCGAATACTATATAAGTCATAGTCCCTACCATTAAAAATAAAATATTTTCTTACAGTGAAATTCGCTAAAAGAATATTAAAAATGCATCGATATATCTTGCTTATATTTTGGTTAATCTCCATTGTAAAAGCTAGTTTAGTTTTAGTTGACGTAATTCAACGTACATTTAAATGTGCCTTATGAATAAAGATTATTTGACTTTGATTTCTTATTTTTTTCTTCAACCTACCCTAAGAAAAAGTCCTACATCAGGACGAAATATCACGGTTATGTCTTGTGTTCTTTTATTGTGTATCTATAGCATTTGGACTCTAATTTTCAGGTAGCCTAGGCCTAAGCTAACTGAACTCTATTCCTTTTTCAAACAAATCTTTGTTAGGATATACAACATTCTTCGTCTTCATGGTAAGAATATATTTAGAATCTGTTAGGTACACCAAACTGGTTTGCAAAGGTACCACAGTTATATTTTACACAAAATTAATTCTAAGGACTTTCCAAGTAAAAAATGTAGTCTATCTAATTATTGAAAACATATAACTACACTGGCAAAGTGAAGTAGGTAAACAGAAGTACATATCCGTAAGGCATTTAGTGGAAATGTCTAGCAGTCGCTGATCAACGACCTGTTGACTAATTAGCAGGCAAATCCAGGAACAAGTGGCGCACTCCAGCTAATTGAAGATAACCAATCAGCTGATTATGACATTAGGAACATTCCTGTCAGTAACGGGCCACTTGATACCAACAACTGTCAGATTTCAAGGTACCTATATCTCTTGTATTTAAAAGTACTGGAAACAAACTAAGCAATCTGACCTATTTAGAAAAAGGCCTACTTTATCTTCGATATAATCAACTTGTTCAAAACACATGAATATTATATTCAACCCTATAAGGTTGCTCTAGATCATGAGATAGCCTCCTACCTCCAGCAAGTCCACAGACTAAGGGAATTTCCATTTGTCTGATTCATCAACTTTTAAAATAATGGTAGGTACCGGTAAGTTATATTGTGAGAAGTTAGAGTGTTAATCCATTTTTTATCTCTAACCAACATATTTTAATCATTTAAACTAATTTTCATCTAGTTTCATTAATAAATATTAAAATTGTCATTTTTATTTGAAAATACTCTGCCAACCCAGGGTCTTGGAAGAGTGGTGTTTGGCATTAGAATCAAAATTTGAATGGGCTACAAAATTAAATCTGTTAGAGATGGATCAATAAAACTTGGTAGGCCTATGGTTCTTTAATTTATCTAAAAGAAAAAAGCTTGTCAAGTTTAATCAAAACCTGGGAAAATGGGTTTTAAAAAGTATTTTCTTGTGCATTGACATTGAATAACACCCCATCATTAAAAATTAAAGAATAAAAGATACAGTAAGTACCCATTTACTGAAACAGTAAATTTTATGTTAAAGATATATATACATCCACCGCATCTAACAAGTCTGGAATTTTTTTGTTTATCTACGCCAATGGATTTTTTTACGTTTTATGTAGGAGAGCGGGCCAAAGTAATGAGGCTAGGACGTGAGGAGTACGGTATCAGAAATCTGCATGCAGGTATAAGAGTTGAAGAGTTTAAATTTATAATTTATCTTTCTTACATGCAGTGTGTGAATATAACGTGAAATTGCACAGTCAAGATCAGGCGTACAAAGCCTGGCGCGTACCGTCCAAGTAGCTGAATGAGGAGACGCAAATGAGGAATGTGCACCTTAATTCGATATGCTCAGAATGAAACAAAATTCATACGCTTAACTAGGCTATTGACCCTAAACTAACATCGGTTGTAGGCCTACAAATCGAAGTTAATTTTTAAGCTAGTACCCACACTGGCTACACTATCTAGGTACTAACTGGTATTCAACTACACTTTCTTCATAGTGTGCCAAGCTATAGCCTACTGAGCGCTGTGGGAATACGCGCCTAGCTACAACAAAGTTCTATTGCAACAAAAGAAGGTAGGATCAGAACGTTAAGCAGAAGATTGAGCAAATGCCAACCCTTGTTCATCAGAATCAAATTTTTGATAGGTAAAATGTTTTAACTAGAAGCACAGTCCATACGCATCAGACAAGAAAAAACCATGAAGTAAACCTTCCCTTCTTTAGGCTTACAAAAACAAAAATTGCTTTCTTGACCAAATTTGACAATATCTTGCCCCAGAATAATATAAACCATCACATGTGAAAGTACATAGCCCACTCGGTTATTTCAATTGTTCAAAAACAGTCTGGAGGTAGGCCTAAAGTAATAACTCAGTTCATTATAGCCTAAGCTTTACCTTCCTAATCTAACCTATCTTCAAAAACCTTACAGTCTTGAATCCAAATAAAGCCAGATCTTCCTCATATGTTTAAATTTGAACTGATTAGTCATGATCAACCATGAGTTGCATTTCTAGAAGCCTTTGACGTATGAAAACCTTTGCATTGTAACGGCCTTTAACCCTCCGTCGGACGCACCTAATCTATTAAATACCACAACATGAACAAATTCTGCCATTTTCGTGTTCCCTTCCCAAAACCTGTCTTGGCCACTGTGCTGCTTCCTGCCCTTCCCCTTCACACCTCAGTATCGCTGTTTGCGTTGTTTCGTGCACACATATCTTTTTTCGCTTTGTTGTATCTGATATATACAGTGCGACCAGCAGTCCCGTTTTTATTTTGTGATGCATTTCAAAATAAAAACAGGACCGATCTCGTTTTTATGTGATATAAGAGATATAGGCCTATCTGTTATATCATACACAATGAACTAAGTAATTCCATTAAATATAGAAATAAATAAAACTGTTTTTACCCAGGAAAGAAAATGTTGAGTATAATTTTACATACAGTGTGATGGGCTTGATCGAACTGTATACTAATGGATACAGTCGTGTATGGTCTGACAATGTTTTTTTACTAATTGAGAAATGCTTAGACGGTGTGAAATATGTAGCCTATGAAATATATAGGCTAGGTCAAGAGTTGTTATAGCCTATAAAGTAAAATAAAAATTAGGGAGGAAATATATGTCTAAAGTACCGTACTTAAAAAAAGTTTAAGAAAAAATGAAAGATATCTTCAGAAATATATAGTGCGACCGGTAGCGTTATAAAATAGATACAACTGACGGAGGGTTAAATAGTTATTGACTTAATTAATCATCTTCTCCACATTATATCCTAGCCTTTCCTACCCTCTTGTCCGATCCTCTCAAGTATTGGAACAATTTTATTGTGAATAGAATCGCCACGTAGCACTTATCTTAGGACTCTTGTCTCTAAAACTCTGACTTATGGCTCTGAAATTGTATTTTTGGATTCAGTGTGAAAATACTGTAAGTAAACACATAGAAATAAACTTTATAACCTTGGCCTTAAGCTTGGATAATCATTTTGGAATAATAACAGTCCAAGCCCTAGAGTTCTTTTTACCATAAATTTAAAAAATGGATTGTCTAATGGGTAGGCCTACAACTCAACAAATGCTATTTTACAGCAAATGATTCAAATGACAATGGTACGCAATGACACCAGGATACTTCCGAATATCAATTTTACATAGGCTAAGTTAAATAATACAGAATGTAATGTATGAAAATAATTTAAACAGATGATACAAATATAAACTTACAGTACGCTAGTTGGTACTTTGGTATTAAATGGAGGCCACCCTGATACGGTGCGCTGCGGTGGTTGTTAGGTTGGGTTTAACTTATCATAAATAGAAAGTATGACTCATCTGGTATTGTTTGATTCATAGCGAAGTGAGGAAAGTCCTACAAACATATTTATGATAACCCAACATAACATACCCGCTGCAGCGCACTGAAAATATGTGGCCTCCGTATGATACCAAAGTACCTGCTAGGCCAATTATTCCCAGCTGTACGATAATCTCGTCATCCAAACCAACTGAACCATACTCAAAAACTAAACAATAACAGGCTGTCACCTGGGATTTCATTGATGTCTAGGAATTTTTCTGTTAAAATAGAATGAAAGCTACCAGATTAAGAAACTTAATGCTCTTTTAACCCTAAAGTGCCCACACAGAGTAAATTTTCTCCAGGCACTCCTTAAATGTGAGATTAAATAGGTACGCAAAAAAGAGTCCCATTGCTCCCTCCCTCAGAGTACCTTCCACTAGACTCATTTACTAGATTACCTTGAAGTCTAGGTTGATATAGCACCAGTTTTGTGATGGCTACATATCTTATGCAAAGTTAGCGCTGTAGGGCTATACTCAGGCCTGTCAGGGGATTTTCTACCCGTGCAGGCATTGGCGTTAATGAATATATGTAGCCTACATGTTATGTACTAAGTTATATGTTACCGTACACAATATAGGCCCTACTGTACTAAGTTGTTAATTAGGATTTATTTTGGCTTAATGATTTGCTCATGAAAATCGTATAAAAAACCTAATTTAATTTACGAAGTGCTGTGCTTATCATGGTAAGAGACTCTGCAAGGACCTTGAAGTATAATCTTGTAGCGTATTGACTCTTTTAATTATTAAAAACTACTTAAGCTATTCTAATAACAGTTTCTACCTAATAGAGAAAACTAAAGTTTAATAAATCTTAATCTACAAGTTTAGTACAGGCAACATTAAGGTACCGGTATGTAATATGTTAAGAATAAGTTAAATTGCTTGTTGTTTCATTTTATAAATCCATTAAAACATGATTATGGTGATAAGTTAGGCGAGGGCAATATAGGGTTAAGTGTAGGCCCTACTTTTAACCAGATGCCATGATAAAATGATAACGAGGTACGATAAAATAACTAACATAAAGCTGATTCAGGAGATAAGTAGCCTTGTTGGGTACAGTTTCTTATTGAAACTATCAAATTGAAAATATTGATTAATAATCGATATTTTTAAATATATCTATATAAAATAAAACTAAGTATCATAACCTAACCTAACCAACCAAACTTGCTGATGGTGAAAAAATCGCATGAAGGTTTACTAATCGAATCGATACTTTCAATCGATATTAGCGTAGCCCAGTTAAGAAACTATACCCGCATTGTTGATATCTAGGGAAGTTTTAACTACAAACAGATACCTACCTTGACTTAGCCTTTTGGTGAATATTTAGGCTAACTTAAAGTAGTCCTAAGTTAGGCCAGGCCTAGGCCAAGTTCTAATAATTTTGTTCTGCTAGCCTTTAGGGTAATTTCTAGATAAATCCACGAGGAACAAACAATGCGACATAGACAATGGAACAGTGGTTGGAAGGCATTAGAAGTTCTATATAACAAATTAACAAGAACAAGATATAATAAGTTAATGTTAAATGAAAAATACTGTTACTATGGTAGCTAGGGCTATTCAATGGGTTCTGAAAGGGCCTTGGCAACCAAACACCAAACAATAATTACCTATAATTCTGTTATTGGTGAGATATTCCACAAGAAGCTACACTAAAATATATAGTAAATACAAAACTAGAATGTCGAAATTTCACGATCTAACTTAACTATGACAAAAACCGCAAAAAACAAAATATAACTTACATTTTGACGGAACTGCTGTCGTAGAAGTCATCACGCCATAACGTATGGTAAATAAACAAGTCGCCACTACAGCAGACTTCTGACGCCAAAGAACAACGATACTATATGAAGTATATTTCCAACGGTTATTGGTTAACAAAATATTGAATGTAGTGTATGTTTATTTAGTAAATGAAAAAGCCTATATACTGACAGTTTAATTTTCCTGGTAAATTATGGACATGTATCGATCATTTCTTTGGTTTTGTTATTGATGAAAATTTCACGTTACTAACTAAACCCGGCCGTTAGTAACATTGTGACGATTACGTGGGTCCAAAGGTGGTCAGCACGCGTGTGTTGTTTTTCTAGTAGGGCCTTGACAATGAGTGTGTATATATGGCTATTTAGTGTGTGTACATGGGTGTATACAGGCTATGCTATGCGTGTGTATATAATGAATTAATTGTACATATTTCTACTACGGTTTCAGTGTAATGTTGTAACATAAGAAGACGCCCTAAAGATGCCACACATGCTAGCGAAATACAAGCGTAGACGCATAGGAATATAATATACAAACTTTATGAAGGACAAATTCAACATAAAAGGTGATATTGCAAATGTTATTAAAAAAAGAGTCCATATTATAGCCATATAGGGGCTATACATGAGACAACCCTGTTCGATAATCAGTCATAGTAACTTTTGCCAAACAGTAAAGAACAGATTTTTAATAGCTTATCCCTTGTATGGGGAATTCGCTAATATGCACCGTGAAATCAAAATCCAAAAGAAACTTTACAGAATCGACACTATTCAAACAATACTCAATCCAAACAATAGTTAGTGACTAAGGCCGGCATATTCCTTAGACACAGCTGTTAATTAATAGCCCATACATGTCAACCTGCCACGTCTTAGTGTGTTGGTGGTGGTCACGATGGAAGGTGGTGGTTGTAACTTGTCACTGCCGTGCGTGGTGGCGGGTAGGCGGCAGCGTACATGGAACGCACACGACAACCTAGTAAAAAAATTGCGGTGGGTCGTCGGGGTAGCGCCTAATCACCTACAAGCAAGGTGGCGGGTAGATGGCAACAAATAGAGCTTTACGACAATCCTACCCCTCTGAAAAAAACTGGTGGTTACAGGGTTCCGTGGTGGCACATAGTTGACAACAACACGTCAACCTGCCACATCAGTTTTTTTTTCTGGTGGCGGGTTGTCTTCTCTGACCGAAAAACTGAGGTGAGAATGAATGAGAATGAGAATTATTTATTTCCTGAAAGCATGTACAAGGAAACGTCAATACATCAAAATCTTAGCCTAAGCCTGCAACACACCATGCAGAGAATTGAAAAACAAAAACAAAACTTATTTATCATCACAGTTCCGAGCTGTACAAGGGAGTTTGTTAAAAAACTTATATCTCTGTATACAATAGCTAGATTGGACCTTTCTTAATCTAACATAGGGTACATTCAAGTCGTCCTTCCTCCTAGTATTGTGAGGGTGGATATCACTTCGAAGTTTGAGAGAGCCTGACTCCTGCTTAGTACACAGAAGAGATTGGTAAATATATAAGCTGTACACTGTCATAACGGATTCAGAAATAAAGATAGGTTTGCAGTGGTCTAGAAAATCAGCACCTGCCAAGATTCTGACTGCCGCCTTTTGGAGCGTCAAAACCCTCTCGACTCCCGGAGTGCCACCCCAAAGTCTTAAACCATAAAGAATTATGCTCTGAAAAAAGGCAAGGTAGGCAGTTCTTAGCCATTCAGTGGGTACAGAGTTCTTCAAGTTCCTGAGCAAGTGAATCACCCTGGAAAGTCTACTACATACAAAAGATATGTGACTATTCCAATCCAGCTTAGGATCCAACATTAATCCAAGTAGTTTAACGCTTGTGACATCTTGCTTAAGCTGTCTAAGACTAAATATTATGGACTGAGTCTTACTCTCATTCAGGAAGAGAAAGTTAGCTCGGAACCACGCCGAGGCCATTTGGAGAGTCTGAGACATAGTGCCCTGCAGGACATTTAAGTTATCATTTACCCCAATCACAGTAGTGTCATCTGCATAGCAAACAGCCCCCTCTCCCAAATGCAAAGAAAGGTCATTTATCATTATGTTGAAAAGCAAGGGCCCAGCAAGGACAGACCCCTGTGGGACGCCATGAGTTAAAGATTTGACAACAGAGGACTGACCATTTACAGAGACAAACTGTCTGCGCCCACCCAAGTATGATCCCAGTAAGTCCAAACCCTTACCCCTAACTCCATAAAAATGGAGTTTGTCAAGAAAAAATTTGTGGTCCACGGTGTCAAAAGCCTTGATGAGGTCACACATTGTGGCCCCAGCAAAGCCTCCCCTCTTAAATGATTTTAAAACAACCCCAGTCAGAACTTCAACTGCATCAATTGTGGAACGGCCTGATCTGAAACCATACTGGGCTGACACAAGCAGTCCATTACTTTCAAAATAAGGTAACATTTGATCCTTATCTTCAAAAATCTTACCAAACACAGGGAGAATAGATACAGGTCTAAAATTTTCAGGCACATTATGGTTCCCCTTTTTATGGACAGGGACTACTCATCTGGCTGTTTTTAGGACATCTGGAAAAACGCCCTCCTTGATACAAACATTGATACAATAGGTGAGTGGAACTAAAATATTATAAATCACAGTCTTAATTAAGATTGCAGAGAGATCAAAAACATCCTTACTTTTAGAGCTATTCATCTTATGTACAACAGATAGCACTTTCTCACAAGAGACAGGTTCAATGTTAAAAGAACATGTTGGTCTAGGATGCTGGGCTAGGAGGTTTACAGCGGGGGTTGGTGGAGTACCAATTGCATCCCGAGTCTGTTGGACAGAATTAATGAAGAAATCATTCAGCTCCTCAGCAGAAAGTCTAGTAGTTGGTTTTGCTTTTGCAGGGCCCCCCTCTTTTTTGATGACAGACCAAGCGGCAGCACAAGAATTTTGAGAGGACTCAATGAAATTGGTATTGTGTTCTTGTTTTGACCGTACTAAACTCACCTGGTAATCTTTCTTTATCGCTTGATACCTCCTCTTGGCTTCAAGGGTTTGTCCACCTCCTCTTGAGGTGGCAGGTTGTCATCGTGATAAGGAAACAAATAAGCAACCATTCGATAATACTAATGATTATACATCTCCCGATTATATAATCAACGATAATACCTAGGCTATTCCCGCACCCCTTGGCTATTCAATGGAATGATCACCAGCTGGCAGGCTGACTGTCAAATCCAAATGTCATTACTAAAAAAAACCATACCGTCTGCTAAATTTGAAAGAACAAGCATACTCCAACAACTTGTTGATCAACAATCAATAGAGCCGTCGTCTTAGAAACTAAATAACAGTTGAAATCGATCAAAATCAAGTCCCACGACAGGTGTTCAAGTTTTAAATGAATAAGTTTCTTGTGCGATAGATAACAGGGCGTCACCAGTCATAACCTACAATTTGAAGCTTGGTGAGTAAACTTCTAACTACATCTTTTTAGTGGATATTGGTTTAATATAAACCTAGGTCGATAACAACAACTAGTCTTAAACTATTTTACCTTGCTTATACCCACCAATAAGCGCATAGCTTGACATTCTTTATTTAAATAGGTGGCAGGCGTAGATGATCTTCAGTGTGGTAAATTGTATAGTTCAGTTGTTTCAAGTTACAGTGCAGTTAGTTACCATGTGCTTGTTCACTCTGAAATCTCCCCAATCAGGGATTTTTAACCTCACTTACCACTTAAAACAGTTGTAGCCTTATACCTCATACTGAGAGGTAATTGGAATAGGCCTACTAAGTTAAATACTGGCACTACCATTACCCACAGTAGTGTTACCGTATATAAATCATGTTGAATCAATTTCATCTCTAATAATTATGTTGATTTTTCATCCTCACACCTTGATGGAATTCATCCTTAAACCTAGTTGCTCAAATGAAATGTACCTATGCACAATTTCGGGTTCATAGAATACTAACCTTATTTTAGTAACTGATGTCACTTGTATTAGTTGTACTGTATTCTGCAGCTTGATTCTCACCTCCCATTGGTGTAAGTAATTTTTCCATTTGTAAAATCCCCTCAAATTCAGCTAAACTTGTATTAAACCAACATCAGGAATAAGGTTGAGTAGTGCAGTGACTAAATTCTGATTTTTAGGAGGTAGTTTAATTGGATAAGTTTAGGTTAAGATTAGGTACTATCCTAATATCATCATACTCCCTGATCTCCCTGTTGTGTTATATACCACATAAATCTCTTTCCAGTCCATCAGGTACATACTGTAGGAACTTGCTCCTCGCAAATTGACACGTGCTTTCTTTTATTCGCTTGACATTAGAATTTAAATGGGCACTAGGATCATACTGGGTAACCTGCAAAGGTAATTATGCATTTTTGTGGGGATGATCACAAAAATTGCATAGATTTTGTAACTGAAAAATGTATGTACGTAAAAGTAAAGCAATTAAAATGAAGTTGTTGGATTTTCATCAACAAGAAGACGTTTTAGTTTAACGTTCTTAAGCTCATGTCCGGTTTATTTTGGTGCTGAATTTCTGCTGTTTTTGAAAATTCATATTGAAATATAACTAACAGTAGGAATACTTTGGGTGAGAAAACGAGCACTCCTGACGGTCCTTGTGATTTGTTCTTGTGCATTTACTTTCCTATAGTTTCAGCTTTCAGGACAGCACCAAAAAACAATTTTTTAATTAGCTTTCTTTTGAAACTTAGAGCTTCAGTAGTCATCAATGACGATTAGTAAGTTCGTGTTTGGCCGCTCGATATAGGAATCCAATGAGTAAGGGTGGTGGCTTTGACCATTCCCTTTGTTTTGATCCTGAAAAAGCTATCCATCGAGACTACATGGGACAATTTGCAGCCAATTTTTGTTTAACTTTAATATTGTTAAGAATGAGCCTTTTGTTGCGATCAAAATTCTGTTATCTCCCTTAGGTTAGGTTAAGTCCCTTAGGTGTCATGTGATGGATAGTAGATTTGAAATAAAATACAGGGTGTCCTGTAAGTAAGGAGGCCTACTGTGTACTTACAAAAAGTTGAAAACAATGTATGAGGGACAACAACTTTGGCAAGAGGTTTTAAAATGTGTCAAAAAAAGGGTGAAAATCAAGAATAAAATTTTGTCTAAATCTTCGTTAGCAATATATCTGCCATTTTGTGTGTTTTTTTAAATTTTTTAACTGACTTGGCTGGTTTAGTCAAGTACACTTTTTAGAATTTAAAATTATCTATAATTCAAACCACACCAAGATCAAAAAGGTCGAATTGTAAATAGCTGAGAAATCACAATATTTAGGTGACAAAGTAAGGGGCATCCTTACCTTCTATGCCTTATTTTGCCTGGCCTGTACAACAAAAAATTATCGGTTTGAAAGATATTGCAACCTACAGGTGATTTGCCCCATAAAATAACATACCTATTTAGCGCTTACCTAGATAAGGTTTGTTGACAAGTTAATAAGACTCCCATTCCATATAGTATACTGCTCCCCATACCCCTATAGCATTTATTTAAAATTTCGATATTAGAGATTTTCCATAATAACTCATAAATAATGGAAAAATCTGATTTTCACCATAACTGCTCGAAAGAATTTGATTAAAATCTAGTATTTTATAGTCCTTCGAGCTCTAAACAAAATGGTTTAACCGCCATTGCTGTAAAAAGTATTGTTAAAAAGACATTGTCACCGTTGTGATTTTCCCCATAAAATATAATTAATCACACTCACACTGCTGACACATCATGATAAAGGTTGTTGACAAGCTAATTGGAGAAAGCATGTGTCTGATTGCTGATACAGTTTATTTACATTGACTATAGACATACAGTTAACGAACGACGGTGTAATTTCATAGTGAATGGATTACGTTACAAATTAGTGCCTGCAACTGCAGAACTGTTCAGGCACTACTTTGACGTTACGTATTTGCGTGATTGGGACTGCAGGCGCTATATTGGGGATGTGTTTTCTTGGCTTACGTGTACACCCAAGGTTGTAAATACACCGTACACTTTAGGAGCGTTGAAACGCGCAAGTGTTTGGCAAGGTACGTCACAGTATAGCAGAAAATGCGTAAGAGTTTTGATTTCTATTCGACCATTTAAATAAACACCGATAAGGAAATATTAATTTCCGGCTGGAACGTCTTTGAGTGGCCTTTGTGTGCATTATCAATTGGGTTAGCTCCACGAACATACTTACAATCGCGTAGTTAGGTTAGAGCTGGGTTTAGGTTTGTAATGATAAAACCACTGTTATTTTCAACATTTCTTATATTTTTATTTTTAAGAATTTAGCAGGCAAACAATCACACATTGTTGATAACTACAGTGGAACCTCGATACCAAGACTCATAGGAATAAAAAATACTCGTTATCAAGGTTGATTCCTTACTGAGGTTTTCAATAACATTAGCGAGAAAATAAATTCTAGAGGATTTGAAAGTGATACAGGTTTTCAAGGGTGATTTGCTTCGAGGCTCCACTGCACCGATCACTTTGTAAGTAGGTTCCAATACGAGCCATGTAATGCCTAAGTACCAAGTCACCCCCTGACACCCCATGGGAGGTGGGGGAGGCGTCGCGACGGTGGTGGGGCTCAGTTGGCAGCGTGTCGACGTCGGCGTCCACCATGCCAACACTGCGGGCTAGACTTCGCACCATGGTGCCGTCCAAGAGCAAAGTAAGTGGCTAACCCTTTCACTCGTACACCTGTCAAAACATCATCGATTCATTGTGGGCTTTAGAGATTGAATAGTCTTAATATAACTATCGAAACATCCCCGATCATTGTTGTTTTTTTAGATTTAATATTTTGATTTATGAGCTCAACGTTTTAAATTGGATTTTAACTTCATATAACTGACAAAACATCAACTATTTATTGTGGATTTTTGCGATGAAATATTTTTATTTGTGTGCTCACCATTAAAACTGGGGTTTAACCTCCCTTTAACGGGCATAACTGTCAAAACTTAACTGATTCGTTGTGTTATTATGAGATTAAATTATATACTTGGGGGCTATGAAAATATGATCATTGAACAATTTGGAACTTTAAAACTACATTACTTCTTAACTTTACTTTCACTGGCATAACTGCCAAGGGTGTTTGGTAGTAAGTGTCAAATATTTTAAGGCATTGTTAGGCACGCAAATTGCGATAAAATACCCATTTTGGATAGTTATGTCCCACTCATACTCCCGCCAACAGCAATTTTTAGATTTTTCAAAATTTAATGAAATTGTCGAATAATATCTCAATTTTCCTAACTCCTAGCCAACATAATGATTTTTTACAATGGATTTTTAGAACCCCCATTAAATATTCTATCAAAAACATTTAGTTTGGCACAGCCAAATTCATATAACACATTGTAGCTTGAATTCAACTTTAATAAACATTTGGAAAAATCATTAAAAAGGGTGTGCCATCTCGCTTAAGAAAACTCTTTCATACGCCGTGTTAAAACCTGCCAAATTGTATAAAAGACCTCTACGCATTTCAAGCTTTAAAATTATATACAACTTTTGACATTTCACATTTGCCAGGGGACGATATCAGTTTCCACATACTTATTTTGACAATCATTACGCTCAAAAGAAGAAGTTATAGTACGTCTCTCATGGTAAAAAGTATATAAACTTGAAAATAATAAACATAAATATCTTATTTCTTATTCTTATTTCTATTTCTATGCAATTTCCCTTAACATTTAATTTGTTATAGGTAACGGGTGTTTCAAAATGAATATCGGGGTTATAACTTGCATTACATTAAACTTGCCGCTATAATTGACACATCAAATGAAAAATCAACTCAAAGAGAATCTTTCCAACGACACATTATTTAAAAAAATCGATCCAGTAGAACTGTAGATTTAGCCTAGTTGTACAAAGTTTAAAATAAATCAATAACATGGTATTTTTTTACCACTAAATTCGGAGGCTGCTTAACCTTTTCAAAATAACTTTTAAATGGCGAGAAGCATTTCTTGAAAATACTTAATAAAGGTAGCCAAAGTTGCCTCCAAATATAAAATGTGAAACCCCCCGTTTTCAATGTAGACAATTAGACATTGTAAACATTTTCTTGTCTTGTGCTGTGTTTCGAATGGTGCTCACATTGAAAAAAAACTTTTATGTAAAATTCTTCGAGTTCCTTTTTAATTTGATGTGTCATTTATAGCGGTAGGGTTAATGTAATAAAAGTTATAAAAGCGTTAAAACCTCGATATCCATTTTGTGAATCTCGACACACGGTACTATGTGTTATACTTGCAGCCAATGATCGATTAACATAGCCAAATCTATTTTCATCGTATATAGAATTTAAGTTATTCAATTCACGTCAACTTAACCACGTTTGATTACCTCGCAAATTAATCTAATACATATTTTGAACAACAAAGATATTGACAAACTACACATCAACATCAACTCACTTAATAAATAATACAACAAATCTAAATAATCTTTGGGTCGCCACTTATGGCTCCACTTATGGGAATTCAGTTTACAAATCTTCAAATCAACTATAAGTGCATCCCTTGCCAGTTCCCCACTACCCTTACCTAATTTAACTAAACAGAGGTCGATATAGAATTAAAGTGGATCGTTATGAACTGCCATTTGGAAATTATATTTGCGAGTTTTGCATGTTCAGACCCATTGTTTGGCCGAAATACAGTGAGACAGTCAGGGGCGTTCATGGCCTGAACGCACGAAGCAGACTCCCCTCCTGATTTACGTTAAATCCACCTTTGTCTCCATTATAGTCGGACTTTATATTACTGAACATTTAAAAGTATTTTCCTCACTGTATTTATTGAATACTTTTTTTGACAGTGTAATTTTGTTGAATTGTTATGTCTTTTCTTGGAGTGGAACACAAAGTTTGACGATTAAATTGAGGTATCTGCAAACTTAAAATGCTATGAGAAGGGAAGGAAACATCCCACGACGTAGGAAGTGGTGAAGGAAGTAGTACAGGCGAGCAGTGTGGAGTTTAGGAATGGATTAATGTATCTGCAATACTAAGACTGCTTTCATAGTAAACTAATGATTTTACCCGAGCAAAGCTCGGTCCCCAGGTACTATGACATTAACACCTAGTGACATTAACATCTTCTCTTACGTGAGGGCTGTTTTTTGTAAACAAAACTCCTCCGTTATTTCAGGACCGATTTTAACGTTTGGGGTGTCAAATAATTCGTCTCAATTCGTAGTTTTGCATAAAGGTTTTAGAATTTAAAAACTCTTACCCTTAAGGACACGAGACGCTCTCAAAGGTCGCATTTTCCCCATAAGAATTGCATTGAAAACAAATTTAAAAACAAAAACAGCTGTATATAAGAAGAAACTCATCAGCTTTTTGGGAGTAAATATTGATGTTTGTAATATTTAGGAGGTTATAGACAAATCCAAACAGTCAATCAGTTTTGTTGGAAGAACAGACAATTAATATGAAATCTTATACGTACGAGAAGAGTAGAGGAGAGGCCTGGTCTCACAGTAAGGAATCCAGGTACACAATCACTTTGGGAGATGAATAATTTTTGCCAGTTATGCTAAGCAACTTATTTTGGAAGTAAAAAAAGAACCTAGAATATACACATCATGTTGTCACAGTGGTAAAGTAAACCTACCTAAAGTCAGGTCAAATAAATACATGCAAGAAATGTTTACTAGTAACAGCTTAAAGTCAGGAAACATTTGTAAAAAACACTAAAAAATAAGGCCGGGTCCAAAAAATGCTAAAATATTTTTACAAGAAGCGTTTATTATTTCAAAGCGCTATTAAATAGCGTGTTAAAATCTATTTAAATTAGTTGAGCGGAGCGAGCGAAGCGAGCGAAGCTCTTATACGTCGACTCTTATGCATTTCGTAATACGCAAACTACTCCTAGACGGCTGAATCAATCGTTTTCAAATTTTGCATGGTAATAAAGACCATATCGGTGAGTGCCAACATCTATATGGCATTACAAAGGTCTCTCTGGAATCCGCCCCACTGGGTCTAAATGTTTCAATGTAATCCTTATGGAAGCAGTATTTGATACATAAACAATAACATATGATCAGCTGTTGACTTTTGAATGCAGTAGATAAAGAAATAGCTGATAGCAATCCACAGATATTAGAACAGAAACGGTATGGATCATAAATATAATCAAATGACGACACTAGCTTGAGGACCGTGACGTAGGAAGTGGTAAAGGAAGTAGTTAAGGGACGATTAAATTTAGGTACTGTATCTGCATTCCTAAAAATCTATGGGAAGGGAGGAAAACGGGTCCGCGACGTAGGAAGTGGTGAAGGAAGTAGTCAAGGCAAGCTGTCCGAAGTGTGGAATCTGTTTATGACCAATAAGATTTAGGAATTTTCAATCCAATAATGCTAAGGGAAGGGAGGGAAACAGGTCCGTGACGTAGGCAGGGGTAAAGGAAGTAGTAAAGGCGAGCTGTTCGTGGTATGGGATCTGTTTATGACCATTAGATTAAGGGTATTTGCAACCCTAAAATATTATGGGAAGAAAGGAAATCAGGTCCGCGACGTAGGAAGTGGTGAAGGAAGTAGTCAAGGCAAGCTGTCCGGAGTGTGGAAACTGTTTATGACGACTAGATTATTAAAGTATCTACAAACCTAAAATGCTATGGGAAGGGAGGAAAACAGGTCCGTGACGTAGGAAGTGGTGAAGGAAGTAGTAAAGGCGAGCTGTTCGGGGTATGGGATCTTTTTATGACCAATAGATTATGGTATTTTCAATCCAATAATGCTAAGGGAAGGTAGGGAAACAGGTCCGTGACGTAGGAAGGGGTGAAGGAAGTAGTAAATGCGTGCTGTCTGGAGTTTGGGAGCTGTTTATGACGATTAGATTAAGGTATATGCAATCCTTAAATGCTATAGAAAGGGAGGGAATCAGGTCGGTGACGTAGAAAGTGGTGAAAGAAGTAGTAGTAAAGGCGAGCTGTTTGGGGTATGGGATCTGTTTTTGACCATTAGATTAAGGTATTTGCAATCCTAAAATGCTATGGGAAGGGAGGAAAACAGGTCCGTGACGTAGGAAGTGGTGAAGGAAGTAGTAAAGGCGAGTTGTCCGGAGTGTGGGATCTGTTTATAACCAATAGATTAAGGTATTTTCAATCCAATAATGCTAAGGGAAGGGAGGGAAACAGGTCCGTGACGTAGGAAGTGGTAAAGGAAGTAGTAAAGGCGAGCTGTTCGGGGTATTGGATCTGTTTATGACCATTGGATTAAGGTATTTGCAATCCTAAAATGCTATGGGAAGGGAAGAAAACAGGTCCACGACGTAGGAAGAGGTGAAGGAAGTAGTCAAGGCAAGCTGTCCGGAGTGTGGAAACTGTTTATGACGATTAGATTAAGGTATCTACAAACCAAAAATGCCATGGGAAGGGAGGAAAACAGGTCCGTGACGTAGGAAGTGGTGAAGGAAGTAGTAAAGGCGAGTTGATTGGAGTGTGGGATCTGTTTATGACCAATAGATTAAGGTATTTGCAATCCAATAATGCTAAGGGAAGGGAGGGAATCAGGTCCAAGTCGTAAAAAGTGGTGAAGGAAGTAGTCAAGGCGAGCTGTCCGGGGTGTGGGAACTATTTATAACGATTAGATTAATTTATCTAAAATCTTAATATTCTATGGGAAGAGAGGGAAACAGGTCCGCGACGCAAGAAGAGGCGAAGTAAGTAGTTAGGTGAGCAGTGTGGAGTGTGGGAACTGGAAACCGTTTGTAGCAGTTAGAATAATGTATCTGCAATGCTGAAATCCTATGAGAAGGGATGGAAGCATACCCACGACATGGAAAATGGTGAAAGAAGTAGTAAATGCTAGCAGTGCGGAGTGTGGGCAATGTTTGTGGCAATTAGATTAACGTATCTAAAATACTAAAATGCTATGGAAAGTGATGAAAACAGGTCCACGATGTTGGAAGTGGCTTAGGAAGTAGTAAAGTATGAGCATTGTAAGAGAACCGTCTGTGGCAGTTAGATTAATGTATCTTCAATCCTAAAATGCTATGAGAAGGGAAGGAAACAGGCCCCACGACGTAGGAAGTGGCGAAGGAAGTAGTAAGGCTTGCAGTGCTGAGTGTGGAAACTGTCTTTGGCAGTTACATTAATGTATCTGCAATCCTAAAATGCAATGGGAAGAGAGGGAAACAGGTCCACGACGTAGGGAGTGGTGAAGGAAGTAGTAAAGGTGAGCAGTGTTGAGTGTGGGAATGGATTAATGTATCTGCAACGTTAAAATGCTATGGGAAGAGACTGTAGACTGTAGTTTAAAATGATTACGAAGCACGAATCGATACATATTTTCGATACATGGAATCGTTTACAACAGAAATTTACAACTGAGTTGACAACAGCTGATTTTTACTCCATAGAGGCTAAAAACAATTTTTACTCCCTAAAGAGTAAAAATGCTACTTAAGACCCGCAACGCATGCATTAAGAACGACTGTTTTTACTGCAGTATAACAAAAACAATATAATATGAACCCTTGATGACTCCGCTCAATTTTGTGGATGCCTCTGCGAACGCCACCTAGTTACATAAGCATTTACCGGGTATTTTAAACTCATAGAAAATTATGACTCTTATTACTGTAGTTTTAAAATAACTTCTGTATAATACCGGTTCTTGACAATTGCTCGATTTCGAGCAACAGGTACACTAGTTATATTTAATATTTGATCTATAGCCAATTTTTAAGGTAGGTTCTGAACCGTAGGTCAACACAATTAATTATCAAAGACCTTTGGTGATTGGCGGGGTTAATACAAGCTGTATGTTGAACGAATCAGAATTTCCCCCGTAGAATTAATCCTTCTATTAACAACACAATAGAGCTTGAAATTGCTAGTGGTTTATTAATACATAATGATGGATCTGTCTTCGTTTGGATTAGACAGTTGATTGAATGGACTAGGCTGGTTGTTACACAGTAGGTGTTATACATCAAGACACATTGTTGTCTATTGATTCGATGGATGAAGGTCAATATTTTTGGTAAACACTTGCGTGGTGAAACTCGTGAGGTTAATAATATACTTACCCTCTCTTAACCTGTGGCCACTCAAGTCCAAGTTGATTTTTGGCCTCAATAAGTTCTATGGACTTTTCTATCTTCCACCACGTCGAATTTACCAATCCATATCCGAGGGTTTTCGTTAGATTTTTGTTTCGTAACGATTGCTTCAAGATATGTCCTATATTGTCAATCTAAATACAGAGCCAAAACACAGACAAAACTTGAGCTGCATTTTCTCCGAAAAGAATAAACCTCTAAGGCACTGCTCCGAAAAGAATACGCCTCTAAGGCACTGCTCCGAAAAGAATACGCCTCTAAGGCACTGCTTTGAAAGTGTAACACGCAGTGGTCCTTTCAGAGTTATGCACATCGGAGTTATACCTTTCGGAGGTACATCTTTTGGAGCACCGCTAAACTAACAGCTACGAGTGTGTTTCAGAATGGCGGCGGACGGATCATGAGTGATGAAAGCATTAACGAAGGGCTGCTGGAGAAGCTGCGGGTTTGTGCGGTCAAACCTGGGGAGAACATCGAACAGCTGAGGTCGGTGACAGCGAGGCTGCATGGCAGAGCGGCGTCACAAGGTGAGAATAGCTAGGCTGCAAGGAGAAATAGTTGTAGAGTTGATTCGGTAGAGGTATAGTCTATATTCTTATGCTTTCTACCTCCACATGCTAGAACGGAAGGCTCTACAAAACTGTTGGAAGGCCAAACAAGAAGAGTCAAGCATTTTTCACGTAGCTTCAACTGCAACCTGGGACCTCGGCAACCTTAGCCTCAAAGTAGGCTATCAAAACTTCATCTGCGGGAGATGACCACGTCGTTCACTTGGAAAAGATAATGACCGACGTTTCTGCAAAGACGTGAATTCTTTGTAGTAATCCTCCTCGGTAAAATTCACCTTGATCCACTATCTTCGTCAATTTAAGCACGCGGACATCGCCCGAAGGGCCAAAGATCGATTCGACAGCAAATGTTGAACTCAGATTGAAACATATCCTTCCATGGTTCACATAGTTTCAGGAATCAATTTACTGTATGTTCGACATAACCACTGCAAACCATTGTCCATCCAGTTCTTTAAGGCTTGTTGAGAATATTCTGGAAATACCGTTAAATCTGGTCTAGTTGTCTTCAACCAACGTCGTCTTTCGAGATGCAAAGCCATACTACATGTTTGATAAACCTGGCGATCGGCTGCCTCTTTTTACATCGCATTTCACCGTCCACACGACTGAGCTACCATGAGTGTATTATAGGATAGTAGTCGTACGTGTTCTTGTATTACTATGTGTGTTGAGAGGGTTCAACAGCAATGTTCACACCTGGCTGTGCTCTGTTGTGGTTTGGCGAGTGTCCCCGCTTCATTGTATTTTACTTGGGCTGACTCCATCGTTACCTAACCACCATTATTGCACGTTGCACAGCAGCTTGACGACGGGGCACGCTTCTTGAACATACTGGTGGTTAGAGCGCGGGACTCCGGTTCCCGGGGTCCCGGGTTCAAACCCTGCCAAATCACCAATGGATTTTATATAAGCGATAATGCCGTAACCCCTAGGTCCAGCCTGAAGTAATGTGAAAAAAAATTCCGGGCTCGTGAAAAAAAATCCTACAGGCTAGGTGCAGAGGGTCGCAGCATTATCACATAGATAACAGGCATTGCTGTTTAGCGGGATTCGAACACGGGACCTCTGGGACTAAACCACCGTCCTCTACCACCAAACCATCTTGCTTCTCAATATCGACAACAATAATGAGGAAAATAATACCAAAATCGGCTATGTTTACTTAATTACAAAATAAATCATCCTGACTCTAATTTGATTCAATTAACCTATTTGTTTCTGTGGATTTATTTTGAAGTCTTTGTACCGTAAGACCATTAGGTTGGGAATGTTGTATTCAAATTTACTACGAACAGCTGTTCCACATTACACAGTTGGGTTGCCATCGTATTGTTTGTTATTGTCTGATTCAGACCCAATTATATCAGTCCGGAGGTCAGCCAAATATTTTAACGACGAGAATATTTTTACAAGTGGATTGTATTTGGCGGAGGTTGAATTTTTTAATTGCGTTTAGCAATGTGCTGAGTCGCTAAAAACTAATACTTTTGGATTAAAGGAGTACATAGATACTGTACCCCATTGCCAAATTAAAGCTATTGCTGATTTAAGAATAAATACCCCCACCTCAGCAAACATGCAGACCGAATTTCCATTTGCCTGATTAGATTTTTACCTAAATCTATTTAAATAACATTAGGTTTAATGAGTACCTAGGTCTGCTGATACAGGGAGGGTAATAAAGTGTGTTTTAGTAAAATACTGTATCGATAGCTTAGAATAAAATAAATGCATTTGCCAAGTTTGTTGTTACATATTAGGCAGTTATTTAAAACCGTATTTAGTTCGTCTGTTTTGATTCTTAAAAAAGGCCAACAAAAAGATGAATAAGTGTTTATTTATAATACAAGTGCTAACACACAGCGTGTATTGGAATGTAAACAATTTGAATTGACAATGAACTATAAAGTGTGCCCTGTTGAACAGGGACAGTATTAACAGTTTATCGACTTTTATTTCTGTTTGGATTCTTTTCTACCCCCCCTCTACTACTTTGTACTAGTATAATTTCTTAGTTTAGATACATTACTGTCAACAAATATTCAGTTGTAAGATGAAAACATGAAAAATAAGTTTTTTCCACTGATACTCTAAAAATACAATGTCAGTAGTAAAATTCAATGTTCTTTATTTGAATGTCAAACTGTAATACTCCAACTATCATGATCAGCGAAATTGGAAAAATGTACATTTTGAACTTGTAGCACACTATTAAGATGCTCATTCAATTATCTTCTCCAGCTGATCCATATAGGATGTATGCTATATTATCAAAAGGTAGAGAGCGAAATGATCTAGTGGTAGAGCGCGAGGCTTCGGTCTCCGAGGTCGTGGGTCCAAATCCCTGCAATCAACAAAGGGTTGTAGCTTTGTGGTAATGATGTGATCTTCTAAGCCTAGCCTTTGGAATGGTTTAAACGGTTTCGGGAGCCTAGCGTCCTAGGATGAGGACATCAAAATACAATGATACCGAAGAATTAATGGAACTAATTCTAAGTCTTGTGACATCTTACTCGAAACCTTGGCGCCGTTTGTACCATTCCCACCAAAGTTTTCCGACAGTAAATATAGCAGACGGATTTAATTGGATAAACATTAGACTCACGGAGCCGGCCAAAGGGGCGAAATTAACGACGACTTTCGTTTGAAGCGTTGGCAAAATACGCGGACATTTTGTTTTAATTAACGATTAAGTGTGATATTTATATCTTTATGTTTACATTTAGTCCAGAGTGTTCATGAGGTCGTTATTTTAGCAGCCGTAGTTGAGGTTGGGGTTCGCATTACAGATTTATTTCTGCACAGAAGCACAGAAAACATACCACAGAAGATTCCTGCCATGTCGTACACGGTTTATAAAAACTGCAGTCTTCTGGGATGTCTGATTCTTCGTGATGTTCCAATCCAGAGCTGAAACCTTACTGGACTGAGGCTATTTTAGGACTTAAGGTGCATTGTCCCTGAAGCGACTCTTGCGATAGTAGCTGAGCGACAGTAGCTCAGCGATAGTAGCTCAGCGATAGTAGCTAACCATGTCATTGTCCCAGAAGCGATTGTTCTAGAGCGATTCTGTTCATTAGTTTGTTGACTTTCGAGTGAATTGGTGCTACTGTAGTGCCATGACACCAGCTAATTTTAAAACGTTTTTATTAGCTCACTTTCTTAGTCCGGTACAAACTTTGCAATCAATAACTAACTTCCCGACGAGCTAGAGAATTGAAACTTTAAAAATAGCTCACAAATGGATGACAATGCAATATACCATTTAATTTTCATATTCGCCTCGGGCTAAGCCCCATGGGCTTCCAAATTTTTCATGTTTAAATTTTGGAAGAATGTAGGCCTAAATATTTCAATTGAAGTCAGCTGTAAATACTAAAATTTGACAGTTCGAAGGGCAGAGGTTAAGAGGTACAGGTTCTGCTCCCGAGAGATTCTAAATATAAAATAAGCAGCTCAAAGGAAGATAAAACATATGATTACAGATAATAAGTGTTTGGTTATGTATTGACAGGCCATGTAAAATAGATTTAACATATTTACACATTAAAGACTAAAAAGTATAAAATAATTATAAATAAAAAATAATTTTAAAAAATACCACGTTTTTAAACGCACTAAAAAGTAAAAATAATTTATAAATATGTGGAGAGAATAAATACTTGTAAGATTTAAAACGATAAAACGTGGGGCGCATGCAATGGATAATAATACAGTAGTTCAATAAGGTGAAGATAAATTGTAAAATTAGTATGCGCCCCACGTTTTTCTTTAAATCTTCAAGTATTTATTCAATACATATGTTGTACTTTATAATGCGTTTAAAAACGTTGCATTTTGAAAAAGTTTTTTTTATATTTATAATTTATAATAGTAGTGATCTATAATATTAAAACGAAAGTGTGTTTTTTTCGTTCACGATTCTGAATCAACCACTCGACGGATTTTCACGATTTTTGTGTTGAAAGAAAGATAATTTTGAAAACTAGGGAATGTCGAAGCCATAATTTTAGTTTAGGGTCCCAGTTTTTTAGAAATTAAGTTTTAATTTTTAAAAAGTCTAGCAGCCGACGCTAAGATTCTAAACTAGCTTTTGGCATAAAATAATTTGCTTAACATAACAGCTGTAAACATTCAGCTTTTGTGTCACAAATTCAGCATTTGGATAAAAATGTAAAGACATACTTAGGGTTGACTTATTTATACTATGTGTAATGCAAATCATTGATACGTTCAATTCTTCTGTAAGAGGATGACAGATTAATTAAATTATACATAGTAAAATACTAGGATGTTCAAATTATTTTTTTAAAGCAATCTTTGTAATCTTTGATTTGTTTTAGAGCAATATAATTAGTTTTAACTAACAGCTGGTTAAATATAAACTTTAGAACTATGAGGTTATTTTATTTACTCTTATTTTGTCATTGATTATAGGAAATAAGTAAGATTAGTAGAGATAATTATACCACAGTTTAAAATAGTTTAGACCGAAATTAATTAAACCACAGTACAAATCGAGGCTCTGTACACGAGTCTTAATAAAAAAGGATAAATGCAAATTATTTTACTATTCCATATTTCGAGGAAAAAATAGAAAAATAACAATGTTTACATGTTTTAATTCTTCATGGTAGCTTTTTGTTTACAATTAATGTTTGTCTTCTTTAACTTTGTTTGGATTAGGCCCGGAAATATTGATGTCATAAAAAGAAGATCAAGAATAATCAGGAATCACGATTTTAAATTACCACCACAACCTCAGCCGAATTTTATACAAAGATTGAACACAACGTCATCATTGACCTAGGATACTGCAATTAGACAAACCATCCTTTTATGAAATCATGTACAGTGTGGTTACGTTTGGGGGTGCCTATCAGCGCCCCCAAACGTGAAAATATCGCTTTCATTTCAACTATGAATATATTGTAGTTTAAATGAACTAATATGGGAAATTACGATGTACACTTATTCAATGAGGGTGGGTAATTATTAAGGATAGAACTGATAACTGTATGGATAATAAACATTCACAATTACGTCATTAGCTTTACTAGCGTGTTTACTTTTTATATTCCTGCTACATGTGACCAGTTCTTTTTTCAAATGAATGTTATTTGAACCAAACAGCTGTTTCAAAACAAACTGTTATTGTTTTTACTTTTCTTTGTTTACACTTATTTATTTAGCAATTAATGCAGTGATATAGATGTAAAGGATAGGTGTGGCGATTTATGTGTACTGTGAATTTTATTGGATATTATCGTTTTAGGTCGTTTCTATTCAGACCTACTGGAAATTGGGTGTATAGTAGTTGTATTGTGGAATAATTATGGAAGAGGCAGGTATGCTATGGAAGGTGGTATAGTTGACTAAGTCTATACACTTTTCAATTGACTATTACTCTTTCTACTGTAGGCTACTTATAATCAGTGTGCGTCTGTGCGAATCGGCTGCAAATCTCATTTCAACGCTTTTCACATCGTAAAAATTGCAGAATTGCTGTTTTATTGTAAAATTATCGGATTTAAAATGCATATCGTATAGGTCTATGATGGAATAAAAACATATTTGGTCACACAACATTTGTTTACAAGATGATTTTTCACATTAAAACCGCAAGAAACTTTGTCTTTATATGTGTAAACTAGCTGAACTGAATTGTACACGGTTTTAACTGACTACTGAATTCCCGTACGTAGGACGGGCTAACACCTCGTTTAATATTATGTACATATCTCATATCTTCTTCAGGGGTAAAAAGCAGTTTAATATTCTTTGAAGACATTACGACCGAAACCCGTCCACACCTACAAATCGCTCAGCGACTGCGACTCTGACTCCCCTCAGAGCAGACCCGCTACAGTCGCTGTGTTCAGCCGCTAGCCGCTCGAGTCGCAGTCGCGTCAAGGACAATGGTCCCATTTGAAACAACGCTAACCAGTGCTCAGCTACTATCGCTGAGCTACTATCGCTCAGCTACTATCGCAAGAGTCGCTTCAGGGACAATGCACCTTTAGTCCTCTTCAGCCATCAACAGTTAGTGAGTCGGTGGCTCAGTCGGTAGCGTCGCAGACTTCGGGCCCAAGGCAGCGATGTCGTGGGTTCGGATCCTGGTCACTGCCGATAACATTTTATCAGTACAGTTCACTTTTGTACTGTACCGGCTCACTCCTTGCTTTGCTGTAAACGATCCACGCACGGGCGCTTAGTCTATGTGGACGGGCAAATGCAAGGTTAGAAGAGACCGCCAACCTCTTTAAAAAAAAAAAATCCTGGGATGTCTCAAAAGGAATTCTTATTTACTTCGGTAGTAACAAGTAGTTGTCATGTCTTTCATGTCACAACATCTGCAAATCCGCATGCAAGTGTCTCTTTCAACTCTAAAACTACTTTCTTTGAGATCTGCTCCACTAAACAGAGTTTCTTTTTAAATGCTAAGCTTTCTGTGTGCTCATCATCAATAGCTTACTGTGTAGCTTTGTCTCTAAACTCTAATGTAATTTAGCTCATAACCGTTGGCGTATCCACTTTGGAAATCCTTGCACTTTTAATAATATTGATAAAACTGTTGCTGGTTTTGATGTGTTTTAGATTGCGCTTGAGTTCATATGGATTAAAAAAAAGAAGCGGTTAATATTATGGAATGTTGGACTATATTTGACAATTGCAGTGTAATATGTTTCTGTTTGTTATGAGATTTATTCGTTTATCGTCCAAATTAATAGACCATTGTTCAATTGAGTTTTGTCTATTAGCGGCCGTGTTGTACTCACTTAGGAATGTTTATTTGAGAAGACAATTTAAGTATTTAGTACTTTGTTTGAAATGTAAGAAAAAATCAGTAGCATATTAAACTGCTTTTTTTTATACATTGAACTCTACACTTTCGACCCAGTCATATCACAGAATGTTAGTTTGTTTGGGAGTGAACTTACTTATCTGATGTAGTGGTGAATTATTTCAAATACAATTAGTTGTCCATTGTGAGTTAAATGGACAAAACTGTAGGTCTCTAAAGGTGTTTTTCGTTCTCTCAAGATTTTTAATTCTGACCACTCACGTGAAATCGTTGAAAGACACAACTATTTAAGGGATTTTCAAACGAAACCTAAATAATCACTTTTGTAATGGTTTATGTTGTTCTTGGTCTCGAAAAGCGTATTATTAATATAACGATTGTCAGTATTAACTTTACAAGAAGATTCGATAATTTAATATAAGACCAGTAAAGTAAGCTATTTTCCAATAAAGCTTCTGTATGTTCCATGAATACGACAGTTTGTTTTGATTACTGCGATTTGTTAGATTACTGTGAAGTATTAACAAATTTTAATAACATAAATATTAAATATCTTTATAATTTAAAAAGAAAAATGCCATAAGTATGAAAGCAAACGTGTTATTTCAGTGTTATAACGATTACGATGCGATACGACAGTGCATGCGATTGAACAGACATTCGTGAAAAGCAATGACAGAACGACGCGAACTGTCAGAAACCGTTACAAATGTAACTGTTACAGTGGCGGAACAGTGAAAGGAAATACAATACCTGTGACATGCATCCAATATGTAATTTCGATGACATGATGATACAGCAGTGACAATTTTCAGTGGTTTGATCAGTAGAGCTAATGGCGTCCCCATCTTAAATAATTGAGAATTGATAATTGAATTAATAGTGTCATATGACCTGAGTCAGGTATTCAGGTATTCCTGAATTGCGCCAACTACTCCAGGGATCCACCCGATACGTTCACTGCACCAAGTGGCGGCCCTGTTTGATTGTATAGTTGAGTAGGTTAGGTTAGGTTTAGTTCGTTTAGGTTTGGTTCGGTTAGGTTAGGTTAGGATAAGTTAGGGGGATGACATGTAAGCAAGGACATTTCTTGTGCTGGCAACTTACCCCTTATATGGCTTGGGCTTGGCTATAATAATTAAAATTTGTTGAGACCCTCTAAGGGCTAGGCACAATTAAGTAACCCTTTGGCATAATTAATACACGACCTGGCGAATACGAATCTTAGACAGTGATGTTTTGTGTTTCGTAAAAGTGCTTCATCAGAATAATCTAAAATTATTGCCAAAAGTAGATTCGGAGAGACAAGGCCAATATTTAAATCACTGTGGATCTTCTGATGCCAGAATACACCGTCAATCTCATGCCAACGAACATTGCAAATGCAATCAAACTAAATAAAAAAAGATCCACGGATAACACAATTAGTGGATTCTCGGGCAGCGGTTTTGGCGCGAGTGGCGATCAGATGTTCAAGCCGTCAGCTGTTTCATTGAACTTGAGACGTGAACAGTTGCTCCTATGGCCGAGGTCCAGAGACTCGCCTGTTGATAAAACAGTTGCCAACTGAACCATATGATATTGCTACGGCGCTAAACTCGGGTTGAGTTTGTTGTCAGTGGACATATGGTGTAAAACGGCAATGTTTTTGTTGTGTATCTTAACTTATAACAGAACTGACCGTGTTACTATCTCTGATGAGATGTGTTATGATTGGAGTAGGAAAATTTAAGTCTATGTCCAAAGACGTGAATAAAAGCAAGTTTAAGTAACTTAAAAATATCGACAATTAAAACCTTCTACCAATCACACACAAAGTACACTTACATGGATAAATTAAGATTGATATAACTTATGTGTAAATAAAATCGTTTTGGTTGGTTTACGATTAGTAAATTGTTTGACAATTTTATGTCGGATATTATAAAATCACTCTAGCTCTTGAAGCCTTAGTGCCTTAGGTTTATAAGCCTTAGTGAAACCCCTATAATTAATATATTTATTGAGTGGCTTTAAGTATATGGATGGAGTTATACAAAACAGAGAACGTTCTACTCGGCTGGGAGACCTCTCATTTTGTTGTTTTATGTCTTGTTGGTAGGTTGGTCTCAGTTAGGCCATAAACTCCTGAATCTCTAATATTTAGTTAGGTTCATAAGTCAAATCAATTTGCTATTGTAGTTATGTAAATCCCAACCTACATACATACTCATGTTCTAACCCATGTGCCCTCATATAAAATAGTGCATTTTTTAACCCTCTAAAGTGAAAATATTCTAACAACGTAAAAATTCGATTAAACTGCGATGCTCTAGATCGAGTCTCTATCTAAGAAATCGTCAGCGAAGTTGAAACAGCACGCTAGCACTATTAAACTTGTGTACACTTGGAAGTTGAAAAGCGAAGACTGGATTGGTCCGTGTGACACGAAAGCTGGCGAAATCTGGGAAACTATCTGTCACAACATGCATGACACTTTCATCCAGGACAAACTGGCGGAAGATTACTTCACGACATGTGGTTCAAATCCCGCCAATCACCAAATGCTTAAGCTTTAGCGATGCAATAATGTTGTGACGTGGTGATACGGAGCTGAGACCGTTTCCAAATTTCTTTGGAAGCTGAAGAAGATAAAATCCGTTTGTATTAGACAACTCCACACAGAGAAGTAATACCATACTTGTCTCCATAACTTTTTTTCCTGTGGTCATACGAAAATCAACTATTAGCATTATTACGTCATAAGCTCAGTAATAGAGATTACCTATAACATATTGAACGGTAAGTATTTCGGCGATTGAATTTTTAGCAATTGGAAATTCCTGAATTCCTAGTTTAAAATAGAATTTTATAATAAAGGCGACGTGTCCAACCAAATACAGGAACCCTTAACACAATGCTTTTGTGTCTCTAAATAGGTTTCATATACTTTTTTCAAGTTTGACGTAGTTTTTGTGGATTTTATTTTATTTTGGTTTTTATAAAGTCAACATACCTGGGTGCGTATTTTAAGGCAAAGTATGGGGCTATATCGCTTTTGTTCCGCCGTTGAAGGCTAATTTCTTCATATCACTTTTGTTCTGGAGGTCAGCAGGTAGATTTCGGGACTGGCCGAAACATCGCTTTTGTTTCGCGGACATCTCTCTTTTTCCGCAAGAGCTGGTTGTACTCCCCCTTCCCCAAATCCTCTCTTTTGCCCTCCTCCTAATTCTTTCTTTCACGCGGGGTTTAAAATTCGTAAAAAATATCAATAATTTAAATAACTTAACCTAACCTAATCCAACCTAACCTTACCTAACCTAACCTATGAAAAAAGTACTGTATTAGGAGGAGAGCGAAAGAGAGGATTTGGGAGAGTGCACCCTCCTTTCTCGGAGAGAAAGAGATATTTCCGTGGAACAAAACCGAAGTTTCGGCCGGCCTATAAATCTACTTTTGACCCCCGGAACAAAAGTGATGTAAAGAAATTAGCCTTCAACCGCGGAACAAAAGCCACACGCATGTATGGAGTATGGATAGAAGATAGCCGTCTCACCTAAGGCAATTTACCCGTATTTTTTGAAATCTCAATGATGAATAACAACACCTGGGTAGTATTTTGAGTCCTAAATTCAACTGACTTTACTCAGCATCGAACTGGCGACCCTTTGATTGGAAGGCTAGCCATATAACTACACAGCGACCAGGGATACAGAATGAGAAATAACATATTTTTGCGTGCCTATTATTTGGAAAGTTTTAATCTTACCACTAAATATATAATAGTAGTTTTACAGCATATATTCGATGCTGCCAAAGTCCATTCTATTATAGAAAGGATTCTTTTTTGTTGTTGATAAAAAGTCATGGAGTTTCACCTTTAAAAGAAAATGTGGTTCTATAAACAACAAATAAATAACTTCTTGATCAGCATTGTACGTGTTCGCCCATTGGGTCTGATAATGATTGGAGTGTCCAATCGAAATCGATCACCACTTGCCATCTTTTTGTATATTTACCGTTTTGTGAGTAGCAGTATAAGCGTAAATATATGTTTTAAGTGTTATAAGACGTCTCTTTAATTACTTTCCGTAACAACAAATACAATGAACACATTTGAAACACTGCGCTAGGTCATATCATTTCCTATCTCGTTGTATATGTAACATTTTAGTACAGTAGCCAATTTAATGATATTTGAGACTGGGAATTGTAAATTACTGAGATGAAATGGAGATCTGCCAGAGAGTAATTTCTGCTTCTCATCTGAGTTCTCATGTGTTGCTTTTGCCACCAGAAGCTGCAATCTGCCAAATAATATTTTTCTTTACGAAAATACACAGCCATGAAAACAGCTGGTGTGGTTAAAAATACCACTGTTTCACAACTGTAACTTTTCAAGAATTAGTTTTTTGTGCAAGGTCATAATTACGATTTACAATGATTATAAAGTAAATCAGCCAAAATAAGATAAAAATGTTAGCATTTCTTTTAAATCAAAATTCTGGATTCCATCTTTAAGATTATACTATTTTTTTTAATTGTTTATTTCTTTGGAGGGTTAAAGAATACGTTTAGTTTTTCTTAAAATTTTGAAACTTGGAACCCTGTACCATGAGAGGGAGAGAGAGAGAGAGAGAGGAGAGAGAGAGAGAGGGGGAGAGAGAGGGAGAGAGAGAGAGAGAGAGAGAGAGAGAGAGAGAGGGAGGGAGAGAGAGAGAGAGAGAGAGGGGGGGGAGAGAGAGAGAGAGAGAGAGAGAGAAATTCTTTATTTATACACATTATTTTGCAGCAATACATTAAGAAATAAAAATATCACATGGGTCACAATGACCTGTGCGTGATAGAAATGAATACTTGAACAGAACCGGTATGGATCATAAACATAAACAAATAGCTTTGCTGGCCCAAACCCGAATCCTATACTAATAGCATTAACATATATATGGTTTAGGCAGCTCGATTTAAGTAATGTTAAATAATGTTTAATTTCAGGCCAGTTATATCATTTTTTTATGTTTATGATCCATACCGGTTTTGTTAAAGTATTCGTGCCCTGTCCAAATAACATGAAATTCGTGCATTAAGTTTAACTAGTGTACATGTTGCTCGAAATCGAGCAATTGCAAAGAAGTAAAGTAGTTACAGTATTTAAAAACAAATAATTAACTTATTTAAAAACGAATAAAAGTCATAATTTCCGATGAGTTTAAAAGACTCAGCTCATAGATTACGTGACTAACAGTTACATATAATCAACATTTCTAGTAAATATTTGATCATTTTTCAAAAGCTGATCTGGTTTTTTAGTGTATTCTACATATCTTTCCCACTTATAGCCGCATTAGGTGGTCCAGGTTGACCTTCGTCAATGATAATGTAGTCTGCATAGTACTACCCGTTGTCGCTAGTATGTTTACAAATTTCAGTAATTTTTTATAGCGATGACATTTTGTTTACATTACTTAAGAACTGCCTGATTTTCTGCATAACCTCTCTGTCATAATTTTATTTGCTTCAATTGGCATTAATTTGGCTACCTAGTTACTGTTATAACGTAAGTTATATTTACCTGAAAAAAATGCAGAATTGAAAGGCCAAATGTCGTTCAGATGGTTTTTTGTTTCCCTTAAATGTGAATAATGCAAATCCTTCAGTGAAAGTTTTATTAATGTTTCGTGGATGTAGTCATATTATTTTAAAATCACTTGAATTTTATGAAAACATATATTTAATGTCCTTGCCGTACCAGTTTAATTAGCCCTAGAGTGTTTTCCTTTGCCAATCATCATAAAGCTCTATTCCTTTTTATTTTACTATTCTTCAAGCAATTAGTTATATATTTTCCAAACGACTTTTCACTGTCCAACACCCAATATAAGTAATTCAAAATAGTAACACTTTGGCTAACATCCCTGTTCATTGTTTGTGGGAATCGTCATATTGTAAGTGCTCTTCATTATTTAGGATGATAACGATAGTAAATAGTTTTTTTTAAATCTCTATTTTTTCTACTTGGTGGTGTTCTATGACTATGTGGTGTCCTATGTTTCCATGGTAAAAAATCGGTTCTTTCAATTATTGCTCAAGAAATACAGTACCCTGTCAATTCATTTTTCTTTTTTGGTAAAATATATCAAATTGCCCAGGCTTTCTCGATTTTTTACATTGGAATAAAGTACGAATGTAAATTAAAGTAGCAAATATTTAATTTCAACCAAATCAGTAAATGTAACCTATGCGTTTCGTTGAATTGGAAAATAAATAACAGCAATTAAATTATACAGCTGATCAAAATGTAAACAATTATGTTCTTCATAAGGATAACATGGGAACTTTCAAAGCCACTGGGGCAGAGCGCAAGGGGCTTTTTCGAAAATGTAAGGCCAGTTTGCAAATCTACGCGACACGCTCTTTCCAATGAGACGTCAATGGATAAAATCGGTTAAGAAATGGCGAAGGAGTTCAACCGACAAAGTTTCATGTAGCGTATTAATTATATAGATTGTATTTCTACTATAACTAAAATACACTATAGCAATTTGACGATCCTCCAAATAAACAAAAAAGTGTCGAAATCTATATTTCATAACAGTTAACAGTGATAAATGTTTCGCCAGGTTTTATGAAATTACCGATTTTTTTTAGTATTTATAACAAAACATTGTATTATAGAAAAGTAATGATTAGATAACCGGATTATTTTTCTCCATGGAAACTTTTATAAGAAAATCAGCATTCAAAACCTTACCTGATACCTTATGCCATATTTTTCGTATTGAATTATGAAAACGAGAATATTGCATACTTATGGGTGCAATAACTTGAGACCAACAACTGTTTAATACAATAAAGTGCTCTCCCACTGTTGAATTTTTATTCCGTTTTCTTTTCCACCATCTTACCAAAAACGGTTTTGCACTTCCACTGTTGAATTTTTATTCCGTTTTCTTTTCCACCATCTTACCAAAAACGGTTTTGCACTTCCACTGTTGAATTTTTATTCCGTTTTCTTTTCCACCATCTAACCAAAAACGGTTTCGCAGAAACGATGTGAAGATCGCTAGTGGCCAATACTTCCCAAGTGTAAATCAAGATTTTTTTATCAAGTACCATCATTATCTTGATAACAAAGAGTGTTTAAATTTGTAAAGAAAATTGTAATATACATTTTGTTAATGTTCCCAAATAAACTGTAATTCTAATGATATTTGTCTAAAGTAAGGGAGTATTGAGTAGAATAGTTTGTGAAAATCATGTAGAAACAATATTATGCGTAGATTTTGTGGTATTTTTGTCGAGGACATTCTTATTCTGTGTACAAAACAGTTTGTTTATAAATACAGTACTTTAGCGTTAATAGTCAATTCAACTAACCGCCGCGCTGGTCATTTTGCCAAAAGTCTTGACGCAAACCAGTCTTTCAATTTTGTTGTTTGGCCAGCTTCTGGAAATATAATGCTGGCATAATTACATACTATGGACTTTACATGTTCAGTGTTTTCAGTTCCGTTCCAAGATACTACCGACCTCTTAGCATGAAGTGTTGAAAAATGTACACAAAGCTAAAACTAGACTAATAAGAATGTCCTCATGGGCTTATCCCAACTCCGCGCAGTGGTCAGAAATCTGTCAAAACCGACTGTCCAACTCCGCGCAGTGGTCTCTTCGGATCCCTCGTGGCACATGTCCAACTCCGCGCAGTGGTCAATTTTGGCTTTCAAAGCCCTGACGGCTGAGAGTTGGTGTTTGAACTTTGAAATTGTGTTATACTTTATGTTATGTTTATCATTTATAGGAAAGGAAAAGGGATAAGATATACCTAAAACAGGAGATGAAGCATAAAAACCACTAATATAAGAAGTTTTAAAAAGTCCGTGAGAAAGAGTGACCGTGAATTTATACGTTCCAAATTCTACAATAGTCCATCATTCATATTACTGGGCTTATGAGCTCTCTGAACTTTAGTACCAAGTTCAAAAATATTAGTTTTGTATACAACCGCAGATTACTATAACAAATTAGCTGTAATCTCTGTTTCATACAACAGTTAGCTACACTCCCCAAATTGGAAAAAATGGCCGACAAACTTCTATGTTTTTTATGACTTGCAATACAAAATTATATATTATATCAATACTTAAAGCAGTATAGGAATTTTAATAAAACTTCAGACTTCAAAATTGACTTTATATTTAATTACTCTACGTAAAAAAAATGTTCAAAATTCCAGGACAAGTGAGCCAAAATTGGTGGCTTTTATCATAGACAAAAAGAATATTTCATTCTTTTTGTCTATGCTTTTATCAAACATTAATAAGAATCATATATCACAAATTAACATCAAATTAATCATCGTCAACATAAACATCGTGTATATTATTTACAAAACAAAAAACAACAAAAAAAGAACAATCCATTTAAATATCTGGACTAAAAATAAAATACAAATTATTAGCCTACTAAAATTGTATAAGTAAAATATTTACAAATTTACAAAAGTTACACTTATTTCAAACCATAATAAATTTAAATTAATATAGTTAAACAATAATTATAAGCTTTAAAATGCGAAGCAATATTAACCTTAGTAAAACATTTTACAATCGTAAATATTTTAAAAACCACATTATCGGTAAGTAATATTTAATTAATTTTCCAGTAAAACTAAATTACATTATTGGCAAACCTCAAAAACAAACTTATACTTTAAATTTGATTACAAAAAGAATTTTAAAATGTTTCCTTTGTTAAATGTTAATGGAAGAGATTATTAATTTTTGTTATTCATTAAAAAGTCCATTGTAGCCACTTTTAGATGCAGAGCAAACTTTTTTTTTACAAAAAAAGAGGTTACAGCGAATTTGCTGTATATTGCTGCATAAAAAGGTAAAATCCGTGATCGCAGCACACAAGTGTAACGTAAAGCTCATGAAATCGTTAATAAAATGTATTATTAAATAATTGTGAACTGTGAATTTCAGAAACTTTCATACGTATCCACTCTTCGTACGGACTTTTTGAACTTCTTACATAGTGGTTTTTAAGTTTCACCTCCAGTTGTGAATCTATAATTTTACTTGTATAATAAGCTAAAATATTTCGTTTACGTCTTATTAAATGGCGCATTTGACGTCGATGAAGAGGATTTTCATTGAAGCCAGACCCAGACCAACGTTTTAGTGAATTTCCCATATAGGGAATTAGTTATTACCGTAGGTATTGTGGTAAGACCTACCTATTATGGTAACCCACTGATTTAATTTTTCGTTTTTATGTCCCAAAGGCCGAAAACACCATCCGTTCGAATTCATATATATGTTTGATGTATGTATATGTCAGTTAGCACGATAATTCGAGCAAAAATAAATTTGGTATGAACGTTAAGCCTACATTTATTCGACCGAGTTCACGAACCAGCACGATCGGACCATGAAAACTGGGGTTTATGATGAAAAAAATCGAGTGTTCCCAACTTTGACCCTAAAAGCATACATTTTTGCAATTTATTTTGAAAGCAATTTGTAGAGCTTAAAGACAAATAATTTAGTATATCGAAGTGTTATTATGCACCATAATAGTTACAGATAAAATGCCAAAAAATTTTAATTTTATAATTCCCATGTTATTCTTATGGAGAATACGTAAATTTTTGTATTTTCCTGTAAAAGGAGTGTATTTTGATTAAATTTGGAAATGCATTAATTTTACACTTAACTATTGACATTTCACAAAATCACTTACTACCCTGCCTCTTGCAGCAAACCTATGTGTACTCATTAAACTAATGCTATTTAAATAGGGAATAAATAGTATATTTTGAAAGAGATGTTTTACTGGTAATGCAATCAGGCAATTAGAAGTTCGCTTAGTCTGCAGTTTTGGTGCGGCGGGATTGTAATAACAGCAGCAAACTTTTTGGAAACTTCAACTCACGTCCATGCAAATGTGCTGTAGCCTTTGTTTTGGTAAAAACTTTACCAAAACAACTACCGTAGATATTAGGAGTGGCCACCGCGCGGAGTTGGACTTGACACTAAAAGTGACCACCGCGCGGAGTTGGGCTGAACCCTTCGGGGGCCATAAAGCTTGTCCTCGGATTAAATTTGACCACTGCGCGGAGTTGGGCAATCCCCGTCCTCATTTGTTTGTGTGGAAATAAATTGAAATCTCCTTCTCTTTACCACTTGACACTTGATTAATTGGGGCAGCAACGCACTAAGTGTTTTAAGCTAATATTAGTGTAAGTTTAGAAGAGAAAAAGATGATCGCCAGATTTTGTTAATGAGAGTATGTTTCTATAACATGACCATACAAATCCCAATGATGATGGACAACTGTTTCTAGTCTCGGACCGTATACAACTGTAGGACAAAGTTCGAATTAGGCACTGTGAGACAAATTCACGATTAGGCACTGTAAGACAAATTCGCGATTAGGCACTGTAAGATTATGTATTATGAGACCCCACGCACGTTTTAACATAGCTTTTAATTTGGATGGTTTAAAAATTGTATTTCTCCACTCATAAAAAACAATACATCTGAATAGATTTTTCCATGTGACTTTGATCGTCGCTGCGTTATTGTTAACGTTCAAGCTTGTGCTGAATTTTAAATCTTCTTCACAACGTAACTTAAGCAGTTTTGTTTTTGTTTTCATTCTTCACAATCCAAGTAACAATTACAACAGACCTAGTGAGAGTTTATTTCTGTGTGTTGGCACTCGGATAATGCCTGTACATTTTCCAAGAACAATTAGTTGCATTACACACTCTCTTACATTTGTCAATTGTAGCTTGTATGCACGTGATCATCACGTACTATTAATGTTTGTAAAATATTAATGGAATATCAATCTGAAATCAAAGTTATTAAGTAAGAATAATTGTAGTACTTTTCTCTCGTCTTTGGTGGATTCCCTCTTAAATCACAACAATGGTTAACAAAAATTTATAATCAAATACATGGTGCACAAAACAGAATTTTATTTTAAATCAGCTGTTAGTTATACAACTATTTCCCGTTTTTAAAACGCAAACGCCTTTGTGAAACTGTACAGTCTGTAAACAAATTTTACTCATGGCCTAAACAGCGTTATTTTATAGATTTTTGCGGTAATTGTCCTTCGTGAATAGTGAAATCACAATGTTTTACCGACGTTTTGTAATCTGGTCCCGTCCTCAGGTGTGAAACCATCTATAACGTAACGTAACATTATTAGTACACAGAAGATTAATAGATTGGTACACAACCCCAGTCAAAGTTGGAAAACCACGAAAGAAAACCATAACAAAAATAAATAATAGAGCACAATGGAACAGTGTTTGATCAGCTGTTTTACCACACTTTATATATGCAAGTTTTCTGTAGATGCTACCATAGGTCAAACACACTCCCTTGCTACTTAATGCAGTTTTCCTCATGTGAACAACCGTATAACCTAACTCAATGGGGACGCAACAGTGTTTATTGAAGACCTAAGTTGCCATAGTTGCCACCTTGGTTAATCGTTATCGCCGGGGCCATAAAAGTGACCCAACCGTAGGAGCTGATGTTCATAAAGCCTCTAACAGGAATCCTCCTCTAAATATTCTCCGTAGGGTATTTATTAAGGTTAAGAGTGTATTGCAGGGTAAGTAGAGTATGAGAAGCTGGGGAAGAAGTTTGGAAATGTATTGAGTCAAGTTCTGAGAATCTCGGTGCCATAAGCTTTCGTTGATAGGGCGGAAGATGGTAAGGAATTTATAGCACAGACAATGAAAGGTATTATATTGTCTGTGTTTATAGTAATTTGTTGCTATAGAAGGAGGTTAGCAACACTTTTACCTTTTTCGTTGTGACAACCTTCATCCGCCAACTCCTTTTACAATATAGTGAGTGATAGGGCATTTTTTGGGGGATAAAAACGATTTATTGGGGATGTAAATTTAGCAAAGCGGCCTTCTCCTAGTCCGCTTGAGGTGAGGAGTCCTAATGACAATCGATAACGAAAAATATAGTAGCTAAATGATGTAGTTTTGTCACTGACGAAAAATCAGCTGTTTTTTTTTGTTGTTAGAACAGCTAGGCTAAGTTTCGAACTTAAACAGTGTGAACTTTAACAATTAGAATCCGGTATGCTTCAGTACTAAATTCGCAAAGAAATTACATTAAACTATATGATAAAAGTTAACGGTTACAATCTGTTGGCCATAGACTCGCAATTAATCAATAACAGTATTGGTAATTCATTTAACAAACATACGTATTTTCTAAGTGTCAAAGCTTCCACACTCTTTAATTGTTTAAACGGATTGTAGAATATCGAATCGATGTTTCTTAAGCATCGTTGGAAAGAGATCTCAATTGCATTGAGTTAAAAGTTTCATTGTTACAATCGTAAATATACCCTAAAATGTATTGAATCTTGGTAGCTTAGAACAAAAGCAATTTCATCAAACCAAAAACTGACAGTTTTACAACCCTAGATCATGTAAAGGGGATCATGTATTTAACATGTAATTAACGTGATGTGAAAAAACTATCACGCAAGCCGAATAACATGCAACACTGCAGAAAAGTGTCTTCACCACTTTGAACTGTAACTTAAATTAGTCTTTGATCACTTGGGCTACACGCACGGAATATCCGTTGTATAGTCACGGTAGACCCTTTGATGGCTATGGGGATTGTAATTTTTTGTCTAGCAGATTAAAATATATGCAAGTATTACCGTACCATCAATGTATTCCATAATTAAACAAATAGTTATTTGTGCAATTCGTGTGCAATGGTTGACAAGCAATCAAAGCAGTGTGATCATAAAATAAAATTTTCTCAATAGAACAAATTGAAAATCTTTGGCCTTCTCAGAAAAAAATGCCTCTAAATTTTGTTAGTGCTGTTTTTGTCAAGCCAAGAATGGTTCATATTGAGGTTCGTACTTTCCCCTATATGTTCATAGAACAGATTCTTCATTTGAAGTGAAATGTTTCTAATGTTATCATCTTCTGAACGGTTAAATTATCCTAAACATAAGTAACAATCACTTATGATGATTTAAAAAAAAATATATTAGTGCTTAAATAATTTTCACAGCAATGGGATTAGTTTTAAAACTTTTCAGCTGCATTGTTGAGGCGATGGAATAAACATGTCATTGTCAACTTAAAAGATAGAAAGTATGATTTTTACTAAAGCTCGATCTGTGAGGAGTTCAACTACATGTTCTATTTGAATGAAACATTGGATTCAGCTAGTACACATTCACGGATGTCCCACTTATAATTAAAATTGTATGGTATATTATACTAATTAATTAATTCTAGACTACATTTTGAAAATTTCTTTCGTTTTCCAGACAAGAACGTCAGAGAGGTGACCCTAGAACGGCTGAGACGCAAGAAGCCAGATCTGATAGCTCTGTTGCTCAACCTGCTAGAGGTAAGATGCTAAAAATATGATATTCATATTTTTTGTAATCGCTGACAATATTAGGTCTTTTTCGCCACACTAAACATATCTGTGTGTATCTTTTTAGACTAGAAAGACGTTCGACTTCTATTTTTACTTTCTCTGTCCACACAAAGTATTGATAAAGTATTGTTTTCGTAAAATAATTCAAGTTTGAGGTTTGGTTGGATATACTTTATATGTGTACTAAATCCTTGGTATATTCAGCCATTTTTTTATATTTGGATTTTTAATGGTGATTTTTTCATAAAACCCACAAAATAACGCAAAATCAGATTTAAAAGACTTCTCGTCTGGTTTTAATTCAAATTTAGTATGTTGTAGTCCTGTTAACTCTTAACAAAGTGTGCAATCCCCAATCTGGAAAAATTATTGTTCAAAAGTTATTGCAACTTTTTTGTTGTTTCCCATAAAATATTATAGTTACACCCACCACCCATGATAAGGGTTGTTAAGAAGCTAATAGGGGTAAGTATGTGTCATATTGATTATACTGATTATATACCGGGAAGAAGTGATTAATTTAAGCGGCGGTTCCCCAAAGCATCAAAGCACTAAAAAATCACGGAAGTCAAACTGTTATGACGAGACTCTGTGGAGAGGGGGGGGGGGGATCGTGCACAGGGGCGAGATACAGCTGGAAGTGGTTGATTTAGACGTTTATCGCCACCTGGTATTGGGCCAGGCACCGACGGCCCTCATGAGGTGGTGAGTCCCAGGTGCGGCGCACTGCGGCATAGTTCACGCATATCTACCGTCACGCACAGGGAGTTACGGCCTATCTATCCGGCTGTTTCCGCAAACCCCATCGCACAATTCACGCCTGTCTGGTTATAGCGATCGCGTTCATATGGAGCAGTTTGCGAGATCTATTTTGGACCTTTGTCATTTGGATGTCAATTGATGATGCTTACCAAAGGACTATAACATTTAGATTTAAAAAAAATTGTGTAGGTTTTTGAGGGTTCGGAGGACCCAGCCGTCATTGATTGGGTTTAAATGGTCCAAGCTAATGAAACAGCTGATCTGAGCCAGTACCAAAGCTACACAAGGCATCTCACTCCACTTCATTCTCCACTCATCCTTCACTCATATTTGGGTTCAATTACGTACCTAGATGGCGTCCCCATCTCATTTGATAATGATGATTAAAATTGACGTAGTGACGTTGTAACAAGGCCAGGGTTTGAGCCGTTTCCTAAAAAACTTCAAAAGTTCCATTAGCACAAGTTGACACAAATATAAAATAGGGAAAGTCCTACACCTTCGTAGTGTATACAGCAAAACAACCATGTTAAATACTGCGTGGCTTGGGTAGTTTTCTTTTATTACTAGAACAAATGATAATTGGATTTGAGTACTTTACCTATACATTTTTTTGTCTTTAAAACTCGTCATGTGATTTTACTAAAGAAAATACTCCCATTCTTAAAAATACTACGACAATATCAATTTGTTTGGCGTTTTTTCGATTCTTTTTTTACCCACGCCGCCATTGTCGTTTTTACGTTTATTGTTAGGAAACGGTCTAAAAACTGGTCTTGTCACAATATAACGTCGACCTTATTGGTAGACAGCCTTTATTAATCGTTAACAGAATGACAAGTTGATTCCAGAATCATTCTCGCTTGAAATCATACCAGCGACTTTCATATTTGAGATATTTTGTGTACACAATATAAGAGTTGAGACTAAGAAAACCCTATACACATGTTTAAATTAAATTGTTCAGAAGTTATATCAATAATTGTTGTTTACATTTGTGCGTTTTCCTCTTGACAGAAGATCCAAAGGTAAGCGTACGCCCTTGATTGTGGACTATCGATTAAACGTCGCAAATCAAGGTGAACATCTTGAATACTCGGGTAGTACGACGGTTTTGTGTTTATCCTACACAATTATGAGCAGAGAGAGGCCTAGCAAACTCACTACTTTGCACATATAAATAGAGCTTTTCTGAAAACATTTCATGATTTTAAAACACATAACTGTTAAGGAATATGTTAGAACTCTTGTTTGATAAACGTGGTTTATATGCTTCGTAGTTTTGATAAGTTTTGCTTGGATTTATTATTAAAGTACGCTACTTTAATTTAACTAGTGAACCTGTGCGGCTCAATGCCCCGCAAAATAACATATGAATTTAGAAAACAAATTCATCCTGTTATTAATATTGACTCGACGTCGAAAATTAAATACAGTAATAATAAAGCCTTAGAAGGGAAGCAGTCCAGTCATTTTCTAGCTGTATGTGTATTATATTTAGTATATTAATAAGTGTTCAAGTTCAAGTGTGTTCCTAGTTATTTGTTAAAGATTTTAAAACACATTTAACAAAACATTTTATCATATCAAACCAAAAGGCCTATGAAGCATATTTTGAGGGTCTTACAATGCTGTTTGAAGAATATACTTTTAAAAATAAACACTAAAAAACAATATTTTTATCACAAAAGCACTTCCACGAATACTACGATTTTAGTCTTAAAGTTACCTTCAGGAAGATTACCCTGGTCAGAATTTTCCGTAATGAATATGCGTATCCTATTAAAAGATGTAGCCTTACTTAAAACAACATACAATATAGTTGCTCATGACTGAAATTGATCTGGGTAAGAACAGTGCTGATCTTTAAATAAAGGGTTTGTGCTGCAAATGCCAAAGATAACATAAATTAGCATCTTTCCATTTTAAAAGGTAACTTAAGTTTGTTTCAGACGGGCACATTTTTATCCTCGAAATCAACATATGTCCCCACTTACTTGTCCCGGTTAAGACTTTACATTCTATTAAGCTGTTAACCATTCTGATCACATGAAGCCTTGTGCCATTAATGAGGCCCTTTTGATGTATTAATATTCCACATCAATAAAACCACTGCCCCCTTTTATTAGTCTAATCTGAGTCTTGGCAATACACTGACCTCTATATTTAAAAACTCAGTTGGATTTTCTGATGGATGTCTCCGCCTTTGTCTGTTTTCGAGGACCCACTCTTCTTCCCCTTGCCATACTGACAGTTAATTACCTAACTTGTCAAGTTCATGTACTAATTAATTAATACTGTTAGTTTATAAAGAAAATTAGATAAAAGTTACTTGGCTCGGTGCTTTCATAACTGCAAACTCAAAATACACCCAGAAGTAAAAAAGACTCAAGTTATTGGTAAAAAAAAAAACGATGTTTGTGTAACAACATTATTCATATGAAGTAGATGATTTGTTTGATTTGTCAATCAGCTGTTTTATTTACATAAAACGATTTAATAATGTCAAAGATTTGGTGAGTTTAAATACATAAACTATTATAGTAAAGTTTTCTAAATCATGGTAACTTATTCTCAACTAAATTTTACTATTCCCAACATTAAAATAAAGTAGGGCCTATTAAGATCCATTATGGGTAAACTTTAAGGTACACAATCCTTGATTGAAATGTAGTATACATTAACAGTCATAACACACAGCAATAAATTATTATGTAGTAGACTTTGACTATTTTCAAGTAACAAACATATGTTTCTGTAAATAAAAATCATCTCCCATGTTATCCTTATGGAGAAATGTGAAACTTTAAAGGGCCTCAGGGCCTCACTCTCTAATTATTTCCTTAAAAAGAAAGTTTCCTGCACAACTTCACGTTACGCTCTTTCCAATGACACCAAAAACATGACAATCGGTTCAGTAGTTTCGGAGGAGTAATTGTCACAAAATATCTGCTTGCGTATTAAATAAGTATAGATAATGTCCGCCGTATTTCTAGAGTTGAAAATGTGTATGTATATTCTTATTAATCAAAAATAGGCGTCTCTATCTTTTACGCTAAATAATACTATTTTCCACGAAGATTTTTGTTTGAAAAATTATATTAGATATGTAATATAATTTTCCAATACATTCCTAATAATTTTCCTACATACCACCAAAGATACACACCACACAATATACTTGAGTTCAGAATTAAAAAAAAAAACTTTAATATGCCAGATACTCATGCTGCGCGGGCGAATAAACGTATCTTTTTCAGTATAGCAAAGTGCCACTTTGCGCCCAAGTCACCGTCATCGTTGTTTGTGCCCCAATATTTGAATGTAGGTCTAAACCATTGAATCTACATTATACATAATATTGTTATGTTTCACCTTCACGTCGCAGGATGCTATGCTCAAGCTATCCCGGAAACGCTTTACAAATTATTCCAGATCTAGAGGGTTTCACCATTGTCTCTTAGCACGCCATTGATGTTTGTCGAGATTTGAACATCTGAGTCCAAACCCCCGCACTCTACCACTACACCAACCCGCTCCCCGCACTGAAAACGTCTTATATATATATAATCAATGGCTAGACGCCAAAGAGTTAGCTTGTCCTGCGTGACTATCTTCACTTAACACTCTCAACGTCATTATATCCTGCCAGAGCATATCCGGTACAACCCGTGCCTCCGAGTGAAACTACAGTGTCAAATGGAAATAGTAAATCTCCGATGTTTTGTTTCACCTAACACATTGAGAAAATGTCTCTTGTCTCGACGGTAAATAAAACATGTGAATTTGAACAGTGTGTGTGACGGGTAAATGACGACATTGTGAAGTTGATGTTATAAACATTTATTTAGAAAACCAGAAAATCCCTAACACTATTAGACCGGTACTAATACACTAGAAAGGCTTACAATTCAACATTATACAATACACAGTCTCATCCATTGATTCATAACCAATTATGTAGTTCATTGTTATCACTGTACGATTGATTTAGTGATCGCTGATCTATTGATTCCTACTTATGACAATATTCGTGGAATCATGTGTTTGATGTTGTGATTGGTGACCTAGTGACCTTTGCGTTGATTCCTATTGATGATGATATAATTCAACATTTTGCGATGTGACTGGTGACCTATTGACCTATACATTGATTCCTATTGATGATGATATAATTCAACATTTTGCGATGTGACTGGTGACCTATTGATCTATACATTGGTTCCTATTGATGATGATATAATAGTAGGCTATTTTTGCCGGCCCGGCGGGAGTGAGCGGCTTGAGCGGCAGTGAGCGGCTGACGTCACACGACGCCGCCCCCACCCCCGACGCCGCCCCACCCCCACCCCGACGCCACCCCCGACGCCGCCCCAACCCCGGCGCCACCCCCCGCCCCCGCCGCTAACCCCTACCACCATCGGGCAGGTTCAAGGTCATCCTTTGTTGTCTGGAACCACCCTACGCATCGTGGGAGGTCTCCAAGCCAACCCTCCCTACACCATCACTCACTGTCAGCCGCAGCTGCTCCCCAACACCTGCGCTCCAAGCGGCCCCCCGCTCCTTCCTTGTATTCTTTGTTCTCCGCATAGCGCACGCTTATTTACCACCAATAGGATGTTAGCTTATTTTGACCAATCAGAGAGCAGTTTTGTTCTCCGCATAGCAACAAGTCGCTCGTCTCACGCTCCCCCGTCAATCTCTATCCAGTCTGCTCCCAGCTACCACAGTGATTAGACGTATTCGTGACTCTATTAAATCGAGTAATTTATCCATCACGAGTTCGCGCTTTGTGTCATCATTGGATCATCACAATAATAATTGTAAGTATTTTATTATTAAATAACAATTTTTCTTTTCATTATAAGTGTAAACCATTATTAGAAGTGAACTAAGATTATTAAATATCACATTTCAAACTACGTTTAGTAGTATTGATAAATGTAAGCATTTTATTATTATATATATAAAAATAATCATTTTAGTTTGGTGAAGTAGTAGTGGGAAACAATAGTATTTCATACAACTAATTATTATCAAAGATAGTATTTAAAGTGATTACTACATTTAAATTTCATGCATTAGTAGTGGGGAAATGGGACATTCCCACCCGTCACATTAAATATTTAAAATATGTTATTGAAAGTGATTGTACATTTACATTTTGTACATTAGTAGTGTGGAAACGGACATTTTATCACGTATTATAATTATCAAAGATAGTACTCAAAGTGATTACTACATTTCAATGTTGTACATTAGTAGTGCGGAAACAGACACTTCATCACATATTATAATTAATTAAGAAATAAAATATTTAATGTAATTATTACATTTAAATTTTTGTGCATTAGTAGTAGGGTAACACACATCTCCAGCTATCATACAACGTATAAAATTTAGTATTTAAAGTGGTTGTCATATTTAAATGATTTTTATTTACATTCGGTGTATTAGTAGTGTACAAACAGATATTCCATCACATATTAAAATTATCTGTTGTACTAACAGAAAAATATGTGTGTGCAATAGTAGTGGGAAATAGATTATTTAGTCAGTACACTAATCACATTTCGATGATACAGATTATGGAGAATGTCCTAGAACGACCATACGTATGCGCCATTTGCGGCAGCAGCTTCAGGCTGAAAAAACATGCTGTTGAGCACGTCAGGACAGTTCATAGCAACGTCAACGATTTGCATAATTGTCCCGACTGCGGTCGTGCATTCAATCGGCGGAGAAACCTCTTACGTCACCAACGCACGGTTCACGCTCCAACACCAGCAGTAGCATGCCCACTACCTGCGCCTCGAGTAGAGCCATTGCCTGAACCCATACCAGGACCATCATCAGCCCCATATACAACACCACTACAACCAACAGTTCAACGTGAGGAGATCCGTCCAGCAGGTATGTATTGTTCTTCTTTGGTTTACTATCCTTATCTTTGATATTTACTAACAGGTAATTACATTATTCAAAAAATAAACCAACAAACTACTTTTAGAAGTTGTTGTACTTATATATTTTGTTTCTTAAAACAAACTAAATTATATCCATTAAAAATATTTAAAAATCCTAGACTCTACTAACTATTTTTTTACACCTAAAAACCAAGTGAAATAAAGATTACTAATATATATCATTAATATAATATGATTCTGAAACCGTAAATGAAATTAGGCAAAAAAAACATGTAAAATAATCATTTATATTTATCCGTCTGTGTAATATGTGTACTAATGTTTTTTCAGGTCTATTCGTGTGCGATACGTGTGGGAAGACGTTCTCGAGGAAAGATAATCTACAACGTCATACACGATATCGCCGCTGTCATCCAGTCAAGCTCACCTCAGCACTACCAGGCTTTGGTGGACAACAACCTCCACCTTCCCCAGCCACGTCAACGTTGTCATCCGGAGGAGAAGATGACGATGAAGCGCCAATCATTTCATCCAACCTGGCACCAGAGGGCTTCGCAGAAGTCGAGACTGCATTTCGCGGGCGGTTAAAGACATACCGTCTAATCGAACCTGTGGATGAAACCATCACACTTCAAGAGTTCCTCAACAATGTGCGTGATCAGGTAATCACACTCATGCACAATTTGTTAGCCATCATTCATGCCCTTAAGCTAAATCTCTGGATTGAATGTGAATTTGTTAATATTCACGGTGAAACGTGTAGGCGAGTATTTAAAACTTGCAACGTAGTCCTGCTCCAAACATCAGATGTTGATGAAATATGTAGGGAGTTTATTCTAAAACTTCTGTTGGAAAAGGAGACATGTGAGCTACGAGGCTCGGGATGGAGCTTTGTTAGGGTTATGACTATGGAAGTGAGAGTTAATGTTTATAATCCTCTCAGAGGTAGCTCCTACATCCCTCTGCCACAGGAAATAGCCGCGAAACAAGCTGTACTTAATGTGCTGAACGATGCGGATGAAAGGTGTTTTGAATATGCCATTTTATCCAAATTTATAGACAATCCTTCCCGCGAACAACTTCGTCCAAATATGTTCACTGCGGAGGTTCGTGCAACAGCAAATTTAAATTTTAATAATATTGAATTTCCAACAAAATTAGATCAGATCCGCACGTTTGAGCGCAACAACCCCGGCGTTAGCGTAAATGTGTACGGTTTGGACAGTAAGAAGAAGAAGAATAAGACCAATGGTAGGATTGAAGACAAAACATTTGTATATCCTCTCCGTGTCGTCGACCAAGAATTGGTTAATCACTTTGACTTGCTATTCCTGACAAATCAAAGCACAACGCATTTTGCATTTATAAAGGATTTTGAGCGGTTGGTAACTAGTCAGTTGACTCGCCGTGAACATAGGATTTTTATATGTAAACGCTGTTTTGCATATTTTGACAACCAACCGACTAAATTAGGACTCAGAGGGGCGGAGCGATTAGAAGAACATAAACGCTACTGCTCAAAACACACACCACTGAGAACTGACATTGCAGAAGAAAAGGAAATTAAATTTAAAAATTATGAGCGAACTCAGCGTAGTCGTTTTACGATATACGCAGACTTTGAGTGCGCACTTGTACCACACGAAGCTGACCAACCTATCGAACCTACACCAACTATAGCACCGCCTGCTTGGGACCCAGCAGGTATTAGAATAGTAGGAGGTGGTCAGCGAAATGCAAATGCGCCTAATAATGTCAGGAATATCCATACACCGTACGCATATGCTTATTACATTCATGACGATCAGAGGAATGTCGACGATGGTGACGCAGATGATGACGACCCAGCCTGCACTACGTTCTCCAAGCTGCGACTGTACCGAGGTGAAGATGCCGCTAATCACTTCATCAACTCTGTACGGGATGACGTGCGGAAGATTGGTGACATCCTCTATGGACATAGGATACCAAATGATCCCCCACAGTTAACACCACAAGAGCAGGTGATATATCAGCAGTCCACAGTATGTCATATCTGCAAAAAAGAGTTTGGCCCTGCTGATGAAGACAATAAGGTGAGGGATCATCAACATTCACCACCGTACAGGTTCCGAGGAGCGGCACATCGGTTTTGTAACCTCCGGTACAAGGAACAAGAACAAGTGAACATATACCTGCATAACCTATCCAACTATGATGCACACTTTATTGTCAGAGAGCTCGCAGTGGATAAAGGTGATATTGATGTGCTCGCCAACACCGAGGAAAAATACATTACCTTTTCTAAGCGATTCAAACATCCGGGAGCAGGTCGGAGGAAAAGCATCAAACTACAGTTTGTCGATTCATACCGACTGATGTCAAAATCACTAGCAATATTGGCATCAATTCTTCCAGCTGATAAAATGAACATAACAAGAGCTCGCTACCCGGATCAAGAAGAGTTTGACATGCTACGTAGGAAAGGCATTTTCCCTTATGAGCACATTACATCCCAGGAGGTGCTGAACGAAGAAGTCTTACCGCCAAAACAGGTTTTTGGGAATAATGTGACAGATGATGATTATGTGCACGCTCAGCGTGTCTGGACCAAGTTCAACTGCACAACCCTCGGACAATATGCTGACATCTACCTACAAACAGACGTACTACTGTTGGCAGATGTGTTTGAGGGGTTCAGGGAGATGTGTCTAACACACTACGGCTTGGACCCAGCACATTATTTAACATTACCTTCATATGCGTGGGACGTCATGTTATTCAAGACCGGCGTGATACTTGATACTCTTCAAGATGTAGATCAGTATTTATTTTTTGAAAAGGGTATTCGAGGTGGACTAACCCAATGCGTCACTAGACACGTCACCGCAAACAATAAGTTTACCAGAATGGAAAATAAAATAGGTGATCGAAACGGTCAGTGTGCATCAACAAGTGAAGTAGATATTGAAGAGAATGATGATGATACATTTTTAATGTACTATGACGCCAATAACTTGTATGGATGGGCAATGTCTCAGCCATTACCTTACGCCCAGTTTGAGTGGCTATCACGTGCGGAATGCGATGACTTGAACATTGCAGAAATTCCATCGGATGGTGAGTATGGTTATGTGCTGGAAGTGGATCTGGAGTACCCGAGGGATCATGCCATTCATGATAAGCACCGTGACTTACCATTCTGTCCCGAGGTGCGAAAGGCACCAATTTATCAATTACCATATTCATCGGATGACATCACTAACAGCGGTGCGGGAAGATCCAGTAAACTTATGGCCACACTAACGGATAAGGAAGAATACGTGATCCATTATCGTTACCTCCAACAAGCTATGGAAAATGGACTACGTCTTTGTCATATCCACAGAGCACTCCGATTCAAACAGTCGCCGTGGTTAAAACCGTACGTGACACTGAATACTGAACTCAGACAGCGTGCCAGCAATAAATTTGAAGTTGAGATGTTTAAGCTGATGGTAAACGCTGTCTACGGCATGAGTCTCCAGAATGTGAGGAAACATCAAAATCTCAAACTGGTAGCCTCCCACAAAATTTACACAAAGTATGTGGCCAAGGCAAATTTCAATGACAGAGTTTGGTATAACGAGAGCCTAGCCCTGCTTCAAATGGGAAAAGTGCGAATTGTACTAAATAAGCCAGTATATGCAGGAATGTCTATTCTGGACCATAGTAAAAGATGGATGTACGGTTTTCACTATGACATGGTAGAACGATACGGATTGAATAGAATACGAATGACGTATATTGACACTGATGGGATTATTTATGCTATCCGTACCAGAAACGTCTACCGCGACATGATACAACACCTCGATGACTTTGACACTAGCAACTACCCCAACAATCACATCTGCTATGACGGAAGCAACGCAAGAGTACTGGGAAAGTTTAAGGACGAAGCAGGAGGAGTCACTATCAATATGTTCATAGGGTTGATGGCTAAACTATATTGTTTTGTTTTCGGTAAGAGTTCTTGCTCTGTGGGTAACGGAGCTGATAACGACGATATTGGTGCGCCACCACCTGTCAAGAGGGCAAAGGGCATTAATCGTGATGTTGTTAAAAATAAATTGACTGTTGATGACTACTTGGACTGTCTCTATAACAAAACTTGTAAGAGCACAGATAATCAGCGGTTCCAAAGTAGGCATCATATTATGTACACAGTCGTGGTGAGGAAACGATCTCTTGCACCATTTGACGATAAGCGATACGTCATGCCAGAGGATGGAATATCCACACTACCATGGGGGCATTATGCTATACCCCCCAGAGCACCTCCATTACCCGTAGCACCATTTTTACCAGCACCGATGGAGTTGGACGAAAGTTAAATTGTATAGGTAACAAGTCGCATGAGTGTGATGGTTATAGGGCGTTTATGTGTGTGATAAAACAATAAACAGTGAATAGACACTTTAAAGATTATTATATTATAATAATATAGTTAATAGCATTCAGATTTATTTTACAACTCAATGTAAAAGTGATATCATTTAAATTTTTGTTGTATAATATTTTCATTTAAAGTTTACGACTTGGTCCCTGAACTCAAACTATTCTTTGCAGAAACATAATCTCAGAATATTTGCTGTAAGTAATCTAATGTTTATATTTCTGAATAAAGTTGATTGATTAATTGATTGAATATTTTAGTTATGATTCTAGTCTTTGTTTTCTTTTGTTTGTTTCTGTTAATAAACCAGACACATTTTGTATGACTTGTGCGTTATATTTTTATCCCATCAACCTCTTTTGAATAAAACTAAATTTGTAATTTTTCACTTGTAAAAATAATAAGGTAACTTAAAAATATAGGTATAGGTAAGTATAAATTATGAAAGACTGATTTTATAATTGAAAGCTTTTTATTTGAAATAAATCATACACTCTCAGTACAGAGGGATATATTCTTCATTATAAAAGAATATTGTTACTTTTGCAAATCATTTTTTGTTTAAGTACAATTGAGTAAAGACTTTTTTTATGATTGCATCATTTTGAGCAGTCGATGTGTTGTCAAAAAGGTGAACAAAGTCCACCATCTTCATATTGTGGTGAGTGGTACGAAGATACAGGTACACCAGACAGTAGTGAGCGCAGACAGAAGAGTCGTCACTTTGGAGGCGGTGATCATTGTAGATGTAGCGACACTTGGCGTTACGTTTCAGGAATCCCTGGTAGGTCGGTAAGTATGGTGGCTGGCCGTAGCTGTCAAAGTATTCAATTGTTCCTTTTTCATTCAAATAGAATGAAACCCAATGTGTGCCCCCTTCGTTGTGCGGATCAGTGTTGACAATCATGGCGGTGGATGGAGAGATGTGTTGTGGGATTCGGTCAGCAGCGTAAACTCCCACATTGCTCACAGGTAGTTTGGATAGATGCCTTTCTATCTGTACTGTGTTCATTCTACAGTATCATAACCAATAGTAGCGGCAGAGGCAGCGGCAGCAGCAGTAGTAGTTGTACTAGTAGATGTGCTAAAACAAGAGCAGTAGTAGGATCTTGCATCTCCACTGGTATCCACACATTCATCCAAATTTGTTGTCAGATGTAACCACCCACGTATTGCGACACAGTTGGTGAGCGCACATCGACTGTTTATAGACTTGTGATTGCGACATCGCAAAACGTTTGTTGACATTAAATTATTGATTGAAGTGATTGATTCGCAACCAATTGCACCAATATCGATTACGTTGGTAGTAACAAAGTCCATCACATGATGACGCTTTAAATATTCTTTCTTCTCAAATCCCTTGACGTAAACCGCCGGTCTTCTTGATATACAATCAGTCAATTTGTTAAAAAGTTCATAGTAAGGAATATCACCGAACTCCCATCGTAGTCCGTGGCAGTGTTTTGTGAGCCAGTAGCTTTCCCGCAGTTTTTCATCTGACAACTCTGATCGATCGTAAGGTGGTTTAGCAATATGATGCATAAGTAGAACGCCGGTGTCAGCTTCCAAGACACAAACTTCCTTCAGTGTATATTCATTTTGGTTGTCCTTGAAACATTGAATGTCCACAATGATGGGTGATGATATATTCAATTTCTTGAATGCTCTGCGTAAACGGTCCATCTCAAACGAATGTTTATTGAAGACTGATCGATTAACCACCAAAGTCCACAATTACATTGCGTTGTCGATCAATCTCGATGACATTGTCAAACTCGGCATAAACCAAACAGTTGACAGTTTCGGGAAGCGCGTCGTCGAATCCGAGTTCCATTCGAACACTACCGTTACGCACCAGATTCCAATGTGTAGTGTCACTTGCAGATAAGTCTGGAGTTAGGTCGAATGCCATCAGACAGTATCCTTGTCCAAAGTCTTCCCTACTGATAACGGTGCCGGCATCGCTAAAATGTACACCAGAACCGGAGAACATCGAATGATATGCCATAACATATTTATCCTTCGATTTTTCAAAGTGGGGCTGTAATGGTTTTGATGGAACTTGTTCTCCGTCAACATATAGACAAAAGAAGTTTGTTTTAAAATGTTCGAAGTTGTAGGGATTCTTTTTAAAATCTCCATTGTATGCGGCGTTCGTAACCATTCCCACTATGATGCGTTTCGGCACTTGGCCGAGAAACATATTGTCCAAAGTCTTGTTACGTATTCCAGAGGGTAGTGTGAATGTTTTCAGCTCCACTCGTGTGATTGGATATTTTGCCGTACCAGTCTGGAGTGTTTTACTGTGCGCCAACAGTGCGGTGGGACTTATTTTGCATCTTCGAATCCAGAGACTAATATCGACAATATGTACCTTGAATTCACCAGCGCTGGCCATAATGGAGAACGCATCTTTTGATCGAATAAATTTAAATCTCAACTCTACGCCATTTAGCATGAACTTATTCTGATTGCAAATATCCACATGCAAATGTCCGAGCATATCAATCTCACGGCTTTTATTAGTTAGCTCCCGTCTCGCTTTGAGTCCTTCATTTTCTTCCGCGCAATCGTTCATGTCAATACCATCGTCCGTGTACCAAAGACTGCATGTTAGATGTGATTTTCTAGCATCGTATCCATAGTTCATTAGCGTTTCAACGTAAGCTCGATATGCATATGTGTTGTTTTGGGGCGTAACAAGTTTTTGATTCATAAACATATCCACTTGACTGAATAGTGAGTGTAACCAGTTGTTGACCGGCCCAACTGTTTTCGCCTCTTCGTCAGTAGTGACCGCAGTTCCATTAGATTTAACAATAGACGCGGTCAATTGTATCATTGTTTGTGAAAGGTCAGTATATTCATCACCATTGCCCGGAACTACAAACTCTATTGGCGCATCATCGGTCAATGTGGATATTGGTTTGTACTGGACCCATTTGCCGCTTTCAATACTCGTCTGCGTAGGTGGTAAGGAGAATAAATCCAGCTCGGTCTTGACACACTCACATGATTTTTGATGTAGAAACGACATTTTACTCCTTCTTCTTTAACTAACTAAAAATATCAATAGACTTTAAATTTTCACTGCGATAAGTACGCTTCTTCGGCGAAGTCACCTTCTTTATTGACTCTACTCCTCCTCGTCGTCGTTGTCGTTGTTGTCGTATCCCTACTGGTCTCTTGTGTTTCACTCCTCCTCTTCTTGATACAGACGTCCGCACTCTAAGAAGTTTAGCCAACGACTGTGGTGTAACAGGCTTTCTGCCACGGCCGTGCATTGCGCGTTTCGCGGAAGCATTTCGCGTTGCGCGTTTCGCGTTACTCTTACGCGTTACGCGTTGTCTTTTCGCGCTAATGCCACCGCCGCCACCAAGCATCATACGTTCCATCTGTTCGTCAGCTTTACGTTTCAATGATCCAGTAAACTCTCTAAGTCGTAAGTTGGCGGCTGTTTTTGGATCTGTAATTTTACCACCTGCCAGATCGGTTAGGAATCCAACACCGGATCTTAATGCTTCTTGTCCTATCGATTTTGCTCCGGACTTGATCAGCGGAGCGATGGTGCGAATCATACCGCCCAGAAAACTACCGATTCCATGTCCTCGCTGATATGGTGCACCGTGAAATACTCGATCAATAGCACCGCCAGTCTGTTGTAATTGTTGCCGTCGGTAGTATGCCAAATAGGGATCATTCAGATTGATTATCATTATTGCTGCTGTTGCTATTGCACTCTCCTAAAATGAAGTTTCACGTACGACGTTCCAAACATGAATGGCAGTTTTTTCCCTGTGTGATCCCTCAAGTCGATTTCCACTGTTTCAAATGTGGATTTTATAACAGGTACATAGTGTGGACTTGTGAATGACACTGAATTGTACGATCCGTACTTGTACGTGTCTATATTGACGTTGACAATATTCAATAATGGCGCTGTAGTATCGCCGATAAATTGTGGCTCTATTAAGTCGCAATACACATAAATGTGTGCTGGAATACCCAGTGCGAGGTTTGGCGCTTTAGAACCAATCAGTTCGGTTATATTTGGTTTTAATATATTTTTCTCATCATAATCAAAACCCAACTGCTGTGATAGTTTTTCACTCAGACTCACATTCGACACGTTTTCGTTCATGATCCTGAGTTTAACTCTGTTGATTCCCGTGTCATATGAAAATTCCATATAATCGTGGATGTCTTCATGTTTGTTGATTGTATTCAATAGATCATCAAGATTCCTATAGTATCCGCCTGTTATTTTAATAGCGAAAAGTTCTGTATCACGGATCGTTGATCTTGCTAATAAACTATCATACTGAAATCGTATTGTTTCATCATCAACATTGTTTCCATTCACCACAAATGAACAAGGATAGTGAATGTCCACCAAAGCCAATTCCCACTTGCCGTCTAATTGGATGTGTTTGGACAAGTGTGTGGTATAACTGGTCACTGTATTTTGTGGGAAATATTTCATAGAACTATTGCTGGGCAATGTCATGAAAAATTGACTGATGTTAGACATGTTGTATATCGTGCGCAGCTACCCAAGAATTAAACTCGTCTCCGTAACCTTCCCACTTCACTAGGTATCGCTTACTGTGTCCTCGGCCTTTGGTCTCTATTATTTTATCAATCTTAAACAAGTGATTGCCGGGTAATGTGACTTTTTGTATTTCCTCTTCATAAAACTGTCCATTCAATTCATCACCATTGAGATCGGTAAGTGTGTACAAAGGTAGCGGCATAAACAAATTCACTCGATGTATGGAAAACACTTCTTTACTCCAGTTTGTCTCGTAGCCTTTGCTAAATCTCCCTTTCTCCCTGGCTATTCGAACTGTATCGCCTACTTTTAGTTTTGGTTTCACTCGTCGTGGTATCTTTTTAAACATATGTTTTAATACATTGTAGATGACATGTTTGTCACCACCGTCCACATCTACAGGACGTAATCTATTGCCCAAACTCCTGTGCACACTGTTGTTGTACGCATTCACCAGTTTTTCCAACACATTGATATAACGATAAGTGTTTTTATGAGTCAAGTATCGCCACATACGAGTCTTCAAAGTCCGATTTACTCTTTCGATCACGCTGCCTTTGATGTCTGGATTTTGTGTGGTGACATATTTTATTTTATATTTTTCAAACAATCGTACGGTCTTTCTACCTGTGAATTCACTCCCTTTGTCGGTTTGTAAGCACGTTGGTGTTTTTATAGCTTCCTTGAAAATATCCTCAAAAGCGGTAGCCACATCAGCACCTTCCTTCTTCTTTAACGGCCTAACATAAAGACGCTTACTAAACACATCAATCACTGACAGCAAGTAGTTAAAACCATCATTGTATTTGCTCAATCCTCGCATATCGTTTAAATCCGCTTGCCACAGTTCATATGGTCGAAACACCATATACGGATTGCGTTTAAATCGTTTACGGACTGGTTTATGCAAAGTATAAGTGTCTTGTGTTTGTAACCAATCAACTATTTTACGTTTGGAAATATTTTTCTCTCTCGCTCCTCGTACTAACGGAGCTACGCCACCATATGAGGCAGGATCGTTTGGATTATAATACAACTGTTCCATTGTTTACGGTTCGTACGGTTCCCAATTGTTGAGTGACTGCACAATCGAATCTTCAAGCACCTCTCTTCTCACTGCACGGTGATCAGCCACTTGCCTCTGTGGATACGGAGCGTGACCCACTCGCCTCACATATGCCGACTGTAAACGATCTGGTAATAAATATCTTCTTCGTCCTGTAACTGATACCGTGGCTCCTCCTCCTCCTCTTGCCCCATCATCAGGTTCATCCATTGTTTCTTCTACCGAGTCATATACTGATTCGTCTGTTGCCTCATCAAACATTAAATAGTCCAACGCTTGTTTGTTATGTATATATTCTTTAGGGACATTCATCAGTTTCAATGCTCTCAACATTTCGTTCCATCCTGGTGGTAATGAATGTGCTGCTCGAACTCGTACTATTGCATGTGACACGTCCACTAAATTGGATCCTGGTATTTTGTTACCCTGTATAATCACTTCAAAATTATCATTCCAGCTAATCAAACTGTCGTCGCGTGTTATGAAGCGCAATAAGTTTCGTGCGCTATCCTTATAAGTCTTTGAAAAAGTTTCAACAATTTCCTCTATTTGACCGGGGTAAATACGTCGCTGGTTAGGTTCTTGTTGCCCATGCTGCCTGTCTCTTTCACCCACCTCGTTAATCTGATCGTCTAGTCTGGTTTTCACGATGGGGATACTAACTGGTTCACGATTACTTGACGCTACGTTTAAAAAACGTTGTAAAACTTGACTGTACAACTTCCATTTATCACTATCATTGAGTTTTTTATCATTCATTATCTCTTCCATTTCGTCATCCAAACTTTTGTATGCACGTTTAGTTGGAAGTTGCTGTTGATTAGCAGGCGATTTTAAACGTTCGATTAACTCTTGTGGAACAATGACCATTTTTCGTGCATGCTCCATTGTCGTGTGCTCTGTGTAACTTCACGCACGGCGTCTCAGAATAGAATGACAAATCTCTATATGGATGTAAACGTAGAAGTCACCTGGTTAATACAATTTTAGTTATTCAAAGCTGATTGTACAACTGCTTGTAACACAGTACTTAATAATAATGGGATAATAATTCCACCTCCTTTTTGTACTAAATATTTGCGTTTTTTATTCCAACATTCACCTCGTTTTACAATTCGACGAAGAGTAGTCTTATGTCTTCGCAATTTTTGTTTTGTCTTCTCTGATAGAGGAACGTTACCTCGTAACACATTGTAAATACATTCACAAACTGTACGAATAGTACTCAAGTCACACACTTTTAATAGCCCTTTGCGCTCTTTTGGAGTAGCATGTATTAACACTTTGAGTAGCGCTCTGTCCTTCCTCAAGCACGACATGATGACGACTAAATTACTTTGTTTTCCTATTGTGTTTCGGTACGTACACAAAATGGTTATCATCATCTGGAAATATATTACTCTGTATTCGCATATCGTCAGGTGTTGATTGTTTCAGATCTATCAATAGGTAGCCATGTGGTCTACTTGTTGCATCGGCATACGCTTCCTCGATAAACTTTGAATTTTCTGGATGGATTTGTCTAGCTAAACACTTGATCTGCACCCTATCTCTAGGATTCTTAAAACAAACTAAGTAATGCGCATTTAGTGATATGTCTCTCTGGCCGTGTCCTTGGTGGAAAATATTTTGAGTTATAAAAAACACACTTATATTCCTATGATGACAACCTTTTGTAAATAGATCAACCACTATGTTGTTTGTTTCTCGCATCATATCATCTATTACCACAAGTATCGGTTGATTACCGTCAAAGTCTTCCATGTTTGGTAAACCTTCAATGTATTTTATTTTTGAGTTTGATGAATTACCAACTCCTCCTCCACCACTACCATAATGCCAGTATATGCTAGAGAATGATGTGTCACACATTTCTGAAATATTATCAATAAACCTTGAGACAAACACTGATTTACCACTACCTGAAGGCCCCGCCACAATGGCGGAGAATGGGTGTAACCACTTCAAAGTCATACTAACTACTGATACCAATCACTCATTACATTAACTATAGTATTACCTTCGGGTATAAGTCAATCATTTTAGTCAAGTATTTATGTTTGTCAAATAAATGAAATATTTATTACTTACGAAAACTATCAAAATCTACATTGGTTATTTTAAGAACATATACATTTTTTTATTTTTCTTTACGTCCTGATGTTTCTTGCTTTACAATATTTACACAAATTCCAACGGTGTGAAGGAGGTGCCGGGCCTGGCTGCGTGTTTTACCAAGCGAAGGCGGTCTCCGAAGCCGTTGTTGTAGCGATCGATGTCCGTATTGCTCACCACATTATTGAAGCGTCTCGGCAGATAAACTCGCAGGTAGTAGTCATCTCCCGCTTGACCCTCCAGGATGACGATGACCGTCTCGCCGAATGGTGTAACTACTCTCTCCATCATCGTTATTACGTATGGAATCTCAGCAATCAAGTCGGTAATTCTGGTGTAGGTCGGGGAGTTGTTCTTGCAGGTGTTGAGTGAGGTCTTCAGGTCCATCGGTGTAGCCTGTTCAGTGGTCATCACGTTGTATGTCTCAACAATGTCGCTCATAGTGTAGAAGCTAATAGTGCTGGTGCTAGTGGCGAGTCGTTGATGAACTGGAGCAGACTGATGTTTGTCTCAGACAGACTGGGGCTTTTTATTCTGATCAGCGGCCATTTTAGTTGGTGGGAGAGTGGGGGGAATAATAATGAGCGCAGCTGTTTTAACACACGTGTTTACAAATGTCTAGAAAAAGAGTCGGTTGTCACATAATGGATAGTTTATGGGCACATGTGTTCATTAATTCATATAAACATGTCTATTGCTTTTTACGTACCACACGTTTCTTCGGTTTTACATCTAGCTCGCCACTTTTGCATGGTGTAACAGTTTGAGTTAATCCCGTGAGTTTCGGAGCACCAGTGGTTTTATCAACCCACATGTTTTCGATTTTTTCAATTGTTTCATTAACACTATCTTGCATTGTTTTGTCTTTGTCCAAATATAAACCGCACATGAACTTCATGTCGACACCTTCATACACTTCAATTTTCAATAAAACACTTCCTTTGTTTGCTGGATTTTGCACTGCATACATATTACCTTTATCCATCCATGATACTATGGGACAATCCGCTGGCGGCTTCGGTACCCATCCTGACTTTTCCACCTTGGTCTTAGCCGGGGAACTCTTCCTTTTCTTCATACTACTACTACTACTACTACTACTACTACTACTACCACTAGTACTGTTTGTGATTGGAGTCTGTTGAACTGTGTTGTCCGCCATACCGTCTATCTCTTGCATAAATGATTGAATGTATTCGTCAATGCTGCAAGAGGGATTCATATTCACACTGTTCGGCTGCTCCACTGTGACTGACGTGATGTGCAATGAGTTAAGGTTGAGGTGAGCAAGCCACTGCAGGTGTGCCAACAAAATATTTCAATAATTTTTCAAAACATAACTCGTGGTTTACATTTTGACACTCTATTATATGTTGTAACCTTAGCAGAATAGGTTTACGTAATAATGTTTCAGTCTGTTCTATTCTCAGTTTAAAACGAATACTATCTAAATGTGAGTAGCATCTTCTGTCTTCATAGTCCGCAAAATAAAATACAGTAACTATTGGACTTGAAAAAAATACACTTTTCTTACAATTTTGTGTCATATGTACGCTACTTTCATAGTGTACGTCTATTACATCACTATTCCTACCACTTTTTCAGTTGGGTTGGCCGTTCAAACAGTCTGGCAGGTAGAACGGTTAAAATATTTGAAATAAGTGAAATACTGTTCTCTGATTGGTCAAAATAAGCTAACATCCTATTGGTGGTAAATAAGTGTGCGCTATGCGGAGAACAAAGAATACAAGGGAGGAGCGGGGGGCCGCTTGGAGCGCAGGTGTTGGGGAGCAGCTGCGGCTGACAGTGAGTGATGGTGTAGGGAGGGTTGGCTTGGAGACCTCCCACGATGTTGGTCGTTCAAACAGTCTGGCAGGTAAAACGGTTAAAATATTTGAAATATGTGAAATACTGTTCTCTGATTGGTCAAAATAAGCTAACATCCTATTGGTGGTAAATAAGTGTGCGCTATGCGGAGAACAAAGAATACAAGGGAGGAGCGGGGGGCCGCTTGGAACGCAGGTGTTGGGGAGCAGCTGCGGCTGACAGTGAGTGATGGTGTAGGGAGGGTTGGCTTGGAGACCTCCCACGATGTTGGTCGTTCAAACAGTCTGGCAGATAAAACGGTTAAAATATTTGAAATATGTGAAATACTGCTCTCTGATTGGTCAAAATAAGGTAACATCCTATTGGTGGTAAATAAGCGTGCACTATGCGGAGAACAAAGAATAGAAGGGAGGAGCGGGGGGCCGCTTGGAGTGCAGGTGTTGGGGAGCAGCTGCGGCTGACAGTGAGTGATGGTTTAGGTAAAGTTGGCTTGGAGACCTCCCACGATGCGTAGGGTGGTGCCAGACAACAAAGGATGACCTTGAACCTGCCCGATGGTGGTAGGGGTTAGCGACGGGGGTGGGGGGTGGGAGGGGTGGCGTTTGGGGTGGGGCTGGCGTCGGGGCTGGGGTGGCGTCGGGGGTGGCGCCCGGGGTGGCGTCGGGGTGGGGGTGGGGCGGCGTCGGGGGTGGGGGCGGCGTCGTGTGACGTCAGCCGCTCACTGCCGCTCAAGCCGCTCACTCCCGCCGGGCCGGCAAAAATAGCCTACTTATAATTGAACATTTTGCGATGTGACTGGTGACCTATTGACCTATACGTTGATTCCTATTGTTGATTATATAATTGAACATTTTGCGATGTGACTGGTGACCTATTGATCTATACATTGATTCCTATTGATGATGATATAATTCAACATTTTGCGATGTGACTGGTGACCTATTGATCTATACATTGGTTCCTATTGATGATGATATAATTGAACATTTTGCGATGTGACTGGTGACCTATTGACCTATACATTGGTTCCTATTGATGATGATATAATTGAACATTTTGCGATGTGACTGGTGACCTATTGATCTATACATTGATTCCTATTGATGATGATATAATTCAACATTTTGCGATGTGACTGGTGACCTATTGATCTATACATTGGTTCCTATTGATGATGATATAATTGAACATTTTGCGATGTGACTGGTGACCTATTGACCTATACATTGGTTCCTATTGATGATGATATAATTGAACATTTTGCGATGTGACTGGTGACCTATTGATCTATACATTGGTTCCTATTGATGATGATATAATTGAACATTTTGCGATGTGACTGGTGCCCTAGTGACTTATACCATAGATGAAGTAACATAATACAATGATTCCACTGATTTCTCGATTATTTCTAAATTTAACGATATAATCAAATGATAAATAAGCTTACATGGTTTTTATTAAATGGTAAATAAACTTACCTCTTGGTTTAAAAAAAAATATCTGATTTGAGTCAATAGGAGGTGTTCGACTGTGTAAGGTAATACAATATGTGATATTTCATCACTAGGGCATAAAGTTATTTTTTTTTTAAACTTACTCAAGTTTTACGACCGATTCGAAGCTGACGTTGGAAAATAAAGTGGGGGGGGGGCATTTCTGTCCTGTGTGATGAACAGTATTTTTCATTACTGCTCTATTATGTCGGCCATCTAAATTATAAAACGATAATAACATTGTTTACCTTTATAAATTAGTTCCTAAAACAATTTCCAAATAGGGCGTATGAATACTGTAGCTGTAATTATATATTTATTAATGACCTGCTAACTTACGTCTAACTTTTTAAATTCCGATACAGCAAACTCCAAATAAATACCGGGCATACTCTGCAGGTATAATATCAAATCACAATATAAATGACGATGTTGTATTTAAACATGTAACTTGACATGGTGATTAACCCAAGATCATGTTGATAACGATGCAATGATAGTTTTATAAATCGATCATGTTTTCTTTTTTCTGAAAAATCTGTGGACAAATTTTAAATAGTAAAAATATTAAGTCCATGCCCCAACTAAAGCTGAATATTTTGAAATAGAAAAAAAAGGGCCGATTTAGCCTCGCAACGAATGGATGGAAAACTGCTGTTTCGCTGCAGTATGACGAAAATATTCGTTGACGTTTCCACAATAAATAAAGAGAGTTTTTGTCCAAGAGGAGATGTTGCCAAGAGGTTTAATGAGCGTAGCATCGCCTACACGGAGATTATCACATCTTTGCACCAAATCTCTGTGTTGTGCCAAACTGTGGACCGAGAAACAACACTAAACTAAGTTTACATCAGATAAACTGAGGGCTTTTTGGTTTGTGTAGCCATGTTAATCAATGTTTCATTATGGTTTTAAGTGAATCGTGATTCTGCAATGGAATCAGCTGTTGTCAAACCATGCGTAGCTGAATCTTTTCCTCCTAGGGCAAAAACAGAACCAGCTGCAAATTTTTGTGACAAAAAATGGTCCTCTCATTTTGCAAAAAAAAAAAAAAATAGTTCCGGTTACGAAAAGTGTCATCTCGTCGTAATTAAGTGTTTTTATGTTGATAATGTTACATTTCTTATCTTACTACAATAGATTACATATGTCTACAATATATGTCCATTTAGACACATTGAATATACATAACTCAGTAGATTTATATGTAATTTAGTAATATTGTTAGTAATATTATGTTTAATCGAGAATTCTTTGTTTTTTTAATACGTCTAGCTCAATCTTGAAAAACTATCTTTGAATTTTTTAAAGCTATGCGCAAAAGGGTGTGTGTACCCAAAAATGATTATGCCAAAATCAAAATTATTTTTCTTTATCAACCTAATATCATAACATTTTAACTTTTTAATTTCTAAAAGGGAAATATTTTATTATTTTAGTGATACCCTGAACAGTTGATTCTAAAACACTGAAGTTTACCAGTAGAAACAATTATATTCCATTACTGTTCGTAAGTTTGTAGAAAACATCGCAAACGCAAATGGGAATATTGCAAAAGACAAACAAGAGCAGTTGGAAGTTATTCAGTCCGAATAGAAACTAGAAAAGAGTAATGTTGCAATAAAACAGTTGCTGTAGGTCCATTAATTTTGTTGTGTTCAGAACATTGAGCCATGGCAAGTCTGAGGTTCGTGTAGTAGTGTGCAGGAACATGCCAACTGTGCAGGAACAAATAGAAATTTTTGGCGAATAATTCTTTATCCACCAGAACTTTGCTCTTTATGATTGAATACGGTTTGTCTCATTCGAAGACTAACTGTAAACATTTTTAATAATTATTTTAGTGTGATATCATTTATTGAACTGATTTTCTAGTTATCAAGATTGCCAACATTTTTTTATACTTGTTTTTTTACTATCTTTTTTGTCTGTCATTGGAATTTGTAACGTTTTTTTAATGGAACCATTCCAAACCTTACATGTTACTATGTGTTATATTTTTTTAATATTTAGCATAACTAATTGATAGCCCAATAATGACAAATGACATCTTGGTCTCTTTGCGAATCAAAACATTAAAATACTCCAGGACCTTATTACTTTTTTAAATTACACATCACAGGTGCGCTTAAAAATGACAGATATAAGCTAGATAGATCTTAAGCTTTAAAATGACGTCTCAATCGTAAAAATGGATTAATTAGGACGGCTAAGAAAGGGATTTAACAGGAAAACCCTTTATTGTTTTTATTAGATAGATAGATAAATACTTGAATTAAAATAATCTCCATTTAGTATCTTCAAGTAAACAACTGGCTACAATTAATTGCTAAAAAGGTTACAACTGCTAAACTGCAGAAGAGGGTTATACAGATATAATTTCCACTTCAGGATCCAAATTCAATAGTAAACACTTCTGGGATTTCTTACCCAACTATCTCCTGCGGGCTTTGTACCAGAACTCGATGTTTTTACTCTTTCTACAAGTAAATATTGAATTTTATTAGAAAAACAAGGTTTCGCGTTTATGCCCAAATTATGATTCAAATTACAGTTTTAATTTATTGATAAATTTTAACATTTTACAGTTCAATTCATTGATATAAAACAGACAAATAGAGACAAAGCAGAACACACGAGGACTGCTGAACAAAATAAGAAATATTTCAGAGGAAATATTCTTAAATCCTGTGTTTAGCAAGAGATTTACGACAAGTGTCTGTGCATTCTTTGAATAAGAATTGTCCATTCTTTACATTAAGGTTTCGTCTCAAATGTATATAAATCATTCTAACAAAAGCATCTAATTCAATTTTTAAAAAAGATGACTAAGCACCATTGCCTCATTAATATATTAATTACCAAAATTTATTCAGTTTTTAACTCGTTTGAACATTTGGCAATTACCAGAGACCACAACACACTTTCTTCTGTAAACTACAACATAAACAAATAAAACACTAACATTGGATACGACAGACTGCATAATCAAACATCATAAATTTCATGTGTTCACGGGTGACAATCTGATTAAACTTTATACTATAACCAGGGCCTTGCACTGTTATAGGTTAGAGTTTATTTTTTATTAGAAGTTTATTTCAACGCAACACAGTTACCTAACAACAGCTATGATTGAGACTCTTGAGTATATTAGATCATACACTGCGCTAGTTCTGTCCCCTACTTTCATAACCAGTGTTTACGCCTGCCTAACAATTCGCGGGGTTTTTGCCAACCTCGCTTTTTGCCGCGATAATGCTTATGTTGAAAAGTAAGTGGCTGAATCATTCGTTGTCCTTCTTACCCTCTAGCTGACAAATGTTGTGGGTTTTTACAAAAACCGTTACGACGTTGAACAAATGAGATAAAGACGGTGGATTTCTCTGGTAATTCGTAAGCCAAATTTAAATGCCGCCATGTGCACAGTTAAGAAAACATCATGTATTTGACGTTGCATCAATAACGAGTGAAAAAAACTTTACATAGAGTAACCTGTTATGTCGTTGAGGTTATTGGGGTATGATGGAACTTGTCTCTTGGCCCTCGGTCGACCTGGGGTTCTAGTTCCAGGTAGATGGTGGGTTCCATCATACAGACTATATTTGCAAGAACGATAATCGATGAATAACTACTGTAGTTTATATATCGATGGAATGGCCAGCACCCAACCAATGTATTGTGTTTGTAACCTAGTTAGCCATTTCCTCCTTTAAAATTTTCAAGGTACACTAATTAATTACTTTTCTCAGACAAACAAGGTACATATTTAGTACTTAAATATTCTAGCTAATGGGTTGTAACTCCAAGTTGTGTTTTTTACATTATTTATTGGATACGGTGTCGTACAATGAAGATTGTGCCTCTCCATATGTGTAGGTGAGTTGGCATCTGTAGTTTCTCTTGTAGCGTATTTCAGAGGCTTCTTTACAGGTTTTAAGTGGCAATGGAAGTCCTAGTTCCTCATGCCAGTGTCTTAGTAGTGAAGAACTTAGTGAAGTACTTAGTGAAGTTCTCAGTCAAGCAATACTGCCGAGTCCAGAGGAGAAACATATGGAGCAGCCTGTAGATACTCATCTGATGCGTCTTTGCTGCTTGAGACCATGCTTTCATCACAATATTCCAGATGATCCAGGGTCTTTGTTCACAGAATCCCTGCGAGTTGGTAGACTTAATCCCAAGGAATTGGTTGATCTCCTCGCCATGGGCTGGAAAAATCATACAATGATTAGTACTGTGTACACTTACAATCAACATAAGACATGTTGCATATATACTGTGTACTGTAGTGTTCCTAAATGAAACTATCTTGACTGTCCCGATGCTGGATACCTGGCCACTGACAAATGCACAACTTCCTGATTTGAAGCAGCAAACTCTTGGGTGGAAGCTGTTGAGATTGCCAGCGACCAGAGTCGAAAAATATTATAACTATCTGGATAACTGACGAATTAACATTTTTTCTACGACGCCGGTACTTAAGTGTCTAATTGGTGTGTCCATTTGGTGTGTGTGATATATCCATTTCTGTCAGTTATCCATTTTGAAGACTGCGTGAAATTATGTTGAGATTTTAAAGTAATTTAGAAATAAAGAAACACATAATCTACTTATCTTTTGGTTGTAGCTCTCCCCGGCGTGAAGTCCCAGAAAAGTTTGGAGATCCTCAAGACCAACGACGGGGTTCAGAGTAGATACAGAGTTCCTCTTCGTTTTATCCTTGGAATCGTTCTAGTCCTCTTCAGTTGTAATAAGCCTCCTAAAAATAAAGAATTGTTACAATAATTTTATATCTGAACTTCCATGTAGTGTAATACTCAATTGAGATACATGGATGCGTTTTCAGGATACTAAAATCTTGAGTAAAGTTTGGTAAAAAAGGTATTGTTCCTCCTTGGTTCTACAAGAACGATAACGCGTAAACAAATAGTTATCAGCATTAGCTATACAACCTAACAGGCAATTTATATAACTTACCAAGCAGGGGGGTATTGCTTTGTTGTTCAGAATGGAGTCCACGGTGTTTGGAATGATCTATTACTTCAACATCTTGACCGAACCACTCTTGATTTTGTCGTTCGCACCTTTTGTATTTATTTTTCAATTCATCTGACATTTTTCTTTGTCCGCTGTAAACATTTTAGTTCTGAATATAAATTTGTGTTAGTTTCTATGGATACGAAAATAAATTTTGCATTTAAAATTCAATGAACTCTACTTTCGTTGGTTAATATAATAATTCTTTTCAAATCTACTACATTACTAATGTACTATTTCCGTCCTTTTCTTAGGCTAATGCATGATGTTTTGATTGTAGTTCAATCGTTCTTTTAATGGCTCATAAGAAAACAGGCCAACCAACGTTGTTTTTTCTAGATTCCGAACTGATTCAATGTAATCTTATAACTGAATCTATTTCCAAATAGCAGAAAGAAGTTATTAATATTTTTCCTACAGACACCTGACAAAGTAGCCTTCCTTGCACTGATTATAGCACAGAAAGTTGCTAATTGCTGCATCTACTTACTTTTGCCGCAGAGGTTTTTTTGCCGCACTCCAGTATTCCAAACCAAACAACACAAAACAGCGTGATTTTATTAGGCACGTAATACGTGTACGCTTGAAAATAAGTTTGCAACAAAAGATATTACGACCAATGTTTGGATTTGACCTAACCTAATAACTTGTTGTACAGTGTTTGAAAGAATATTTATATGCATTATAATAACTGTAGGAAAAAAATAAGTTGTTAAACGCGAGTGTTAACTGCCTTTGCCCACTAGTTACACAAATAACTATTTCCTTCATCAATTCGCCATGGATTATAATCACAAATGTTACAAATTTAAATTAAACTAAAACTAAAATGGTTTATTATCATAGTAAATAAATATTGTATCCATCATTGTAATTTTGATATTTTAGGGCATAGTACGGGCATGACTATGTTATAATGTGAGTGCAAAAAAATTTTCTGCCACATCAAATATTTGCTATTTAGACGAGAACAACGAATTTTCACAACAGGCAATATTCTCTCTATCAGGCTCGTTCAATAATGTTCCATTTAACACAGGAATTAAACTCAGCACTCGCTTACATAACTCAATTAGCCACAAAATATAGAAACTAAACAAAGATTAATAAAAAAGAAACAGTAAGAGTAGACTGAACCAGTAATTAACCATTTAGTTTGAAACAGAAATCCAAATTTGGAAAGAGACATTAATCCCTATTTTGTAACCCTCAAAATTGTCCTCCGGTACACTGCACTAACCTACAAACTATTCAAATATTCATTTGAGAAATATGGATGAGTGTTCAGGGTACTGCAATTAGAGAAAAATCGGGTAGATAAGGTATTTGTTCCTCCTTGGTTCTACAAGAACGACAGAGCGTTAACAAAATTTAACAGGCAATTTCTATAACTTACCGAGCAGGGTGGCTATTGGTTTGTTGAAGAGTGTGAGTCCACGGGCTTTAGAATGATCCTTTACTTCAAAATCTTGACCGCACCACTCTTGATTTTGTCGATCGCACATATGTATTTGTTTTTCAATTAGAAATGTTGGTTTGTTCGCTATGAAAAAATTTTCCTGCTTATACATTTGTGTTAGTTTCCATAGATACGAAAATAAATGTCCATACCATTCAATGAATCCTCCTTTCGTTGGGTAATAACGATGAATACATACCTTATCGTTACGTTTCAACTTAATAAAGATTTTTTGATTGTGTTCTTTTGTAAATATTCCTCATAAGAAAACTGGATGAAAAAGAGCCCTTTTGACGGATCTGCACCAAACTTCACTCGAACCATCCTTGAAAGATGCTTAACAATGCCTGAAAGTGTCATTACAATCTGTCAAAGCGGTTTCGGAGTCCATAACGTATATACACACATACATACATACATTGTTCCTCTTTTATAGATATAGACAGATGTAAAAACAATCAGACTTACTTTCCTACTCTACTTTCTGCTTTCTGTTTCCTCTGCCATAGACATGGAGTGATCTCATAGATCCACATTTGCCTATGTTGTAGTACTAGCTGAATAGTTGGCACCTTGGCAATGATCGTGACATTTGACAGGGCATTGGCCACCTCTGCCATTCCTGCAATTAATCTTGTTCCGTCCGATTATTTACATTCTATGTTTACAAACTCAGCATTTGGTGTAGTTTTTATTCAATTGTTTTTCATAATTCATGATTTCCGTTCTTTATAATTGACTTGGTATGTGTGTGTGTAATTCACTTTGGATGAGTGCATCTAAAAATAAAGCGGTCATTTCGATGACCTTTTAAAATGCTCTGTAACTAAGAACAGCTGTTTCTTAGATAGTAGACTTATTTAGAAATTCTATTATCAACATTTATCAACCATAAAAAGCTATGAACTGTTCTCAAGATTGAACTACAGTATATGTTTCAAAAGCGAGTGAAGCGAATATGTCGACCCTTCACGGCAAGTGTTTTTATTCTGAAAAATACCTGTAAAGTATTAAACTTTTAAACTGTCGATAAAAAATCAAATACAAATAAAAATTGCTGCTGCCAAATATGTGTTGTTAAGACAATATTATCATATGGAGAGATGGATAATTTTCTAATCTTTATAGTTCACATTTCCATATAAAAAATGATAAATTTAAATCAATGTAAAAAAGTGCCACACGTACAGTATTGTTTAAAATAAAGTAAATAAATAAATAAAAAGGCCTTTATCGAGTTTCAATTAACCGCAATTTGGATTTTTACAAGACAAGTTTCTTCAAACTAGAAATAATAAGAATAAAATTTTACCAGTTAACAAAGTAAACAAGTTTTTTTATATTTCTGAACGAAAATTCTACAAATTTGAAAATACACCTTTGAAATTTACTCCTGCCCTAGTAATTTCCGTAGCCAAACCGTTACCAACAGCTGGTAAGATGGGCAGTAGAACAAACAAGAAACCTTCGTTGAAACGGAAAGAGAAATTTGACTTTATAGAGTTGTTCTCCGTGTTTAATGGGATGTCAACGTTTTGGCACTAGACAGAGTGCGAAAGAAAGTAAGAATCAGCAAGCCAAGCCTGGTCTCCACAGATGCGAGGGTTAAAAACACAATCACATGTGTTTGAAACTTCTTGCCAAACACTCTGAGAGTCATCCATCAATATTGATTGTGGGACAAAACTGTCAGTTAACTTGGACAGAGTTGGGAAGTGATATTTCTTTGAACTAAAAAATATATATAAATATGAACCCCCACCACAGCAAACCTGCAGACTAAGCAAATTCAATTAATACTGCTGTGTGTGGTTTAGCATCTACCTGGCTAGAATTGAACTAAATTATTCTCATAAAATTGTCAGATTTATTTACTATTTAAATATCAATAATTTAAATGAGTAATCGGGTTTACCGCTACTGGAAAGACAATAAGGTGTGATTTATTGAACTATTGATAGCTAAGTATAAAGTAAAAAATTCCAAATTTCATTAAAATATGTCATAGACAAGCACGCTACGATAGTAAATTATTCTCCCTGAGAACAATGTGGTAGTTTAAATTTACACTTTTTTTGAATTTTTTCCATAACCGTTATAATCCACTTGCTAGGGGGGTTCCCGTGTGCATTTTATGTATAGAAAAACACCCTAAGGGATCATGTAGGTACTATGTGGGTTATCATTTTTCACGTGGGTGCCAGCTTGGCAGAGTGGGCATAACCTCAGAATCCGCCATTTTAAAAATGGCGGCGGCATTTATTACATGAAACTCATCTGGAGCTTATATCTCGAAAACGGTAATATATAGCGAGTTACTTTTATTACAATAAATGTTGCTTACACAATGAGGAACAACTTTTGTATTTACAAAAATGCCCTAAATATAACTATTTAGGAGTAGTTGAGCAATTTATGTTAATTTGACCTCTACATTTTTACTCTGTTTGATAAAAAAATTCTAATATCTTTAAAAAACTGTTCCTTTTTTAATTTTTCACATTATCATTTTCACTTATTGCTCTTTATATTTAAGGTCAAAATACTTCCACCGAAGCAAACCTGCAGACTAAGCAAACACTTACCTGGCTGCATTTCTACTAAAATATTAAAATTGTCATATTTATAGTATTAAACCTATTCATTTTATCTCTGTTGCCAAAAAAATCTAATAATTATAAAAAATCTGTTATTTTGTAATTTGGCACATAGCACTTCGCATTTAAGGTAAAAAACCTGCAAAAAGCATTCGAGAAGCTTCTGGCAGATATATAAGTTATTAAAATAATATAAAATATTTTTAAATTAATTTTTTATTATTAAATGACGCATACAAATATAAAAATAAAAATAAACCTTTCTATATAATTAATTTTTATTATTACAAATAATAATAAATCTACGAATGTAATAGAAATTATTATTATAATTCATAGCATTTATTATTAAAACGGCGATGGAGCGGGAACGGGACCGGCGGCAAAGTTGGTGCATCGGCCAAGCATTGACAACTCGTTAACACAACCAGTACCTTGACATTGTCTTTGGTGGTAGGCTGCTTCGGACTGATTGTATTGATATTGAACTAGTTTCGTGGATCATACAATTTAAGCGCAGTTATTGGATCTAAATTATAAGCCTTTTGGGTTGAAAGGAATTAGATCTGTTCCCTTTTATAGTCATCAGAAAAATGAAACTGTTCACAATATACTTGTGAGCATTGCGGCAAAGAGTAACCACCATCACTGTGTCCAAAACTCAAAGGATCGAGTTGAAAAACGTGTTCTTCCATGCAATGGATTTGGATGTATGTACAATAAAAAGCACGTAAGATATGCTGTCTAGTAGCTCTACTAGACAGAATTCTTCACGAGCAAAGGATGCAGTTCTTTAAGAGTATTCGTTGTACAGTGACAGTGTACGTATATCCAGTGTCTTAGATCATTCATAGTTTCACACTGAGTATCCTTTTTTTAATGTGAACTAGATACTTCACTGTGTTTTTCAAACTTTATTCTATCTCTTCCTCCCCATCTTTTCCAAAGTCCATTAGCAAAGTATTTGGATTACATTTTAGGGTAGCACGCTTTGTTCCAAATTTGCTGGCAAAGTCACAGCCCGTTAAAATATGGAGTGCTGGGAGAACTGAGCAAAGGTTACTTCCAAGCCTGTTTCCTATAATGTGAACTAGTACATATCATGAAGTTCTGGCTGTACCAAGTTGCATCCACAATTCCTGCAAACCTTCCGAAGAGAATCCATTCATAAAGTGTAAAGCCAAATCTATGACATCTATTCTGTATCCGAAGACAGAACTACGACTTAATTTGATAACTCGAGCAAAAATGATCAAATCTTAATGAAATTTATCACAAACGTGTAAACCTACGTTTTCAGACGAATTTGGACTACTAAACCAGCACTATCGGACTATGGGAACGGGGGTTTATGGGGAGTTTTATGGGGTAAAAATGGATTTTTCCGATTTTCGACCCTAAAAACACAAAATTTTATAATGAACGAAACCATTTTGTAGAGCTCAAAAAAGAAATAACTTTGTATATTGAAGCGCTGTATGCCCAAAAGTTACGGAGATAAAAAAAAGTTAAATTTAAAATTCCCATGTTATTCTTATGGAGAACAAATAAACTGTTTTTAGTTTGCTTGTTTATGGATGTATTATAGTCAATTTCAAAATGTTGTTTCATTCATACTAAGCTATCAACATTTCAATAAAAATATATAAAAAACACCTCAATACTTTCCCGGAAGCAGCAAACTAGTAAAGTACTCATTACAAATCAATGTCATTTAAATAGGAAATCAATCTGTCAATATTAATATTTTAGTAGAAATGCAGCCAGGTAAGTGTTTGCTGATTCTGCAGGTTTGCTGCGACGGGGGTATTTAGACCTTAGATGTAAAGAGCAATTAGTGCTATGTGCCAAATTTAAAAAAAAACTGTTTTTTAAAGATATTGGAATTTTTTTATCAAACAGAGTAAAAATGTATAGGTCAAATTAACATAAATTGCTCAACTACTCCTAAATAGTTATATTTAGGGCATTTTTGTAAATACAAAAGTTGTTCCTTATTGTGTAAGCAACATTTATTGTAGTAAAATTAACTCGCTATATATTACCGTTTTCGAGATATAAGCTCCAGATGAGTTTCATGTAATAAATGCCGCCACCATTTTTAAAATGGCGGATTCTGAGGTTATGCCCACTCTGCCAAGCTGGCACCCACGTGAAAAATGATAACCCACATAGTACCTACACGATCTCTTAGGGTGTTTTTCTATACATAAAATGCACACGGGAACCCCCCTAGCAAGTGGATTATTAGGCATACAACAACGCTTCAATATACTAAATTATTTGTTTTTATGAGCTCTAAAAAATGGTTTGGAAATAAATTGCAAAATTTTGTTTTTATGTTGAAAATGGGATAAACAAGATGAATCGATGAACTACCTGCTGTATTCTTTGGATTTGTATTATATCATTTAGTGGAAAGAGTTCTTGAAAACAGTAAGGCTTCTCGTGCTAAACAGTGAGTCACCTAACCTTTCTGATTCCTAGATTTTTATTTCCTTTTTTTATTTACCTTCACATCCTAGGACGCTAGGTTCTAGCCCGGAACTGTTTTACACATTACTTCAGGCTAGTCCTAAAGGGCCGTGGCATTATCACTTAGCTAAAATCCATTGGTGATTGGCAGGATTTGAACCCGGGACCTCAGGGACCGCAGTCTCCCGCTCCACTAGACCAGCTTGCTTCCTTCTGTTTCCTAGATAGGCGGGGACCTACCCACACTTTAAAGGAGTATGGTGATTCGAAGTGCATAGCTTTATGTCAGGACTTTAAGACACATCTATCATTCCCCCCCCCATATCCCTTTCTATCATTAAATGAGGTGCATCTAGAAATAAAATAAATCTTAATAAACTAATTTAAGATGTGTGTATCAGCAAACAAAAAGAATAAAATGAATGACACAACATTCTGTTACAGAACATAAGGGACCAAATTACTGCAGCTAGCATTGCAGGGATTCTTCATGAGTGTATTTCTCCTAAATCAGGTAAGATTGTGTTCAACTTGTTCTAATCTCTTTTATGTAAAACTCTTGAATTGAAATGTCTGGAAAAAGATGTAGTATACTGAGAAATAAATATACTTATGTTTTGTACTTGTGATAATTTTACTGCTCTGTCCGGTGAACTGAAGAGCGGTGTTTTGTTTACAATTCGTTTCTTGCTATTTTAGTAATTTATAACCTCATTTAACCAAATAAAACTATTTAATCATAAACAATAACTTGTCCACTAGCTATATAATCAAACAGTGAGGCACAAATCATGAGAAACTAACCCTAAAATAATATAAACAAATTGTAAATAAAACACGACTCTGCAGTACACTGGACAGAACTAACAATAAAATTAGTTTCAGCTGTTCCATAAGGATGGGAAATGTACTAAGGGAGTATGTTTAATTTATGGTATAAGCTTCCTAGCTTGCACGGTCTGACCACTGGGCTACTTAACATTATTTGATGAAAAAGCCGTGCATTTCTAAGTATAATGGATCAGAATTTTATGTAACAAATAATTTTCTCATGATACAGAATTGTATGTATTATTTACGAGTATTTACTGATATCCGCAGAGTGACAATCATCATCAGGACTCTTGTCTGGTTTGCAAAGACTATTCTCCTTCTAGGAAAAAAATATCAAAACATTTTGAATAACGTTCTTTATTATTCATTAAAGAATCAGTGTCATTATAGAATCTGACATTGAAGGGGAAAACCTGATTTTGTATTATATACTACATCAAATACAAAATTTATGTATCTTTTAACAGGTGGAAGCAGGGGTGCTTCCCTTAGGAGGTTGGTGGATCTAAATGCTACCAACATAATAGTCAAGATGGTCAATCAATGTTCTTCTCCGTCCCAAACTTCCTGTGTTCCAGAGCCTCTCCTTCAGGAACTTATTTTCATCCTGGGACAACTTGCCCAGAAAGGTAGATTCATCACAGATTTGAATTTTTAGGATTTGGTACTGCTTTGTGATTTTGGCGGATGATATTAATTGAACAAGTTTTTATGATTTATCTAGATAGGTAGCTGATTGGTTACAGTGCTCTCTTAGCAATCAAAGTTTGCCAGTCTGATTGATTAAATTTGATTCAATTTGATAAATTCTCCTGACTGTCGGTAACAAAACAACACAAGGCATTTTATCTTATTCTTTACTCAGCGACTCAGCACTCCTGGTTGCAGGCATGATATAGGCGATATTTATATTTACTAATGGGGCAGATCCATATACCCTCAAATCAACTTAGTTTCCTCCCCAAAAAATCTTGTGATGAAGCGAATGAAAGTTTGTTGTAGCCATGATGCCTGTTGGAATAGCTATACAGTACTTAAGTTGTTGAAGATTTGTTATTCATAATTTCTATAAAAAAAAATATTTTTCAGATAGCAAGTTCTCGCTGAAGGTTCGGCTGCTGAACAGTGTCAAAACATTCCACTACTTGTTAAGGATTCACTACCACAATCACAACAAGATGTTGGTGCCTGTCCTCATCATTGTGAAGACTCTAGCAAGAAACGGTGGGTTCTGGTTGGTACCGTTCACAATAGAATTCCCGTCATGAAATAGACATTCCATTCCAATGTCAGAGTGGAAAGGAACTTAGTTCAATTGAGCTACTACTACCTACAGAGTGACTCTTTTTGACCCGAGCCAAAGTTTCAATGAAGTAAATGAGTGAGGGTTGAAAGACATTTTTGCCTGTGTGATCAACTATATTGTTGTCATACTGCACCATTATTTAAGCAAACCAGGTTACGAAACAAAAATACTTTTCATATAAAGATAACCTCTTTAAACATCGTTCAACTTGTTTTGCTTTTTGCTTATGCAAAAAGACAGATGTTTTTTCGTCTATTACGATTGTGTTAGTGTTAGTGTACATGATACCATCAATGTGTCAAACTATTGACAATAATACAACAATAAGCTTTTAGTGATTAAACAATCGACAACAGCTGATTTTTATTCCCTAGCGAGAAAAAGAGTTACTTAAGTTTCACGATGCATGTAATACAGTATGTTACAGTATAACAAAAACACAATTATGCTCATTTTGAATAAAACACCCACTTCAATCGTTTGGAATAGGAAAAGCATTGTTTGAGACTGATTAAGTCATGCTTGGGATAGGAAAAGTAATGTTATTGACATGCAAAGTCCACTGGAATTAAAATTAAATTAATGATTTTTCCTGAATGTCTATGATGATAACTGACTATTTTCTAATACAAAGTAATGAAAAAATCTTGGTAAAATGTATTTTATAATAGTATTTTTTTTATATTTGAAATCCACACACTCGTAATAGTGCCCTATTTAACATTGCAGCAAACACCACTGCCTTGCTGGTAAAGGACGGCATTGCCACCACGATGGAGAAAGCTCTCGTCCAGATCGGGTTTTCTCCCAGCATTCGTCTACGGCTTCTGCTCAACGTGCTCAATTATCTGACAAAAAATAGTGAGTTTGCAAAGAAAATAGCGTCAGGAATTACCGTGATTAGGTATCGTACATAAAATGTTTTAGTTGCGGCCCTCTCCATCTGTTATACTCCATGAAACCTAGATTCTTACTCTTGGTAAGAAATGCTAGTCTCAAATGTTATCATTATTGAGAGTACAGTTGTTTTATTGTTTGTTTGCAGATGTATATTTAGCAAACAAGTTTCTTATTCAATGTATATTTTTTGAGAAGGGTAGTGTTTTTTGTGAGGGGTGTGTTTGATATAGGGTAGTTATTTTTAGTGAGAAAGAAAAGATGCCCAACTAACTCGCTCAGGGCCTAATTCACACAGAACAGACGTCGGGCGGAGACGTGGCAAAGACATATGTCCCTTCCTCGCCTCTCCATGTAAACAAATTGGTCAATGCAGACACAAGTGACATGGCGCGGGCGGCTGCCCTCCCGCTACCGCCACTTCGCTTCGGCGTCCCTCAAGGCGTATCGGAAGTGGCATGTCCGTAGCGCGCCCGTTGTTGGGACTGCAAATATTGTACTTACCAACCTTGTTTAGGTAATTGTGAGTTGTTTCTTGTTCTGTTCACTATGCGAGACGACATTGAATTCTATCACAGATTTTGTGAGGAAGTTGAAAAATTCCTTTGTTTGTACAATCACAGTCGTACAAACTAACTAATCGACACAGTCGACAGACATAAATAACTAACAGAAATAAGCAAAAATCAAAGCTTCTAGTCTACATACAAGTTTTCTCGCCACTGTACCGTCCCTTCTGTGTGCATTGTACACGCCACGTCTCTACCATGTCCGTGCTTCGTCTATGCCACGTCTCTGCCTGACGTCCGTTCTGTGTGAATTGGGCCTAAGAAAGTACTTGCAGACAGTTGATGCACACAACATAATTAAAATGAAGTTACACTCCAGCAAGATTGCTCCTTCAAATTATTCTGCTTATTCAACTTCACCCTTTTAAAGAAGCTCTCTGTGAGAATCGAAAATATTTAGTTGATTGTGTGTGAAAACTTTGTGTGTGCTATAAACTGCCTAGAACTATTTCCTTGTGCAAGTTAGTTCTGATTGGCTACTCATCCCATCCTTAATAAGTTTCAATTTGAATTTAATGTCAACTAATTAAAAGCACTCTGTTATTTTCTTTCTATGAGCGAGCTGGTCTAGTCGTAGAGTGTAAGATTTTGGTCCTAAAGTTCCAAGTTTAAATCCCCCCAACCATTAGTGGGTTTAGCTATGTGATAACTCTGTTGTAGCCTATAGTAATGTGTCAAACGGTTCTGAGCTAGACCCTAACATCCTATGATGTGTCAGTAGGACAAACTTATCCTTTCTTCTGTTTCTCAGACAGATTCTGCGCGTGGATGGTGCGCACTGGTCTGGTCCAGATGATGGTGAAGATGTTTGAAAGGTGGGAGAGATACGATGGCAAAATGAGAATCAAGATATGTAACTACACACTGCTTACTTTACAACATGTCTGTACTACAAGTAAGTGTTGATTGTAGAATAAGTAAAAACTTGGGTTTGGATCATTTTTACTTAGGTGTGTTTGGATTGATTACACTGAAAAATGGTGTACTAATTTCAATGCATGCAAAAAAAGATTGTTTTATAATTTTGGGTACAAAGCCACTTTATGTTGGGAACCTATAAAAAATGTACTACCCAGACGTTTGTGTACCCAAAGTTAGATTATTCTATAGTGTAGGGAATAACTGTCAAGAGATGTTTGCAGTAATTATGACTAAACAGTTTGAAATCATAACTTGTATAGGTCGGCTGCTTAGACCTGAGCACTAATGCTAACCAATGCTAGAGGAGGTTGCTTTCTAAGCGACCGAGCTATAGGAAACTTGTTATAATGTAATTTTTAATATGATGAATATTAGTAGGCCTACTGTTACTATTTTTACCCATTTCTTTGATCTTAGTGCTGAATATTTTTTTTTATAATACTATTAAATATATTTTACCTAAAATAATACTGATTTTATGTTAGCTCGTAATGTATTAAGCAGGTATAGAATACTTATAATTCAGGTAAAGCCAAAAGGTTTTTTTTATAAATATGAATACAACAATAACGTAATGAAACTGATTTATATTACCTTTGAAGTGCTTTTGAGCCAAATGATTTTTATTTTGGCATTAGGTCATAGCTAGATTATCAAATAAATTGGACTAAATTAAATAATTTGAATGCCAAAAGAAGTGAAAACAGTGATTGCTAGAAAGCCAAATATGTCAATGTTGCAATCTCTGGTTTTTTAGCTCTGACAAGTTATTGGGTACCTCATTTTAGCGTGACTTTTGGCAGTCAACTTGGTTTGGAATTGGTTCTATATTAATAATATTATTCAATAATTGTGCAAGATTAAAATATTGAGGCATATTAGTTGTTAGTGAAAAGGTGTAACACACAGAACTATCACAGGTTGGTCTTGCAGTCTTTCAGTTAAGTGGTGAGAATATCTCCTTAAGGTTTATCCCTCCTCTGTTTATGAATTGCTGTTTATGATTTCTTATCAGCATTTCCTTTTATGATGTTATCCATTTCTTTCATGGTCTTTGGACTCTTCTCTTTCCAACATTTACTCCCTCCTAAACTTGCCGTTGATGTTTTTCTTTTAACATTATAGTTTTTTTTATTACGTCTTCCATTTATTTTGAGGTCTCCAGCTCTCCTATTTACAACAATGTCTCCCTCCAGCCAGATTTTAACCACTCTTCCTCCATTCACCCTTTTACAAGCCAAAACAACCTTAATCTTACCATTCTGATTTAATTTAATATTGTTTTGTTAAGCCCAAATGTAGTTTAATATCTTTGTTTCTGATTCTGAATCATCTTATTTACTGCACAGATCTTCTCAGGAATTGGAAGGTGGAAATTCACACTTTTTGACATTCTCAAAGAACAGTTTTTTATCCCAGAAAAATTCTTAGCAGTATTTTTTGCCTCAAGTTATTTCAGCAATTCAATGGAAGAACAATGACCTTTTACAAATTATTAGATGTAGAACATCCTCCATTAGAAGCCATAAACTGAATTCTTAATATTACAGAGGCAGGTCGTAACGCGATCCGAGGCTGTAACGGACACTCGGTGCTGTACAAGTTCTGTCTGTGGTGTCCGGACGAGAAGATGTACGACGGGCTGATGACGAGGGTTTGCAGCATCGTCAGCATGTGCATGGAGCGTCGGGAACTTCCGTTAGCATCGTTACAGAGTCCAGCACAGTTTCAGCTGCCAGCCGACACTGGTACGATGCACAAAGTTGAGCTAATGTTACATGTATATATAAACTCTAAATTATCGATTGGGAGTGAAAACTCGGTTTTACGACTTTTTATGAATCTGAAGTTGTTGGGTATTTATTGAAAATTGAGGTATCAAACCTTATTATTGAAAAATATCCTACTAATATTATAAACGTGAAAGTATGGATGTTTGTGTGTAACTCTGAAGTTCCATGACGTGAAAACTGGACCGATTGAGCTGAAATATTGCAGAGAGGTACTTGATAGTCTTGAGAAACACAAAGGCATATTCAAGCTGTAAAAATCTTATAGGGCTATGCCCCACGAGGGTTCAAAATTTCCATGTTATTCTTATTAGTATTCCTATTTAATAGGAATTAAAGAAGTTTGCAAGATGTTTCTACCAAACAAGTTGGTTCTATGATATCATAGACAAATAGAATAAATATAGACTGTCAAAGGAAGGTTCCGGTGCCCACAACTAGGTTTGCCGTGTAGTTACGGCGCACACCGCTGCAGGCGAGGAGCGCAGGAGCCATATGCGACCAGCAGACGCTACAGGGGGCTGCAGTGGTGTGCGCCGTAACTATACGGCAAACCTAGCGGTGGACGCCGGAACTTATGCCAACCGCAGCACTGCTGACGGTCTATATTTATTCTATTTGTCTATGATGATATTTAATAGCATTAAAAAGTTAGTAGTTGCTGGTTAATCAGGTAGGAAATTCATCAACTTTTTGATGGTTCAACATTGGACCCCAGAGTCCTTGATCATTTGGTGTTAAGTTAATGGCTAAATAAACAGCTGATCTTAGTCAGTAACAAAGATACACAGATATTATCACTCTGTTTTACACTTACAATTGATTCATTCAGTTAAATTCTGTTACAAAGTAACACTCCTTAAAGAAGTAGTTAAGTGGAGCAATTCAAAATTAAAAGTGTTTGTGTGTAAAGCATGATACAACAATAGTGTTGTGTCACAGTGGTGTCGGACCGAGAGCTGGAGAGTGACGACAGCGGGGGAGATGAGAGCGGAGACGAGGGCAGAGATGATGATTTCGACGACAGGGACTTGAGTACTCAGAACTGTGGTCTCCCACCAACCGCCCAGCGGGACCTTGCGGACTTGAAAATGTCAGTAACAATTAAAATCTATCAATAGTAATGTACGGCAAACCAAACTCAACCCAACCCATTCCCAAATATTACCTGTCAAGATTTTGTTTATACACTCTGCACATGCTGTTTTAGTTTTGGCATTATTTATGATCCTGCGATTATTTATGAGAGTCACACTAGTGTTATAACTCTGTATCTTCACTAATTACACTGTATATCACCTTTTCCATTTGCTTTATTTGCAGATGTTGATGTTAATTTTCATTGTAACTGAGTGGTTAGTGGTTGCCGTCAAATCTGAAGGTTGCTGGTGTGATTCAAAGAAAGATGCAATTTTTCATTGGACTATCAATCAATGGTGCTTACTGAAAAAAGGTCGATGTTATCACTAAAGTGAGGTTTTCCTAGGCGCGGAACAAAGAGTCCAGAGAAGCAATTTTCCGTTTGCCCAGTGAATGTCTGCTCGGGTTCTAAGAAAACAGAACCCAAGGAGCGGACTATGCTCTCCGCTCTTTGACCTCTGGTTCCACACCTAGGAAAACTCAGCTTAACAAGACCAGGGTTACGTTTGTAAGCAATAAACTCTTTTAGTAAGCATCACTATCATCACATTGGTTGTTTTGATTGTTCAGGTATGATGAGTTCTGGTGTGAAATGGGCGCGCAAGATTCTCCCCCCAGCAGCCCTCTGGCAGCAGACCTGCCTACCACTCTGCTCTCCTCTTATGTGTTCGCATCTTCAGCACATATCTGCAGGTAAACTATCACTATTTCATTTTGCTATGTCATGTTGCCGAATAAATACAAATTTGTTATTATAATGTTATCACTATTGATATGATAAAGTTACTGTATCATTATAAAACTGATTCATGTTTCTGTATGTGGCTGGTTGTCTTATAGCTGTATCATTATATCCTCTATTTATATGGATTAAACTTGATAAAACAAAGCCTTTTTTCTGAATTTGTATCCTGAAACACTTGTAGTTTAAATAATATGAGCAGCAAAACTGTCCTAAATTGTAGTGCTTTAAATTAATTACCAACATGAAGAATTTATTATGTTTTGATAAGATACCCTTTCATAAATTTATAGCTTTCTCCTCAAATTTGGTTGAGAATGAAACCGAGACATACTCTTGAACAATTTTAATTTTGAATCTAAAGCTTAGGCGAAAGCAGGGAAATGTAATAGGAAAAAAACATACACTATAAAAGATTCTGTAAAACAGTTTCCAAAGAAGTCCTTTTCCGCCAGTTTATTTCTCACTACATACACACCACAGGCTCTTCCTCTGATTTCTTACCTTCATACATTAAGTTTATCAGAACTTTGTGTATATTTAAATAAGCTGTTGTCTTAAGACTATGTATTAAAAGTTAAACCCATAGAATGAGACAGTCACTAGTAAGCTTGTCTATTCCAACAGGTTCTCAGATTCAGACGACGTCAATCTTCTAATGTTGTCTGATGACTGTACACGTTGTCCTCAAATTAACTCTAAGGTACGTAAACTGTATTAGAATGCTATATGAAGTGTCATAAAATTAAATGTTATCTTTGACATGGTAAACCCACATCAATCTGGTCTGACATTACCTTTGGTGGGAAAATTTGATCATAATTAAGATACTTTCTTTTCTTTTGAACGTAGCAAATTCGAGTTTTAGACATTACGACAGGATTCGTAATATTTCAAGGAAAAGGGATTTTTTTGGAAAGTAGTCCTTAAAAAAACACGTAGAGGCAACCAAGGTCCCTCAATAGGACCAATAACTTTATCCAATAAGTTTATTACTTTTTCAGCATCACATCAATAAGTGGTTTATGTCTTTCAGAGTGTGACGTTGTCGGCACTAAGATTCATCAAACCGGATGCGACAGGTCGCACTGTCTACTGTCACGTTGCTTCCCGTGTGCGACCAGTGCTGCCGTTTGTGAAGGTCGCGTATCCTGACCTGGTAGCGGCTGAGAGTGTCGCGTACGACGAACCACTCAACACCAAGGACCGTAGGACTTGTCGGTTTGTCAACTCCATATATCTCTATTGTAAAGCTTGTAATACAGGCAGTTTGAAAAAAAAACTCCCTATTTTTTAAAGACAATATTAACCAGGGCTGTTACTCGTCCCGATTCTGCTGGGACAGTCCCGATTTCGGTTCCTTATGCCCGTATTTAAGTCTAGGGGTGAAGGGGGCCATTTCACAATTTTTCCCTAACCTAAGGTGGCAACTGAGATATTGACTCAAACCTCAAGAGTTTTTCCCGTTACCATTATCCTGATTTGGTGCCTCTTAGTTAGACTTGGCCATACGTTCAATTTTGTAACCCTTTTGAAACTGCTTTTACAATCAGGTTCTCTCCTCTCCTGGAGGATAGTTTGAAATAAAATTGCAAACATTTACTTTATTGAATAGATTGTGTAAATACATAGGTATCTTTTCCTATAGTCCATCTCTTTCTAAGTTCTACTTATATATCATCTGTGTTTTGTAGGGCAAAACTTTTAACGAGTGTGGAGCGGGGACTGAGACAGGAGAATGCCACCAAAGAAGTATGTTATGACTTGGATCAGCTGTTGGCAAATCCTTCCAGCAAAGTCGTCAGGTACGGTTTCAACATTAAACGTTCAATTACATAGGGAGAGTTTTCAAGTTACTAAAAAGCAACATTGTTGAAAAGTACGACATACTACTTCGGATACCTGAGATGATATTGATTGATATCGAGACTAATCCTACCTCTGCTTAAGCAATTAATTGTAATAATGTTCCAAAATGATTATCATGACAGAAAAGCAATGAAGTGATAAATGTCAGTTTGTGTTATGAAGATTGAACGTTTCATAGTGGATAGGCCTACTAATTTGTCAACTGTCTAATCTTTTATTTTTCATCAACACTTTCATTTTCTGTAAGACTACAGTGCTCACCCTCAAATATGAAGGTTGTTGGTTTGTTTGCAAAAGAGATTGATTTTGGGGCTAGATGCAATTCATCATTGGACGATAAAAACAAGACTGTTTAACTATTCCATTAGTCATAAAAAATCCTAATTATGCTTATTGTTTTGGTAAAAAAAGTAACACAAATGTTAGATATTAAGGAAATTAAAAATATCAATAAGTTTATTTAGATGTTCAGTTTGGTAAAGAAAATTGAGTTATCTAGAGATTAGATATTTTTACGAGCTGACACACCAGGGTCAGTATTCTAAGTCAAAAATGAGTGAATTAGATGACGGCTTTGTTACTGGCTAAGATATACTGGCTGGTTTTTTGTCGTTATCATTTATTGTTTCAAACACAAGTCAAAAGAAGTATTTCTTCTGTTTTTCAGAGACCTTGGAAATTCTGATGAACAACGAGTTGGTACAAAGGAGTTCAACCATTCCAGGCTTGTGTTCGAGTCTAGGTTTGAAAGTGGCAATCTCCGTAAAGCGATACAGGTGTGTGATTAATGTTTTGGGCACTTTTGAAATTATAAAATGGCCTTTCTCGCTTAAGATAGGGAGAAGCCTTTTAACCTCAAACCTGAAATTATGAAATATCCACAAATACCAGACATGGCTACAGGACTAGAGAAAATACATTTTTTTGTAGTTTAACTTTTCGTCCACTCAGTATTTAAACTTTAAAATTTACTGATAATAAAAATTAAAATATAGTCATTGTGTGATATTTCCATATTTGTGAAAATTTGTGTTTTAAATTTGTTTGAACACTTTTCGAATTTGGTCAAAGTTAAATTCTAACTATTTTTGAAGAAAAAATTGAATTGAGTCCTAGATTATTTCTTTAAGTATATTCACGTGATTCACTACTTATGTCAAATAAATATGTTTACTAAGATGACATTAACCGCAACAAGTTTGTTTCAGATTGGGCCAAGGGAGTATGATCTCATATTATCACCTGACGTAAACTCTACTGAACATTGTACCTGGTTTTATTTTGAGGTAATTTAACAACTGTTTATATTCTTTTGGTAATCTTAAGTGGGTGTTTAGCTCACCTTTTTTCAAAAATATTCCATGTCGAATTCAGGAATTCATCTGGTTAAGTTGTGTACTTGCAGGGAAGCTGAAAAGTTAAATACTATACTATCGCCCTATGATTTAATGTAATGGGTTTGCTTTTCCTTCTAGAAGTAGTTTGTGTTCAGAATAAAGGTGCCTGTATCTAGTGCTGTGTATTATGTTTGTGTTTTATCACATCCAAGCATGTCTCAATTAATGGTGGATGGAATGAACAGTAAAAATCCCTAATTTTAAAGTTTCTCCCTGCAGCTTATTCAATGTGGCAGTTATAGCGTTAATATCACTGTCACTTTTTGAGTCAGCAAAGCCAACTGTAAGCCAACGCAAGATGAGTGTAGAGTGAAGTGAGATAACCCTTGTTGCTTCATTACAGCTTGTGACATCTATGCTGGCACTTGGCCAATCGCTACTAGTACCTATTTCAAATACATTATGTCCCGTCATGCGGGTTGCATCAACTGTCCTTGCGACCCATATGGAGGCGCTCAAGTACATAATACAAGGGGAGTCAACCCCATGAGGTAGCGGAAATGTTTGCGGTCCGGTCTTTTCCCTACCTCCACCCTCCTCCCGCCTACACTACCCGCGCTAGGTCAAGTGCCAGCTTAGATGTCTTGAGCTGTACTGACTAAGAGCAGCTGTATCTAGCCAGGCCCAGCCATTGAAAGCCTAATGGTCAAGAACAGCTAAAGCCATGTAACCACCAAAAAGCTTATGACTTAAGTTCCAATTTATTTGTAATTTAAACTTATTTTTCTCCCTGACTTTTCACTGACCCCCTCCCCCCTCCTACCCACCACAGACTTCAGATTAGGTTTTATTCTATCCAAAGACAGTTTAATTTATAAGATGTGGTTTTTTGAATGGTTTATTCTACTAATCATAGTTTCTTCTGCAGGTGTCCAATATGGAGGCTGGTGCACCTTATGTGTTCAATATCATAAACTGTGAGAAGGCCAACAGTCAGTTCAACTACGGCATGAAGCCTATATTGTTCTCAGTCAAGGAAGCAATGTTAGGTAAGGAGTAGCTAGGATTTGATTTAATTTGGGTGAAAATACTGAAGAACTCGATAATCGAGAGATTTTTTTCTTTTATGTTGGCAGCCTCTTTAAATTTCACTTTTGCCTGTCCACATTGGTGTCAAAGGCAAGGAAAGTACGAGCAAAGCAAGGGGTGAACTTGTACTGTATCGGAAAAATGAACTTTATAGATAGATACTCCGAATATTGACTCAGATCCAGGACAATGTTGTTTCAGTTTCACCATCTCTCATGCTACAAACTGAGTCACTGATTCAAAAATTTACTAATAATCATGTCGATTCCTTGGGGCATTAAGAAAACAATTTGAAATGTTATTTTTGACAATTGTGTGGTACCAATTTGTAAAGTAGAGATAAGATTTTTAAGCTTTACAATCAGTTTTCTAAAATATCCGTGGTAAAATGAAACAAATATATCCCTTTACATAGCTTGAGATCCATGTTACATTTAGTACTGTGATTGTATAATCTACACCATTGTTGTGTATTATAAGTTTATATTTGAAATAAATAGTTAAATAAATGTAGGATGAAAAATGAGCCTTATTTTGTCACTAGTTTATTTATATCAATTGAATCACATTTTTGAAAATAACATATGATTAAATTATTAAATGCATAGCATTTGAAACATAGAGATACAACAGTTTCTTCCCCACTAAATTTGATTCATAAGTCCAGTCTTTTCCGTTGCTTTCTCGTTCTGGCTGATTTGCGAGGAACATCTGTTGAAGCATTGTCATCTGTTTGAGGATTATTATGTTCACTGGGTTGAAGCCTGATTTCTGCATTTTCAAGTTGATCATTGTTATCTTCTCTGCGTTGAAGCCTGATTTCTATATTTTCCAGATCATTGTCCTTTAATGTCACGTTCTGTTGTTGCGAACTGGTAATTTCTTTAGGAGATGAGCTGGAGTGTGTTTTGTCTTTTGATTCTGGCACTGATGTTCTCTTCAACTGATCGATGTGTCTCTTGCCAATGTAACCGTTGTCCAGTTTGACTTTGTAGTGCAGAGCTCCAAGTTGAAAAATAACTTTTCCGAACTTCCAGCCGTCTAAGGAACGTACTAATATTCTCTCCCCCACTTTAAATGAGCGGCTTACTTGTTGAAAACCTGGATGTAATGATGTGTTTTTCTTAGGGGGTTTGAGAGCATCTAGTTTTGTTCTGATCTTTCGATTTAAATACAGTTCAGCCGGTGATTGTCCGCATTGTAGAGGTACAGCTCGGTAGCGAAACAGTATGTCTTGAATTTGTGATTTAATATTCTTTCGAGGATCTTCAGCACAATTTTTCAAAGATGTCTTTAACGTTTGCACATAGCGTTCCGCTAACCCATTGGTTGCTGGGTGTCCTGGGGCGATAAATTTTTGAAATATGCCTCTTTGTCGGCAAAAGTCTGTAAATTCTTGGCTAGTAAAAATAGTGGCATTATCAGAAACTAGTACAGCAGGATATCCATGTGTAGAGAAGATATCATTTAGAAATTCTATTGTCGTAGCTGTGGATGGTGCGTTTTTGGTTATTCGAACCTCAGGCCATTTAGATTTTGCATCAATCACTACTAGGAAATGGTGTCCATTAAATGGTCCTGCGTAGTCCATGTGAACTCTTTCAAAGTTTTCCTTAGGGATTTCCCAAGGGTGAAAAACTTTTGTTGGCTGTTTTGACTGTAAAGCGCAAGCTGCACATGATCGAACTTTATTTTCAATGTCTTTGTCAATTCCGGGCCAATAACAGTGGAGTCTTGCGAGTCGCTTCATTATTACCATTCCTATGTGTGTTCCATGAAGCTCTTCTAAAACATGAGAGCGTAGTGATCTTGGAATGTATACACGTTCTCCTCTGAATACAATTCCTTGATTGGTTGAGTAGATTGGATCATTTGCACCTTCTTTTATTTGTTTCATAAGATCTTTCATTCCTGGATCGTACGCAGTTTCTTTTGAAATTGAATCACTCGTGATGTTGATTTGATGAGATTTGAAGGATTGAATTCTGTTCTATTTCATCTTCTTCTTTATTCAGTGCTGTGTCGATACCACGATGTTCCGTTGTTTGAAAAGTCCTGGATAGAAAGTCTACATTTTGGTGTTGTTCTGCTTTCCGATGTTTGATGTTGTATTCAAATCCTCTGAGGAAAACTGCATAGCGTAAAAGTCGACCAGCTGTCATTGGAGGAACATTCTTTGGGTGAAATATTCGTGTGAGTGGTTGGTTATCTGTGATCAATTCAAACTTTCTTCCATAGAGGTAGTTGAAAAATTTTCCAATAGAAAATACAATAGCGAGTGCTTCGCGATCAAGTTGGCTGTATTGGGACTCTGATGTTGAAAGTGAGCGGGAGACAAATGCAATGGGCCTTTCTTCTCCATTGATAATGTGTGATAGTACTCCTGAGATCCCATGTGGGCTTGCATCGCAGGCTACGGATACTGGAAGGTCCGGGTCAAAAGGAACTACCACTCTATCTGAGGCTATTTCCTCCTTGATGTTGATGAACGCTTTCTCACAATCTTTTGTCCAGTTGAATGGTTTATTCTTGATGAGTAACTGACGTAGAGGGTAAGTTATGGTAGAAGCTGCTGGAATGAATTTTGAATAATAAGTTACAAGTCCTAGAAACTTTCTCACTTCCTCTACTGAATTTGGTCTTTGAATATTGAGGATATTTGACACTTTTGCTGGAGACTTGGATATCTTGTTGTTTTCAATAACATATCCTAAGTATGTGATGCTTTCTTGGAAGAATGTGCATTTATTTCTGTTGAGGTGAAGATTGTTGGTTTGCAGTCGCTCCAGACAAGCTACAAGGTTGTTGAAACATTCATCCAAAGTTGAACCGTAGACAATTATGTCGTCAAAGTAAGAGCTGACACCTGGAAGGTCTTGTAGAACTTGTTCCATTACTTTTTGAAATATGCTGGGTGCAGTCTTGATTCCAAAAGACAATCTGTTGACTTTGTAAGTACCTTTATGGGTTGATATTGTTTGAACACAAGCACTTTCTTCATCGACACCTATATGTAGGTAAGCTTTAAAGAGGTCGAGAGTACAGAAAAACTTGGCGTTTCTCAGTTTGTGGAGTGTTTCGTCGATCCTAGGAATCGGATAGTGTGAATCGTATAGTTGAGGGTTGACTGTGACTTTATAGTCTGCGCATAGCCTAAGTGTACCATCAGGCTTAGGCACTACAACTAAGGGTGAACCCCAGTCGCATGATTCGATTTTAGTGATGATTTTGTCTTGTTCGAGTTTGTCAAGATCATGTCCCACTCTATCCCGGAGTGCATACAGTAAAGGTCTAGGTTTGAAAAATACTGGTTTGGATTGAGGTCTTAACTTTAGAGAGCAGGTGACATTAGGAATATGTCCTATTTCTGGTGAAAATATTTCTGGAAATTTTGATTCTACTGCAGTAACTAGTTTGTCTGTGTCACTGGAAACTAAGTTTACATAAGTACCGGTATCTTTTGGTCTCTGGGTGTCAAGATCGTTTAAGTGGACTCCAAGTTGTCTTATCCAAGTCCTACCTAGTAGAGGGCTGTACATGTCAGGAACTACAAACAACTGCTGTGTAGATGAGCGTCCATTGTATTCAACCTGAACATTAACTAAGCCTAAGGGTTGGAAAACCTCATTTGTGTAAGAACGAAACCTTATATTTGTACTCTGGATTGTGTTTTGAGGAAGATTAAGTCTATCAAATTGAGCCTTTGGTAGAAGGGTATGAGCTGCACCTGAATCTACCTCAAACTTTTGTGGTTTCCCATTGATTAGAATAGTTGTGAAAAATTTGTCTGTGTCTGATGAATTGTAGTCAGTTACATTGAGAATTTGAAGTTGCCCTATTCCATAAAGTGAGTTTAAGTCCTGTGAATCATTTGGAGTAGTACTTATTGTATTAACTGTAGGCCTGGATTTCTTAGAGAGTAGAGTTGATATACAGACCTTGGCTATGTGTCCATCCTTGTCACAGCTTTGGCAGTGAAGGCGTGATATGTTGGTTTTACATTCCCTGGACATGTGATTTGCTTTACCACATCTTAAACACAGGTTTCCAATTCCAAGTGTTGCCAAATCAACCTTATTTCGTCTTGTGGAAGGGTGATTTAGTCTGTTGTTAGATCTGTTGTTGAGGTAGGCTGTCCTTCTTGGTGTATAATTCTGGTGTGTTGGTCTTGTCAATAATTTGTTGACTTCTGCCTGTGACGATGTTTGAGGACTAGAAAAGTTGTTCAGAGTTGCACTGTCTATTTTTGAAGCTTCAATTGCTATTGCCTTTTCTACGGCAATGTCAAATGTTAAGTCCTTGGTCTGGATTAATTGTTCTCTAATTGAAGAGTCATGAATTCCCCTGATAAACTGTGATCTTAAGAATAAGTCAGATACAGATGCTTCACATGATGTACAGGTAAGTTTGCAAGCTGCAATTTGTTTCCTAAGAGCTGTTACATAGTCTGTAATTGATTCATTTTGTGTCTGGATTCTGGATAAAAACTTATGTTGTTCTACAATTTCATTGGTTTTTGGAAAGTAATTGTCTAATAATTTTGTAATTTCATCATAGGTTTGCTCATTAATACTTTTTGGAGCTGAGAGTGAAGATAAAAGGTCATATGTTTTAGAACCTACACTATTGAGAAAAAGCTGGGCACAAATAGTTTTATCATCAAAAGCATTCTTTATCTTTAGGTAATTTTCAAATCTTTCTTTGTATAGTTGAAAAGTTTCTTTGTTTGAGTCAAATTGTTCAAAATTGGAAATTAATGTGATGTTGGATTGTTGAGTCTTTGACATACCTTGAATAGCTGAAGACAAGGTCTTGATTAATATTTCAAACTGTTCTTGGTTCATTTTGAAAAAAATATATAAAATAAACTTTAAAACAAATAGAACACACGTTAGGCTCTCCTCGTCGCCATTTCTGTTGTGTATTGTAAGTTTATATTTGAAATAAATAGTTAAATAAATGTAGGATGAAAAATGAGCCTTATTTTGTCACTAGTTTATTTATATCAATTGAATCACATTTTTGAAAATAACATATGATTAAATTATTAAATGCATAGCATTTGAAACATAGAGATACAACAACCATAAAATTCTTGATTCTGTTATTGTATTTGCAAAAATATTGCTGTAACCTTCTAAACAAGAAAAAAAATAAAAATGAAATTATTGAGTACACCAATTTGCAACGGTTTATTCTCATATTTACAGCTTGAAGAAACCAAGCTAATCTAAAAGTAGAAGATAGGCTTCTTCGGTGAAAGTATCAAATGTTACTCTTCAGGAGATGACTCATCGTTGATCTGTTGAAAATTTTGGATGCGGTGCTACGATCCATTCTTTGAGCAATCAAGGATATATATGACTCCAATTTTCTCAATATGTATTTCTTGTCAGGCCGAGGTGGCTGGATGCGGACTGGCTCGGACATCTGTTACTTCCGCAACGCATTCCCCTGCGGCGGCAAGAAACGGACCTATCTCTCGCTCACGTTCACAGTCAAGTTCCCTTACAACATGGACGTCTGCTATCTGGCGTATCACTACCCTTACACATACTCCCAGCTACTGGTGAGTTGTGTGCGTTTGTCTCAGTGTTTAGAGGGAGTTCCAGTAATAGGGATGCTTTAAGAAGAACGGGAGGGAGATAGTAAAATCAAATCATATCCTGTTTTCACGGAACCCCGTGGAATAATCAATACGTTGTATACCACACAAATTGTTTGGATTTATTAGACTTGTGGATCATCTGAATTTTAATGTGTGTTTCTGTATGGTTTGTAGTTTGTATGTTGTTTATTTTATATTCGTATATTTTTTTGAAAACAATTGCAAACTATTGGGTACTGAAGTAGACATCCCAACAACCTTTAACTATTGGATTCCACTAAAGTAGACATCCCATCAATATGGACCTACTGTCGTCAATTTTTGCAATAAAAAAGAACACAGTTCTGTGAGCTAGTCACAGAATGTGCAAGTGTCTAAAATTGTATTTTGTACCGTAATTGACGTTACCGTACTGAGATAGTTAATGTTTAAAGATGTCACAATAAGCATACAATAAGTTGTCCTATGAGTTTGGTTATGAAGTCCGAATGTTTGACAGAAATCAGTAATGTACATCACCGCAATCTGTCCGTGGCTTACTTCAAGTATGTCCATTTTGACTTAAAAACAGGTGACATTTATATCATGGGAATGGAATGTGTAGATTTATCAGTAGTCAAAGGCAAAACTATCCACTTTCAAATCATTGCATCTTGCCATTGTGGGTCCAATACAATCTGCATACCGATTGTTAGGTTTGCCAGTGCTTTGTGTGTTTTGCCACCAAAGTTGTATTTTCCGCAGAGCAAGCTGTGGGGTTGGAGCCAGACGGTGTGTCGTGAGTCTGTCTACTTGCGAGCGGAAAGTCTGTGTCAGACGCTCAACTTCAACGAGACTCCTGTCGTTACCATTACGGCCCCGTCTTCCTACCGTAACCCGATACAGGTGAGGGAGGCACTGCTTTTACCGAACTATTGGCAGTATAGGCATGCACTGTGGATGCGATACGCCCTGGTGTGGATTAACGTCCGCACGAGTGAGTACTACGACTATCCGCAGTACTATCCTGATAATTAGACCAATTCGTATATACCAAGGAAAAATGTGGTTCGGATTCCACTATAAACTGTAGGTCCCTTAGTTGCCATTAGCTGTATGGGCTATTAATTAACAGCTGTGTCTAAGGAATGTCGGCCTTAGTCACTAACAAGACTACTAGATCGCGCCACTCATCCTACACTCATCTTCATTCATACTTGGCTTAAAATACCTACTATGTATGGTCACCATTTCATTGAACAGTATCTAGAGTATGAACACTGGACTATATAACTTGGATGGCTACAATTTGTGTGGCACTTTGTTTGGGTTATGATGCTAAAATAGTTGAGCGACAATTAAGATCATGTTACAACGGCGTTATTACTCTGCTTTTTACAAAAATTCTATGTATTAATTAGACGACTCCTGTTTACCAAAGAGTGTTTCCACACTGGAAAATTTACAACCACGCCACTGACTTAAACATTCAAAAGTGTTCGATTTAAAATTTATTGTACTGTTCAATCACTAAATTTGTAAAAAAAATAATTAATCGAGTTCTAATCATAAAGACTATGTTTATTGCATCGTATTACTTTTTTTTGTCCGTTGAGCTGCCGACTCTACATTTACTATTTTTTTGTTTTTGTTCTCGGACTACCCTTCCTACATGCCATCCTGATTGACACAACCTTAAGCACCCCTTGCTCCCCTGAATGTAATGTTTTCTCTGTCAGGACAGGGAGGTGATATTCCTGACTGCCCGTGTACACCCTGGAGAGTGCAACTCCTCTTGGATCATGGAGGGAGTGCTGCAATACCTACTGAGTGATTACCTCCCCGTGGTCCGGGCTCGGGACCAATATGTGTTCAAGGTAGTGCCCATGCTCAACCCCGAAGGTGTCATCAACGGATGGTAAGTCCAACATTGTTATATACTTCTGTTATACTCCGTTCACAAAATTTAGGCGGTTTGAGGGGAAGCGATTCCATCCCCTCCACTTCACCTTAACTATGAAACGACAGCCGATGATCAGCTGATGTATACATTAAGCTAAAAAAAGTAGATAAAACCCGAGGAAACCTTCTTCTTCAACTGCCTAAAATTTGTGAACAGACTATAGTGTGCGTTGTTGATTGTGTTTCATCTTTATGTCTCTAATGTAAGAGGATGGAATGTGGAGATGTGAAATGTGTACTTAATTTGTATCAAGTAGAGTGTAGATTATTAGAAGCCTAGAACAGAGAAGTAAGGTACTAATAGTACACTTAAGTGGTGCCTGCACTAGTGCTTGTATCTAGGGATAATTTCAACACCGCCCCTCTCCCTCATGTAGTACAACACTCACAGTGGAGGAATACCCAGCCCCTTGTACGATAGGGATTTCTGCACAGTGCTCCCCTGTGCGTGGTACTAGTGCTCTCCACAACATAATAAAGATGAAAGTGCCCTTAATCGAGTTTCCTCTGTACCTTACTTCTGTGTGAGCCTAGACAGTTTCGGCTATCCAAAAGGTAGGATGGAACAAATCTCAAAAAAATTGCTTACCAATTCTAAGTTTAGTAGGTGTGCTTCAGTGCAGCTCTGGTGTAACCTACAAGACTAAACTCCCATCTTCTTTTGCTGTGCACACCATTTCCAATTAGTTGCCTATGGACAATGGGCATTCCTCTGGGACAGTTTGTATACTGTTTTGTTGTGTTGTTTGTCTCTAACTGACCTTTAGTGTATAGACTTTCTGAAATTACTTGTGCTTTATAGCAATTGAAAATAACTTCTTGATCAGCACTGTACGTGTTATTAAATTTACATAAAGTAAATAAAAGAAACGTCTTATAACACTTAAAACATATATTTACGCTTATACTTCTACTCACAAGACGGGAAATATACAAAAAAGATGGTAAGTGTCAGACCCAATAGGCGAATGATTCGGCGGAATGATTCGCCTATTGGGTCTGACGATGATTGGAGTGTCCAATCGAAATCGATCACCACTTACCATCTTTTTTGTATATTTACCGTCTTGTAACAGTATAAGCGTAAATATATGTTTTAAGTGTTATAAGACGTTTCTTTTATTTATTTTCTGCAATTGAAAATGTCCTGACAAATTTAGCCCTCGCCTTTTTGAAGTTTGTGAGTAAGTGTACAAACGCAACAGTGAAATAAATCATGTTTTTTTAACTTAAAATAAACCTAAACATGTGTGTTAAATTTCCTTACATAAGAGTGTTTTTTTTTATTTCAAATCTCTTCACTCTTTCATATTCTTATGTTAGTTTCAATTTCTGTTTCTAGCTAATAAAAACTATCAACTTTACCACTACCAAATATCACCACTTGGTTCCACAAATCTTAACTCAGGCAAATCAAACAAAATGTGTAAAAAATCATTTTGATTTTGCATTTTGTACATAAATAATTCTAGCCTTAAATATCAGTTACGAGGAAGTCACATAAATAAAAGTCTTTTATCTCTAATGCCACTGGAATCGCCGATCATAGTTGAGCGGACTTCTTCAACACTGGTTTCTCTAGCATTATGTTCCGAGCCCACGTCCAGGGGATGTCGGCGGGGTCGGGGGAGACGCGATGTTGGGACGACCGTGATCGCACTGGCTCAGTCGTTGTGTCCGCTTCGACAATATCATTGTTGTGGGTCGCCTCTGCTGGTTCGTTGTCATTATCGTTGTCGACCTCGACCTCACCATTATCCTCTGACTCCTGGGTGTCTACGTTGGGCTCGGCACTGGTGGGATTGAAGGTGGGGGAAGGTGTTGAACTGGTGGTGGGGGGTGGAGGGGAAGGTGTGGAGCTCACAGCCGCTGGTGACGTCACTTTGATCCGGTTCCTGTGGAAAAATTTGGAGTGTTAGTTGTGACTTTAATTTGTATGGGTTTTCAAATTATTTGAATCAGCGATTTCACTTACTAACATTATTGATGGGTTATTAAATAACCTCTGAGTCATAGACTCACACACACACACAGTCTTACTCACAGTGTGTCAATCGATCACTTGGGGAATTGAAATTGCTGAAAGGTTGACGACTTATGGGCACGGAATGTTACAGAAAAAATTGATTCATCATCGATATGTGAACCAACTTAACTAATCACGTTTAGTGACTAATTAGGTGCTAGGCAGTAATAAGTCCTAATTCTTGTATTGTAAAGAATACATACTACTTGTGGTAACATAGAGACTACGGAGTAAATATTTCATCCTACGTTTTTTAATACTGTAGCCAGAAGAAAATAGCTTGATTGTACCATTGACAGAGGGTGCTGCCATAAATACTGTTAACTTTCATACAGGTCTTATTTTAAATTTCAATACAATGTCAAACAGTACATTTTATAAGCTATAGTCTGTTCACAAAATTTAGGCAGCTTAAGTAAAAGTTCCCCCCACTACTTTTTTTGCTTATTATATGTGTTGCAGCTGATTGACGTTTTGGAGGGGATAGATTTGTTCCCCTTAAGCCGCCTAAATTTTGTGAACAGACTATAGCTCATTCAACTATGTTCTCTTCTAGTAAAAAGGTAGCTACAGTTTGAACACAATAATTGAAATGTTTTGTTTAACATCCTAAACTATTGATGCTACAGTACTACTATTGATTACCGACTCAAATTCTACTTTACCAAAACTACTTTTATGTATATACATAAGCTGTGATTATTGTGGTTTAAAATGCATAATGTTTAGTTTTATACAACACCAGTTACAACTCTCAACCCAGTTTCACGTTGACCTTATTTACATAGCTACTTTCCTAAGGTTTTGTCCTGCAATTCGCTCTCTTACACTTCCAGGATTTTTTTATTACCACTACCCATTATTGACTCGTAAATTCAATTTATGTGATTCTGTTCTACTATAGTAGAAATAAAGACATATGTTTATGAAATAATTGTATCTCAGTATAGATTGTAAACTAATGCTATTATTCAGTTATTCTTTTTGTAAATATTTTTTTTTCTGCTCTTCATGTGTTGTTGTGAATTTATAATGTTTTGATTAGAAATGTAGACCTACACAGGGTCAATTTTATTAAGAGTCTCTAGATTAGATGCCTAGTAAAGGTCAATTGAAGAAAACAGTTTGAAATTTCATGGCGGACAAATGGACCTATTTTTGTCTGGTCAGAGGCAGTTAATCCAGTGGGTGATAGTAAAGTAAGGGTATTAGTATTATTTTCCTCAGTGGTTAGTGTCACGGACTTTAAGGCAAGCAGGACGAGTTCAATCCATTGCATATCCGCAAAAATTTAGGGGTTTTGACAGCTTTTCCTAAAAAAGCGTTTTAGAGTTTTGACACGAATCAGTAATTAACCTCAACCCACTCTGCCGGTGATTCAATTCAACTACGTCCTAGATTCTAAAACTACCTTCATCTACAACATTTGGATGGAATTTCTACCACTCCAATAGTCAAAGATTGATCCTTTAAATTTCAGTATCTTACATATTTTACAAACTTTTGTATTGCTAGCAGAGTTACGGGGTGTAACAAAGGTTAGGTTAGGTTAGTTTAGGTGAAGCGTGCGAGAAGCTTAAGAAGCTCACCTCTTACCCCTGAGCAGGTGAGACGGGGATCGAGCCGTAGTTGTAGTAGTAACACCGCGTTTGCTCGCAGATAAAGTCCCTGATCTTGGTACAGTCGTCTTTGTCCCAGTACATGTCCGGCGAGCGTAGCAGTACGCAGCCGTCCGATGTGTCGTTGTCCTTTCTGAAAACGGAAATGAAAAAATATATAGAATCGGAAGCAGTCATAGTATAATTTGTATGAGTTACCAGTGTTTTGTGCAAAATAAAATAAATGAACACAGTGCAGGCAAAGAATTAAGTGTTAAAATGTAAGAAATAAAAATTAAGATAGTTTTTTTTTATATTCCTTTTAAACAAAAACAACGTTACAGAAAACAAATTACGCTCTATGAAATATTATATTATTAATTCTCTATGATGAAACAAAGAGTTGATCATTGTGTGTGTGAGTTAAAAATAGGGTCTGTTTAGGGATTTGCGCTAAGCTCTTGAGTGCTTTTTTATCAGCGTTGTTTATGATTTGTGGACACAAGTGAAATCTCACTTCCTCATTGTTGTAACGCATGCCGTTGGTGTGATTTCATTGTAACAAACTACAAAACGCATGACCTAAATAATTTTTGCTCGTTTTAACCAACACAGGTAAGTTGCATTTAGTCAAAACATGACCTAACCACAACATCCAAAATAAAAGTTTCCATCAGAATTAAAGCTGTTTAACATAGTCCCTGCATTGTTTTGTAAAAAATATATATTTTTTTAGGTTTGGGGAGACAGGTTAAAACTAAAATGATCGGTAGTTTTTGGTTTTTATGAATTGTTTATAATCTAGGTGGTTTAGTAAAAAATATGTTACACACAATAATCATCTGCCTAAAATTTGAAAGGATGGGCCTCTTTATTATCCATAAAAGAGTGTTCTAAGATCCAGAAACTACATATATTTCCTCATGAGACAATGACATGACTGACTGACGTGCACATCCTAGAAACCCTATAGAAGGCTGTGGGATTATGAAATAAATTGGGGTTTGCAAGCTTTTCTGCCTAATTTTCTTCACAATTTCTTATTTCAAACATTATTGTACGTTACCTGGGCTCCACGGCGCTGAGTTGTCGAGCCATCGGAACCTCATATTCATCATCTTCTGAGTGTCTCATGTAGTCGAATGTCGCGTTGAACGGTAATCCCGTGGACATCCATATCATCATGTCTGTACCTAAACGGTTACCCGACGTCCAAAAGTCGTACTTGTTGTAACCTGAAAATGGTTACATTATTTATCTGTTTGTAGTTGGTTTGGTTTAAAACCAAAATTTTGAATGCTCTTTTATTATGGTTTTTAAATTATGTAATACATGTTGGATTAGAATAATTAACGTTGCTTTTGCTTAATAGGTGGTCTGTACATAAGGTCAACAAAAATTATGATAACTGATTAATGTGTTAAGAATTTTTCATGTGGTTAGGTGTGTAAACTGATTGGTAACTAATTAAATAAATAAATAATAAGTTACTAAAAATCCTCGCACAGTTTAAATAGTATTTTTATTTTATTCCTTTGGTTCCTTTATTTTACAAATACTTTTGAAAATACTAAAATAGTAGACTTTTTTGGCTTCAGCTTTACATCCAGAGAAGTTTCACGGGGAGAAAAATGATTTTACCATTGACAGTCACACAAATTTTTAACCAGAATAATATTTTGATTATTATTCCATCTTACCATAACTAATTGAAAAAGGCATACTTTCTTTAGATCAATTAAACATTTTTTTACATATTGAGCCGTAAGTACCAGATTAAATTGAGTAGTACCAATTACAAGTACTGGTAAGAAAATTGGGAAAGGGTACATTTTGATTCTTTTCTTTAGTTACAATGAAAGAACAAGTTGAAGGCAATTTTTGCGTCATGCACAATAATATTAATAATAGAGTGACAAACTCAAATAGATCTCCTTATATTGTTGCAAAAAAAGCAACCACCTAGGAAAAAAACCAAAATATTTTACACGTAGACCAATGTTACATCCGCCAAAAATAAGGCTAGGTACTAAAGTACCTAAACTTGTAGCTCTCCCCGCTGTTAGATGAAAAATATGAAAAGTTGAAACCTTTTGATCATGGTGTAAAGAAACAGCCATTCTATGATCATTTATTACTGAATACTGAACAATTTATAAAATCCAAGATATCAATTGATTGAATAAAAGCACTTAGTTTGAATTAATATCCTATTTTATTGTTTTGATTCTGCGGCAAAAACAATTGTTATTCGAGAAGCAATCAAACCAATGTACACACTGTGGTTTAATTTTTATTGCTATACAGACATACCAATATTTTATTCCACTTGGCCCCACTTTTAGAACTTTATGGGACAAAGAAGCCTTAATTCAAATATGATATTGGCAATTCACCTATTACTGTGATACGCCTTTCATTTTTATTTAGTCGCTTTCATAGTTTTGCATGAAGAAAAGATGCGCAAACACTTACAGTAGTTAATAAAATCGTAAGGATTGTTATTCAGTTCTTTGATAAACTGACACATAAAACATAAGAAGTTGTAACTTATGATACACAATAGTAATATGTAATAGGTTGTGTGTATTCGTCATAAATAAACTAACCATAAAATAACCAAACCATGTTATGATTTGCAATGTTAATTTAAAACACTGTTCCGTTACAATGCGTTTTATCATTCACTGTTGAAACTAGGTGGTGTTTTTATTGTTGATGACTTTATTTAGACTTAACACCAACAAGACCGGAAACCTCATGTGGCTGGTAGAATATTAAGTCCTCGGGGAAACCCTGCTAGGAGTTCATATCATTCAGTTGAATGACCTCTCGTTGAGCTTAGATATTTATTTTTCAATCCTGAAAATGAGTTTGAAATCTTTAGGATCTGGTTCTGGATATGATTGTCTGTGTAATTTTGTCCAAGCAACTAAGTATTATTGTAGTCTAATATAGATTGAGTTTTATTCAAACATGGCAATTTTTCAAACTCACAGTACTCAGTAGAAGTTTAAAATGTAGCCAATTTTTTTTTTAATTGTTGATCTTTTTGGTGGTGTTTGTTTTCACAATGTGAGAGCTGTCCTAATGTAGTTTTTTCATCCCATTTTGGAAGACAAACTCAAACTTAAAAAAAATGTACCTCATCTCCTAAACAACCTTCAACAATCTTAAAGATGTTCAGAGAGGTTTTCTGAAACTGCTGCTCATAAAGGTGAATAAAAAGTATTACCAGAACAAATTTTTATAAAAGTTATCTATAAAAAAAAGACACTGTTAATTGAGAAAAAAATAGATTTACCCAAGGAAAAAAGTATGAATTTAACTATTTATGTTTTTAAAAAACTTGTTTATAAAATAACACTGGAAATACAAACACTTGTACTCGTAAACTGATGGTGACGCCATCAATTATTGAAATGTTGTGATAACTTTCACAGAGTATACCAGGGTAACTTTTACCACTACACCAAGTAAAAATATCTCTTATGTAAAGAAAGAGTTCTATAGATTCTTGAATTATGGAAATTGCAGCAGATGAATGAGAACAGAGGTATAGTTTGGAAGCTGATCAACTCACTGTGCTTCGTACAGTTTTGGATCTTGTCAGTTCATTGAAAACGTAAAGTAAGGCAGATCTAACCGCTTCTTAGGCAGTAGATCAGCCAAGCCATTGGGCGACACGATGAAGTGACAGATCTCCAAGTCATGGAGAGCTTGGTTGATGTTCTCATATAGAGCTTGCCTCACAGAGTCTGCGATTACCGTCAGATAATTCTCACACGCCCAGTTGACTAAATCTTGGTAAAACATCTCCCGCATATCCATCAGCGACATCTGAACCGTGTAGTTGTTGGCAATTTTAATGTTGAGATCAGACAGTTCGAAGGTACAATCCTCGCCCATCGTCAGGTGTAAGTCCATTTTAATCAGGTTTTCTTTAATGACCACATTCAAACTGCCGGACTGCACAGTTTCATTCATGGCGATGCTGTAGTCGTTGTAAAAGTAGGACATTGTGTTCATCTTCATTAATGCAACTAACTTCAGGCCGTCATCAGAAGTGCGGATGAGAAAAGCGTCGCTTTCACGTTCCAAAGTGTCGAGTCCACGGAATCCTCCGTTTTTCGCCTCTATCATTCCTCCCGGTCGAGACACACCCTGTTTGAAGGTTATGTCCAGGTCGGGAATCGGGATGACTTCATCGTGGTGACTTGAGACGATTTGCTTGGTTCGTTCCAAAATCAGGTCGGTTATGTCGTTAATCTCTTCGGTGTAGGTTAGCGGCAATGGGCTCGATAGTGCAGCGGTAAAAGATGCAGAGAGAAAGATCCAAAACATTTTTTTTTTGTTCCAATTGACTCTGAAAATAAGGGTAAATCGTGACAGTTACTAAATTTTGAGAAAAGCAGGTTTAAGTAAGTTTAAGAAAACTTACATTTATTTTTTTCAATAAGTTTTTACAAAAAATTTTATTTTCTCTGTACGGAACTAAAATTTGAACTTTTTACGTTTTAAGCACAGTGTGTTTAGACTAATACTGCATTAATTCTCAATATAGTTTTATTAGTAAAATTTTACACCCTAAAAAACTTCAGCCAATAAAAAAATTGAATATACAAATTTAAAATTAAAGTCATGAAAAAAAGCTATCAATAGTGTATTTAATTTTACACTTCACAAATGTTAGGTAATGCTATTCTATCACTATTGTTCTTTGTAAAATGAATTACAACGTGTAAAATGTAGTTTAGCAAACATATCATTGACCTAGGTAGCTATACAATAGTAGTTTACTCACAATGTTTTTCAATAGCTTTTCCTTTCATAACAATTCCAGCTGCCAAGCAGCAATTAAATCAGTAAATATCAATACCCAGAACTAGTGAGTCCCCAGTAGACTATGAGCTATCAAGAGTGATATCAATCTCTAATGTGATTCTAGTGATATGTTTCAGCTAGCTAGGAGTATTTGTTCAATCAAAGTTTTAGTTTCTACTCACAATGTCTGGGTTTATCAATCTCCTTTTGTGTTGTGCTCATTTGTTTCGAAGAGATAACAAATAATTCTACTATGTGAAGTGCACAAAATAGTTAAGTCATCACTCAAATAGTTTTATAAACATTATGTGGTTAGAACAGGAACCAAGTGTTGATTGTAATGAACAGTGGGTTTGTGAATCTGTTATTTATTGGTATTTTATCAAATACGATTTGTTTAGTTGACAAGAATTAAAAAAAAATTGGTTTTTTGGTTTATTTTATGCTATACGAAATATTGTCTAGCTAGTCATAAGTTTCATAATATTCACGATTTTAAGTATAATTAAGTATCATTACATTTGATAAAGTCTCTTTAAGTATTTCAATATGTGAATATTCACTTAAATGTTCCAATACAAAAAAATTACTACTCAATTGAAACACTTTTCAAGATTTGTTTGCTAAGTTAATTTAAGCTTTAATTTGTTTCTTACTTTTGTAATAATCAATATGAGTCACAATACTAATTTATCGTGTCAAATGATTAGGTTGATCAACATTATAGTTCTTTTGAAAATCGTTGAGACAGGAGTTCCCTTGCAGTTAGTTCCTTTCCGTGAATCCGCCCATGCAGTCAGACTGGTACCGAACACACCCGATCTGAATGAGTTTGTAGACCGAACGTTGGAATCCATCAAAAGATTCACTGTTGAAAACACAAACCCACTCACAGTCAACAGTGTTTACAAATACTTCTTGCACCAAACGCCCCAAAAAAGTGTCCCAGTGGTGTTCAAAACGAGCGAAGGTGTTGTACGGGACCTAACTGATATGCGGAGATTGGGAAATGCTTATATTTACAACAACGAAGTAGACAGTATACAATTGGTGGCAAAGTTGTTGTTGAACCCGTTAACCATCGAGTACGACCGATACAATGTCACAGGCGAGTTAAAAGAATCTGGAAGTGTAACAGGAAGGGTGAACTCAAGCGAGGTCGATGTTTGGATCACGTTGAGGGTAAGACAGAACAATTCACGTCCGTTGGTGTGTGTTTGTGACGGAAAGGTTGACAGGTTGTCCTTGACTCCAGGGGATGTTAGGTTCGATCTCACCGATGAGCACCAAGAAATACATTCTGAGATATTGAACGTTCTACTTAGTCACTTGAACAGCGATGTTTTCCCACAGATATCCAAGCTTCTCTCGTCTTCGTTGGAGACTGTGGTCGGCCGAGATGAACAGCTGTGTTATTCACTGGTCTTGTGTAACTCTTGTGAATTTTACGCTGCAGATTTCTGAATAAAGTTGACAAGAACTTGTTCGGAAGACTAGTAAACTAAAAATGTATTCATTAGTGCTATGTGTGTTAGATTCGATAAATATTTGAACATTGAATACCTAGCATGTATATAACGTAAGAGGTTTTTATTGATATTGTATTATAACTTATTAATATTGTATAGATCTGTTATTATTGTTGACATGCTATACCTAATCATAATGACTTCAATGATAACAAACAGTATGTTTTCTTTAAGTGCTTTTGTACTACTATTCGTACACACAATGTATATTTGTTATTAGTGTCAGTAGGTTTTGTAAATATATAATGTTGACATGTGTAAAATATTATTGTTAATACTGATTAGAGTAAACATGATTGCAATAAACTTTGTATCATTTAGCTTTGTGAAGTCTAAAACAACTTTAAGTGTCTTGCAGAAATGTTTTGTTAACCACCATTACCATTCTTACAAACCCAAAACTACTTGTTAAACCACTATCAACTTGTTTATTTAGTCTTGTTGAACCTTTTGATAATAGTTTGGTTGGTGTTCAAACTAACAGTTAGTATCATATGATACCAAAATACTAACCTTAACCTTTTAGTTAGGTAATGATACTGTCAAATCAAATCTAATCAAAAGGATATGCTAGTGTAAAATCCTATTGGTTTTTCCACCAATTTGAACAATAATACAAATAGAAAGTGTTAAACTGAGGTGTCCATAAAATATTATAGTTCTGTATTTAGTTGGGTTTAGCTGGCTGTCTGGGTAGTTGGTGGGTAATCAGTAGGTCTCAAGTGTGATCCGGAAAAAATGTCAATAGCTTTTGGTTCGAAACTACAGTAAACCCTGCTGGAATTAATTAAATGATTCTGGCTGAAGAAACATCTGGTCTTAGTAACAATTAGCAACACGAAATATCTCACTTCAATACACACTCACCCTCCGGTCATATTTGGGTTCAAATACTCTCAGCAGCGTCCACAGTTCAATCGGTAGCAAAACTAACAACTATATAAAAAATCCAAGAAAATAATTAAGACGATTTGAAAAGCTCATTTAAATAATCTGTATGAACACAGGAAAGTAAGGTACTTATAGGACAACCGTGCGCTTTCAGCTTCGGTATGTTGTGCCGGAAATATACTTGTGACGAGTAAGGAAGAGTCTAAACGGCGAGCATTGTGTACGTCTGTCATACAGGGCACAGGGTCTTCCTCCACTGTGAGCATTGTAGTACATGGTGGTGAGGGAGCGCTGATGGACTTTGTCCTAGACACAAGCAAAGCTAGACACTACTTAAGTGTACCATGGAGTGTATCCTCTGTTCCTTACTTCTCTATGGTATGAGTAAAAAATAGCTCCACAATTCACTTAGATGCAATGTCTACCTCAATATCCACAACACTAGGTCTATTATGTCTATTGCCGCAACAAACATTCATCACTGACCTGCGTTTATCAGGTATTGCATGATCGCGTCTGCCTTCTCTTTAGTCTCGAAGCTGGCCAACTGCAGGCCGATGGACCGGCAGTACTGGTACGCCAGGAAGTAGTTGAGTTCAGGAGAGTACGGGTTCATACGGCTGATGAAGTACTGCGTGCCGTCCAGCTGTATCGTGGTTATCCTCTGTCCTGTAAAGAAAGATTAGTGATTATTTTGATTTTCCTAACTGAAGATGAAGGTTGAAAAATTAAAGAACATTTTGCTCTAGTACACTAAGCAAATACTTGCTCAATCGAACACAGTAGCTTGGTGTTTAGGTTAAATACTACAACTAACTTGCCTGAGGCAGAGCTGGTCCTGGGAACGTGTGAAAGAAAAAACCCATGCTTCAGAGGCCCTCGTAAAAATTGTAAAAGTCAGTGAATTTTACGTCAGTTGTGGAAAAAAGGGGAGAGTATAAATACCTACATTATACTTTGACGAATTATAGCTGTATTTGATTGCCACATAATTGGTCACTTTACATGCCTTTGTTTGGGTATAATTAAACCAATTTGAATGTGGAGAAGAGATGCCAAGGTATCGTTAGTTCCAGTAGACTCATCCTGCTCGCTCACTACACCGCTTGAAGATGAGTTCAATGCCTCGCTCATTACGATTCATTAGCAAGCCTTTCTACTTTTCTTTTCTTTTTATGCTCGCTACAGTAGATACTCAATTCGGCCGCAAATCAGTTAATATTTGTGGTTTATATTTGATTTTTTTATATGTCCCTTGTAAATGTAAAAGATTTAAGTAATTTATGAGAATGAGATGGCACATATCCTGATGTTTGTTGTACCTATACGTTGAATATTTTCAGTCAGTTAGCTTTCCACCCTACAAATAACATTCATTTAAGGTATAGTAGTTACATTGGTGTTTAGTTTTTGTTTGTTTGTGGAAAATTAGTTTTGTAATTGGGTTTTTGCTGCAGTTATAACCTGGCCCATAGGTTAACAAATAAATTGTGAAAATCATTGGTAAACATAATTAAAAGGTTGACAAAATTTTATTATCAAATATCTATCTGACAATTTTTTTACTTCTACGTGTTAAATAATGAATATATGTTCCCCAACCTTTTGAAATAAGTTACCATTGTAACCCACTTGAAAAAGTTTATAGTTTGAGAATAGATACATCTAAATGATTAAAGTATTTTATTGTATTTTTATGGTAAATATAAAATAAAAATGGTCCCAGGATTGACTCCTGGGGCACCCCAAAAGTTACTAGTCTACTTTTTAGAGGGATCGGGTATATATTTCAAAGTTTGTTTGAAGCCGAACACAATTTTAAATGTAGTTTCATACTATATCAGAGTTTTGTAGACGGTTGTTACGACCTGGTTCCTGTCTGTGTTACAATGCTAGGTTGTTCAGGGAGGGGACAAAGGACATTATCTCCAGTGTGAACAAACAAGTGTGCAGGAAGAGATAATCTCAATGGAGCTTGTAAACCATCCATTCACACCTACACCATATGCTTGGTAGAGCTAGTAGTAATTTGACTCGGTGGTAGACTGCTTCAAAAACTAGTGTAAAATATGGTTCTCCGGATGCTTCAAATGTTTGGCTATGGTAGACGTTCCATTCCTACGGTCTGCTGGTCTAGTGCTAGAGCGCGAGACTTCTGTCCCCGAGGTCAGTAAGGTCCCGAGTTCAAATTCCACCCATCACCAATGGATTTTATCTAAGTGATAATGCAACGACCCTCTAGGAGTAGTCTGAAGTAATGTGTAAAGCAGTTCTTCTGCGGGAATACCCCGCCGCATTAAACCTGCAGACTAAGCGAATTTCAATTCGTCTTAATGGATTTTTACTAAAATATTTCCATAAACAAGACATATTTATCCCCCATTTCATCAACATTAGATTTAACCAGTACCTAGGTTTTCTAATGTGCCACGGGGACGATAAAAATGTTTTTTTCTTAATGTTAATAGTAGGTAACTTATGGAAAGAAATTAATAAATTTGTCAAATTTGTTCAACATGCATCCTTAATAAACAAGCAAACTACAATAGGTTTTTTTTAATTTTTTCCGTAACCAAGTGCAATTACCAAAATAAGATGGGGATGAATAATAAATTAATGAGGATGAGTCTTGTGAGGCTCTTCAACATTCTATGAACTGCTGTTTCTTTCACCAGGATAATGTATGTCAACGTAAAGTCCAAGTCAAAAATGTGGTTCTCAAAAACTCCACTCTTCACTTCAAAGGGATTTTATAGAAATAATATTAGTATTGTGTATCCGTATGGTAGAATCTCCAGAATCTCAGTTGCCAATCACTGCAAATGCATTTCCTTTCCGAATGTTCCGAAGGCGGTTCGACGACCTTTGACCCTGAGTCTGTGGATTGCGTAGAAAACAAAAGTGAAGAACCCAAGAGTCAAGAGTCAGGTGGGTTATAGCCGGTTCCCGCCTGCACGCTTCAGTTGGCGCACTAAATGATTTGTTAGCGCGAGCGGAGCCGGCCGTACGCCAGGCACACACACTCGCGCACGCACTACGCAGCCACCTTGAACTTGAGGGCGCATCGGCGCATCACGCACCTCTGGGCCTCTACTCGAGTTACCGCGTCGCGCCGCTCATCTGGTATGCGCCGTGTAGAGTTACCAGATGAAACATACGTTGGTCTATGGTGTTTCCTCTACAATCTAAAATGTAAACAATTGGATCTCCGCAATCGAGTACAGTGGATTTGTATGTAATTTATTAATGGAGCGGAATCATTGTTTCGACAAACATAAATTTGATCGGCTACTTTGAAGTAAAGCTACATTAGAATACAAAAAACTCGGGAGTTTAACATTGAGAAAAAGTCAATATAGATAATAACCCGTGTTTCTTATTCAATTTAATCGCTTTGGTTGATTCCAGGAGTGTATTAGTAATAGCGACATTCGCCAATCATCTATGGGTTTTATCTATGTGATAATGCCGCAACCTCTAGACTAGCCTGAAGTAATAAAACAGTTCCGGGCTAGAACTAGCGTCCTAGGATGTGAAGGTGGGACATAAAAATAGTATAGAACGTCATTATTGTTTCAACAAACCTGAATTTGGTCATCGGCTATCCTGAAGTAAAGCTAATAAGATTACAAAAAAACTCGAACATAAGGGGGTGGTTTTACATTGTTGAGAAACACTCAATATAGATAACAACCCATCTTTCTCATGTAATCTAAAAACGCTTTAGATTCCAGGGGTATCAGTGACGTATCCAGGGGGATTTGGGGTTGAAACCCCCCTTAACCTTAAAACGTAATTTTTTACAAATAGCATTTATGTTATACAATTAGAAAATCTCTTTTATATATCTCTAAACGCAGGTTTACAAGTCTAATTTACACTAATTTTCTGGGGGTGGGTCCCCTGACTCCTCCCCCATCCCCCTTTGTTAGTCTGGACAGAGCTTCGCCTAGAACCTATATTTTATATATATATATATATATACCTATATATACTTATACCTATGTATATATATGTATATATATTATATATTATATAGGTATATATATATTATATACTTATACCTATATATTATATACCTAGGCATTATAATGCTTGACTTAGTGCTGATTTAGGGCATGCTAAGTTGTTTTACCAACCCAACGGCTTCGCCTAGTTCTTCTCCTAATCAGTTTACCGATGCTTCACCTACTAGTAGTGCTTACACAAACTATTCCAGATTTCGGTTTGGCAACCATCGTTTATATCTGCCGTTGGTTCGCCACAGCCTTGTGCTGCTAGTGTAGTCTAGACGGCACGTGCCGTAGATGGTAAAGTACAGTACGGTACAGGACAGACACGTCTCCTGCCGTTGACCCTTTCTTCCTTTTCCTTCCTTCCTTCCCGCTTCCTTCCACGTCTACATCCTCGTCGTACGTCCAAGATACGAGACTAGACTAAGAACTGATGACGATCTTGTATGATTTAATTATAAAATTTGTGTCTAAGAAATCAACGTTTATTTACCTTGAGGCGAATTGTATTCCAAACATAATTAGTTCAGGTATCTGTGGGTGAAGACGGGATTTTGGTTCTGGAATGAGCTTGTGATTTTGGAGTTTCTACAACAATATCTTTTCTCCTAGAGTAATGAGAACTCAGAACTAAAGTGATGACCCTAATTCAGATTCTGTAAGTCTTGTTCTTATGATTTCTTGATTTAGGCCTATGGTCCTACGTCGTGTCTTAATAAAACCCATCTTTCGTCGTTATCAGATACCGGAAGGCAATTTATTTTTGAACCTTGATCTCTAGGGCATGTATCTAAGTGAAACGATATAATTATTAGACCATCCGTCTATTACCATTATGAGATAATTTATACAGAGCATATTTCCTAGCCCAACTGTTTTAATTAAAATCTCTTGCAATTATGATCTACAAATTACACTTCTATGCATTATGTTGTAATATGTAATGTCAGGTTAACAGTCAATCTAAATGGTGGGCATCCAGTGCGGACTTTGCGAAACATTTTTAGCTTATACTTTTACATAATCATAATAATATTTTTTGTTTGTTTTTACGTTGAACATTATCTAATAGTTTTGGCTAGTTTCACTTGTTGTTCGTCAACACTTGCAAAGCTATGCTAAACAACTGCTTCTCTAACGAAAGCGAAACCAAAAGTTGAGCAATGCAAACACCATGAATACAGAGAATAGGCCTGCGAAACAAATACTGCTTTTTAGGAGCCACTTGAATCATTCATGTAGGGAAAGTGTTGTCGAAATGCGTTTTAGTTTAGTCTTCTTCCGCATTCTGACATAAATATTTTGGCCTAGTTAAGGGCTTGTCTGATATTGTGGGTGAGATGTGGCCCTTCAATCCGGAGGATCCTGGGTTCAAATTCCGCCAACCACGAGTGACTTTTAGCTATGTTATAATGCCACGATCCATCTTAATATGTCGGTCGACCTAGGAAGTAAAAAATAATAAAAAACACAACATGAAACAAACAGTTTCTTGGTCGAGTATAACTGTTTCTGGGGTCCCTGAACAAAAAGCCACACAATAATTTAAATTTTTCATTACATTAATTGACCTACTTTTAACGTCTTAGCGTCGACCTGTATGTGGATAATTCACTATGAGATCAAATGCAGTATCATGCGCGAAACAATGTAATAAAACTAAGATTTTCATCGAATAAGTTTGTAAAAATATTTAGTTAGTTTTGAGTTAGACAAACGAATAGAAAAACTGATTGAAACCCTTGTTTCTTTTTAATGTTTTAGCTATTTAATCTTATAATTTATATAACAAATCTTGACTAGACGGTAGTGGGAAGGGTGTCGTGGGCTCACATCCTGGTGCCGTATTTTCTGCACTATAGTCTGTATGGTGGAACCTGTCTCCTGACCATGGGGACTATCCAATGACTCGGACTAGTCGTAGTTATAGACTCAGTAGACAGGTTCCTTCATACAGTTTAACATGTTCATTTCTCTTCTACAGTCAAGTGTGATGAATTACACTCTTTTCCTCGTACAGAAAAAAAAAACACTTTCGGCAGTTGGCACGGCATGTGATGACGTAAGAGGCAATTGTAGCTAGTAAGCAGGCGTGTAACGACACCATGTAGCTGTATGAGACGGCGCCGCGGCTTTATGTAAATACCTGGTGTAACTGTGGCTAACACGGCTATTATGCGACGGTCTACTCCATTGCGACGACAGTAGGTCGATTGTGTGGCGATTAACTGGTTCTTGTACAGAAGATTGGTTTTGAGCATTTTGAATTGACTTGTTAGCCTGGTAAATTTATCGTGGAAAGAGGTTAAACAGGTCTCGCTTTTTCTGTTGCACATTCAAAGTTAGTTGTCATGTTTTAATCCGAACACAAATTAATAAGTTTTTAGATAATTTATGTATGGCTTCAATTAAATATGTAAGTCTTCTAATCAAATGATGAGTAATGAGCAGTTAAAATGGGTTCGTTTCTAAATACAATTTTGAAAATGCGCCCTTTGTTTTTGTTTGAACTAATTAGACATTCTTTTACAAATTTCATGAATTCCTATTCTAAAAACTCTTATACTCTAAAAGTAAACTGTTCATTATTAGAAATCTTACGTCTATAGTGTTAAGTATGGAATTTTCTTCATGAAATTGTATTCAAACTCCAAATATTATTAAGTTATTAATATATAGATGACATTAAAAAACGTTAAAACGTGATGAGAGTATTTTCGACCCATATCGTTCTTCACGCAGTTTGGAAAATTAAAAAAAAATTGTTATCCGTAATTATTCTTGTGTTAATTAAATAAGTAATAGCGGTAATAACTATGAACACATTTTAAGGGTTGTGATAATTTCCGACCAATTTCGTTCATAGTGCAATTTTGGAAAATAAAAGTCTTTGTTACTCAACCAGCGAGTCCTATGTTTTGTGTCAGAGTTAGTTGGAAAGTTTCAACCAATTTCATCTATCCCAGTTTTCCAATTTCTGTAAACCCCAAACACAAATAAATAAATGATAAGACCAAATTTATGTACGTTTCTTCAGTTTAATATGGAAGTCAATTAATCAAATTGTATTTATACTTTTAAGAAAACTCGTCACGTTAATTCATAAATAGATATTCAAAAGTGAGGGGAGGATTTTCGACTAGGCCTAACTACTTTCTCAACTCAAGTTCGCAAAATGTCGATGCTATCGTTGTAGTTTTGTGTTGAACGAGTTAGACATTTTAAAACGATTTAATCCATTTCAGTTAGTTAAATTTCTGTAAACCTCGAATCCAAATTAATTAACTATCATGCAATTTGTGGCTACCCTAATACTCATCAATTTGTATCCATACTTTTCACAGAGTTCGTCACTTTTAACGAGTAACAATATGGACGCATTCAAAAGTGTTGGGAGAATTTTCAGCCTATTTCGTTCTTAACCCAATTATGAAAAAAATACACCCGTTTCCTGGGCTCAGTGTTTTAAATTTTCGACATATTTCACTATAACTTTTCTGAACTCTTAAAATTTGATAATTACACCAAAATCAATAAACTGGCTGTACTCACCGTAGACCGTGGCGGCGAGGAGGGCGGTGGCGAGCACGCCGAGGGCGAAGACCGAGGTACACGTTGATGCCATCTCCCGGTAGGACTGTGGACTGTGGAGTGTAGAGTGTGGAGTGTACCTTTCCAGACCTCCTCCTCGGCTTTTGTCCCCCCTTCCACCGGCAAAACACTCCATTAGTCACGCAGACTGACTCCTCACACGCACCACGCACACGACACACGACTTAGTGGCTGAAAAAATGTCCAGTTGGTGGTGGATGTACAGGTTATAAGGGATCATCACTGAAAAAAAATGTCTTTTCAGGATATCATTGAAGCAACGTCTTGAGATTGTTTAGTTTTCGTGTAAGCTCGTGGACTTTTATTGATATACACTGTTCCATTGAGATATCTTTTGGGTTTGCTGAAACAACGTGTTTGAGTTTGGTTATTTATTTTAAATCTTGTATCCCGAGGTGTGTGTTTTCAGGGTTAAACACACATATGGGACAATGGCAATATATTTAATTAGAGAATTAGACTCTTAAATCGACGCAAATGACACCAGATGATTTTTTCAACTGAATCGTCTACAAAAAATGTAGATAGGTATTAAGAAGAGAAGCATCTGAGAGCAGCGATAAATAGAATATACGTATTGTCTTTAATAGGTGATTGAATAAAAAATCGCAAATCTGGACGTGTTAAAGCTCCTAAAATATACGTAGTTTTTATTCAGAACGTAGATAAGTTGTTGAAGTAGTAGTATTGACTGCAAAACGTTCATTGTGGATGTGAAACTATTCGCAAGTATGCAATATAACATTCGAATTTAATATTGATTTTCCATATCCTCCAAATATTCCTTCAAATTTTCCAGTAAAGATAACAATCCTGTGGGCAACCAAACTGTTTACGGTCCTCCTAAATATAAAAACAAATTTGAATACTGAAAGTGAACTTTACATCCTAAATCGTAAAAGCTTACCTTGATGCTAGTTTCATTTTAATGCACTGATGTTTTCTCTGTATGATGTTTTACTGTATGCACCTACTCTTCGGTAGTCACACAAGCAATTGTACATTAATTTATCGTTTTGTTGTTACGTTTAGACAAGATAAGGTTCATACAATGCCGCCACACTACTATGTGGTGAAGATAATTGAAGGATTTGTGTTCAATGGACAGCTTTGTTTCGGAGATCAGCTGGTTCTTAAGTCAGAACAATTTTTTAAAACTCAACTGCTGGGCCACTTTTTAAAAACTAAAAAGCTAATGATTTTGCTCAAGATCGAACCGGCGACCTTTTGATTGTTAGGCGAGCACAATACTCACTACGAAACGTATTGTCTTGGGCACAAGGATCTAAAGTCTTCCGTATACATTTTTGAGGAAATCTACGTTTGAAAAAAAAATATCTCTTATAAGGAGACATTGAAATTGCGTGATCAAAGAAGTATGAACTTGACACGTGTGATGCTTCAGTTCCTCAGGTCGTTGAAGTCTCCAGAACACGACGCGATGGTTAGCCTCATTATCAGTTTGTGAGAATCTCAGAGACTTCGTAACAACGTCACGTGGGTTGTCGTGATGTCCCAAGTACAGGTGTTTCAGTTTCCTTCGGGTTCAAGAAGCTTTTAGGTGTGAATTTTCAAAGTGTGAGTTGTCTAAAGAAAGTGGCTTTTGATCACTCTGTTCAAAGTATGGAAATGTTACACAGAATGTACATTTAGGACGTTAAATTAGGCTGAATGTCGGTCTTAGGGGACGCGTCGTTAAAACACCGGTGTTTTCTCCCCGGAGTACAGTATGTATTTTTACATATATCGATGCATTAATTAACAATAACACTGGCCAAAGTTTCGGATGCGTTACAACATTACAAGTTCCCGAGTTTGTTGCAGCCAATTTCCTAATACCGACATTTGAAAATATAAAATTTATTTTAATTGGGTTTTCTATAAAATGTATTATAGTCTGGCAGAAGCTCGAAGGACTCCAGCGGATTAGGCGACCCTTCGCCCACGCACGCGCACTCACCCGTGTGCACCGAGTTCGTCATGTCCAAGTTCGTCACATCTAGGAAAATCAATGAGCCGTACTAATTAGGGTCGACAGTCTACCTGCCCCGCCGGGTATGACATGCCTCACTCGATCCGAACGGGAACAATAGATTCTAGTCACTGATCACAAGAGTCGTTGGTCAAATGTCGTTCTGAATCTTTACCATCCAAAGTTTACTGATGTTAGTTCTTCATGTAGCTGAACATTATACAAACGAACTCGTGCTGTATTAATGATAAATTTGAAGTCATACGGCTACATATCGCACTGACATGATTTATTAAGCCGATTTGTGTTGTTTTCTTGTGTCCGAAAACAGCCTTAGTACATAAGGATTCGTGTTACCAAATTGAAAATTGTCATACAAAACAATATAGCACTTTAGGGGTGAATTCGTTATATTATACTAAGATAACAAGATTATCTTAAAGAAGATTAGTTATATTATTGAGCCAAATTTTTCACTTGTTACAATTAAAAATTACTCAACATATCTAAACAATTCAACAATTTTAATATGTTTTAAAAACAATCTTGAATAGAGTATTCATTTATTGAGTGAATATTGTTTAATGTATTTATGTATGTTATATATTTTTAAAAGTTTTACAAACTCAAGTACATGCAACCCGGTGACCACTGCAACTTGTTAAAATAATGTGTATAAAAAAAAGCTTACCTATGGCTTTAATGAATTTACGAAGATTCAGTTCCCAAGTATGCTAAGCTTAGTATAGTACACTTTAGTGTATAAGCTTAGTATTCATTTAGCCGCATGAATATTGAATAAATGATCTGATTAATATCACAGACCCACTCAAACAATATTTATAGCGGCCTCTTGGCTTTTTTATTCTTTATTACGAATAATTTTTACAACAGTATCACCATCATCATACACATAAATATTAGATGAGAGAATTTTAACACGAAAATTACAATTATAATTATTTAACGGTACGATTATATTTACAATACTTACATACAATCTTAATCATAATTTTATATAAAAAATCATAGAATATATAAACAAGTATTATTTATAACCCAACAAAATCATGATACGTAGTTTTGATGTGATATTTTTGCAAATTATTACTTAAAAATTTGGTTGACTTATTTACTTACTAACTAACCTTATCCCTTGCCGGTTTTCAACCCACACCTTACTGGTGGTAGAATGCCGTTACCGTTACATACGTTCTTACAGTATCAAAATGCAATGCCACGCTTTGCAAAAGAGGAATTTATATCTCTGCAAGATGGTACATAGGCAATACACTCTTATCCAAGGTAGTCCAGAGGGCGATGAGTAATTCCCCACCGTTGCATTCTGCAGAGGTTCACCACACCGAATTCCAAAACAAAGAATGCGTTCCTGACACTTTTGAGATGACCAATCACAATTTGGAAACCCCTCCCCTTAAAATATGCGGAAGAAGGTAAGTTTCAGAACCAAATTTACTTATTCTGTTTTGGGACACGACACCACCAAGTGCAATGGAGTTTTCGGTTAGTTCGAAAGGGAAACCTTGCGTATTGTATAATGGTTACCGGTACACCAAGAGGATTGACAATAAGTGCGGTACTACTACGTATGAGTGCGATCGTCGGAATTGTCGTGTTTCTTTAGTGTTAAGAGACAATACGGTTGTGCGGGAACCGAGTTTGCACAGATGCGTTCCTGACGAAACGAAGATTTTGGTACAATCTGCAATCGACAAGGCCAAAATTAGAGCTCGGCAAGATGTAAAGTGCTCAATTCCCAAGGTAATATATTTTGTATTTAAAAGTATTATTTTTTTAGTAATTGTTCCAACGTAACTGATTTGGTATGGTATTTTTTTATCTACCACAATGAAATTCATGCAATTTGTTTATTTGTCTTTTGTTTGAAAATATTACAGGAATAAGTTATAGGCCAATTTAATTAACTGTGGATAGTTGTCGAACAATAGAAGAAATATACATATTTATCATAGGCTAAATGTAAAAGAAATGTCCTATCATAGAATGGAATCTACCAATAGAAAGTCAAATCGAATTATTCTTGATTTTACAAGTAATATTGCGGTAAAATATTGATTATATATTTAATTTAAATAAACACCCGTACCATTGTATTTTTATAACTCGCCGTAAGCTATCCTAGCAATGTGGCGATTGATGAGAATTATAATAACTTACTGATTGAGGTTAAGTTTAAAACAACTATATCAGGAAACTGACAAATAGCTTCTCCCTTTTAGCCCAACTTTAATGAATAAATTACTCTTTATTTACTAAACATAGAATATCAATTACGGCCAAATGTACCAAAAATCTTCTAAACAAACTTGTTTTCAAAAACATCCCACCAAATCCAATTTGAGGACCAACCGAATCCTTTGCTATACACACTACACAGTGGTGTTAAGAGGATGCCCTCTTTCCCCTATATTAGTTTTAAACGCATTAAAATAAATATACATATAAATTCGAAATGGAAAAAGGTAGCTGGTAAAATGTGTAATTATGTGTAAATGCATTGACAGCTATCTTTTTTGCCAAACTAAAATAAGTGAGTAGGCTATTTGCTAACCCCGTTAAATCCAGTTTACAAAATGTCTGGGAAATCAAGAAAAAACTGTTTAAAAGTGGCTTTATTGAGATAAAAACTTAGAATTCTTTTATACAAATGTAGGAAAATCCCCTTTTATAACCTGTTATAGTCTCTATAATCACAACAATTAGTTAATTGAGTTATTTAATTAAAAAGTGAGGGCTTTCACAATCAGTCGGGTAATTAATATATTTTATAACATTTCTTCCGAACACCTGACCTAACCAGGTCCGTGAAGTAAGCGTACCCATATAAACGTACCCATATAAGCGTATCCACTTTTGTTCATACTAATCGTTAGTTCTCGATGGTTCCCAAATATTTTCGTTAGTTCTCAAAAAACAAACAAGTTATAGCCAATAGTAAATTTGTATGCTAACTTCACACTGCCGGTTTTTAGCGAGCACCTTTTTCGAATGAAAATTGCTTACATTTATATATCAATCGTTAGTGTGTACTCGATAATTCTCCAATATTGTTGTTGGTTCTACAACAATAACAAATTATAAAGCATAAAAAGTGGTTATGTAAATTTCACACCCAAAACACTTCTAGTGTGCACAGTTTTCTGACGAAAAATGCCTCTAAATATATCAATCGTTAGTTCTCAATAGCTCTCGAATGTTTTCGTCAGATCTCAAAACACGTTCTAGGCAATAAATAATGACACTTACTAAGCCCATCTATATACCAATAATTAATTCTTCGTTTCTTCTTGATAGTTCTCCATTAGTTTCGTTATATAAGGCGTTTTCCTTCATTTTAAGGTGATCGAAAGTGTCAGATTAATGCAACCAAATTTTATAGGCTATAACTTTGATTTCTTTTTATCCTGGAGAAGTATTGAAAAGAAAGGGAACGAAGTAACCATTGGTACATAGATATATGAATTTTTTCACTAGATGGAGGTGGGTGCTAGAATTTAATTAGGTGTGAAGTTGGCGTAATCATTTATTATTAGCTGCAACTTTTTACTTTACTTTTTACTGCTTTTTAAGAGACTTGGAGAGAAATTATGAAATGTTGTGCTTTTAGGCTAAAAAATGAATAGAAATAATTGTTTACAGCATAAACCTTCCCCCCTTAAATTTCGTTCCCATTGTCCGATTATGCTGCCTCGTGAACTGTTTCAAATAAAAGTAGATACATACACGTTTGTACCAAATTTCATCAAAATCGGATCATTTTTGTTCGAGTTATCGTGCTAACAGTAATTTTCAACATATACTTGAATTTGAGCGGGAGCGTTTCATAAACTCCAAATTTCACAAACTCCAGCGTTTAGAATAATAAATTAACAGAGCGTTTCATAATGTCAAAATTTCACAAGCTCCAAAACTATAACATTCAAATAATCACTGTTTCACAATGTCCAAATTTCACAAACCCCAACGATGATTTCACAAAGTCTAACGTTAATATATTACATAAACAGAGCGTTTCATAATCTCCAAATTTCATAAGCTCCAAATCTATAACATTCAAATAATCACCGTTTCACAATGTCCAAACTTCACAAACTCCAACGTTTAAATACCAAATAAACAGAGCGGTTCATAATCTCAAAATTTCATAAGCTCCAACGGTACAGTCTGGGCCAGAAGTCTCTACAGTGGTTGGCACGGTCAGATAGCAGGCACCGTCCGCCGGCGCTCAAGTACTGATTATACGTGCATTTTAATGATTGAAGAACACTTAGCTGTGTGACTCAAATATGTGTTAACACATAATGTGCAAATTAAATTTACATTTTAATATTTTTAATATCTTTAATTCAAGCTTTCAGCTGAGTTTCTTAACTGTTTCGTCTCTCAAATAAAAAGCCGGTACAAATATCGTAAGAGGTTTTTTCACCGATCAAAAATTTTAAAAGGTATAAATATATATTGTTTTATAAGTATATTTTCTAATAGAATGTGTAGCACCTACACACCGAACCACGGCAACCTCTGCAGCGACTTCTGGCAGAGGCTGTACCGTTGGAGCTTATGAAATTTGGAGATTATGAACCGCTGTCTTTATTTAATATTCTAGTCGTTGGAGTTTGTGAAATTTGGAGGTTGTGAAACGGTAAGTCATTGAAAGTTATATTTTTGGAGTTTATGAAATTTAGACATTATAAACCACTCTGTTTATTTAAAATATTAACGTTGGACTTTGTGAAATAACCGTTGGAGTTTGTGAAACTTGGACATTGTGAAACTGTGCTTAATTGAAAGTGATAGTTTTGGAGTTTATGAAATTTGGAGATTATGAAACGCACTGTTTATTTATTATTTTAGACGTTGGAGTTTTTGAAATTTGGACATTATGAACTTCACCTATTTGAACGGATGGTGTTTTTGTCCTTTGGGGACCTCAAAATGAGAAAGAAAATCGGTCCCGGGACTAGGACTCTTACCATGAGACCTGCGGTTATAGCTTATTCCCTATATGGGACATTTGCTAAAAGGTGCCTTATATTACTGTTACCGTTATTGTGTTTTCAGATATACGCTGAGGAAATAGAACCACTGATCCACAACGGGAATGAGTTCGTGGCCGCGGTCCCTACATTTCAGTCCATTGACTCCACTCTGTATGGCATCCGTAATCGATCACAGGGGAATCAAAAAGAACCGCTAAATAGAGAAGACATTGTTTTGAATGAAAACATACTATCTATGAACGACGGGACATTTCTTCTCGCTGATCTGATAGAGCCACCAAAAGAGAGAATAATGATCTTTTCAAGTCCCAGAGGAAGGGAGTGTCTCACATCGTGTACGAAATTCTTTGCAGACGGAACTTTCAAGAGCTGCAGCAAGCAGTTTGCTCAGCTTTACACGTTCCATGCGGATCTGGGTAGTTCTGACCAAGAGACTAACGTTGTTCCAGTCCTGTACGCACTGCTTCCTGACAAAAAGAGGGAAACCTACGTCAGAATGCTCAGAGCTATACTAAACGAAGTACCGTCTTGGAAGCCGGAATCTATCAACATTGATTTTGAAGCTGGAGCGATCTCAGGGTTGCGGGAGGTGTTCCCGACGGTGAAAATTAATGGGTGTTTTTTTCACTTTGGTCAGTGCCTTTGGAGGAAGGTCCAAGAAATCGGGTTGTCGAAAGACTATAAAGAAAATGAAGAAGTCAGAAAATGTATAAGAATGTGTGGTGCTCTACCATTCCTCAAAGTGGAAGACATCGACGAAGGTTGGGTGCACATCCACTCTATCGCCCCTGCACATGAAAAATTGGAAGTTTTTTTTGACTATTTTGTTGAGCAGTGGCTGGAAAACCCTCAGTTGCCGAAAGAAGTGTGGAACTGTTATAAAAGGAGGCATCGCACGAACAATGCTGTTGAAGGGTGGAACTTCAAGCTAAACAACAATGCGGGAAGACCTCATCCTCGAATTCGAGATTTAATCCTACTACTGAAAGAGGACGCTACAAAAGCTGACGGAAAAATAGCCAGGATAGGAATGGATTTGGGAGGAGCACAAAGACGAAAAAAATACTGTCAGCTGGACGTCCGTATCGCCAGAAGTACGAACAAGTACGAAGAAGATGGGAATGTCGGCCGATTTTTAAATGTACTTGGTTATGTTTTAAAGCTAGATTAGGCATTGTATTGCATGTATGGTAGCTCAAAATACATTACAACGTCCGGGTCCATGGCATCCGCGGGGTTTTAACCCACTGTCGTATACATTGAAAGATTTATTATGTTTTATTTTATTATTCATTGTATTTGTATTGTAAATAATTTTACTGTCATCGTGATTTTGGTTTTGTAATAATATAGTCATTACAAAATACTGACTATATATTCTCTTTTTTAAATATTTAATTGTGATTGTATGTAAATATATTTGTATTGTAAATGTTATTCAACTCGTACTTTTAAATGCCTAATTCTGTAATGTATTTTGTGTTATTATTTTTTTGGGGTAAATAATAGGCCTAATATTCATATATTCAAGTGTGTTTTTTCAATATTTGATTGCGATTATGATTTTATGTAAATATTTTTGTATTGTAAGTAATATTGTACTGGTAATTTTAAATACAAAATTCTTTTATCTATTTTCCGTCATGATTTTGATTGGGTAATTAATAATACTGGTTTATGTTCTCTTGTGTTTTTCAATTTTTTATTATGATTAGGACTTTATGTAAATATAATTGAACTGTTACACTCTCATACAGTCTCTTATCTGTTTTTTTATATTTTAATTGTGTTATACATAATACTGGTCCATATATTCTATTTTTTTTTTTATATAATTATGATTGTGATTTTATGGTAAATGTAATTGTACTGTAAAATATACTCTAATCTATTTTGTATCATAATTTTGATTTGGTTATAAACAATACTTGATTTATATATTCCGTTTTTTTATGATTTATAAATATAAGTAAAATTAATAATTCTCTCATCTATTATTTATGTTTATATGTATATGATGATGGTGATAATGTTGTAAATATTATTCGTAATAAAGAATAAAAAGCCAAGAGGCCGCTATAAATATTGTTTGAGTGGGTCTGTGATATTAATCAGATCATTTATTCAATATTCATGCGGCTAAATGAATACTAAGCTTATACACTAAAGTGTACTATACTAAGCTTAGCAGACTTGGGAACTGAATCTTCGTAAATTCATTAAAGCCATAGGTAAGCACTTTTTTATACACATTATTTTAACAAGTTGCAGTGGTCGCCGGGTTGCATGTACTTGAGTCTGTAAAACTTTTAAAAATATATAACATACATAAATACATTAAACAATATTCACTCAATAAATGAATACTCTATTCAAGAATGTTTTTAAAACATATTAAAATTGTTGAATTGTTTAGATATGTTGAGTAATTTTTAATTGTAACAAGTGAAAAATTTGGCTCAATAATACAACTAATCTTCTTTAAGATAATCTTGTTATCTTAGTATAATATAACGAATTCACCCCTAAAGTGCTATATTGTTTTGTATGACAATTTTCAATTTGGTAACAGGAATCCTTATGTACTAAGGCTGTTTTCGGACACAAGAAAACAACACAAATCGGCTTAATAAATCATTTCAGTGCGATATGTAGCCGTATGACTTCAAATTTATCATTAATACAGCACGAGTTCGTTTGTATAATGTTCAGCTACATGAAGAACTAACATCAGTAAACTTTGGAGGGTAAAGATTCAGAACGACATTTGACCAACGACTCTTGTGATCAGTGACTAGAATCTATTGTTCCCGTTCGGATCGAGTGAGGCATGTCATACCCGGCGGGGCAGGCAGACTGTCGACCCTAATTAGTACGGCTCATTGATTTTCCTAGATGTGACGAACTTGGACATGACGAACTCGGAGGTGACCCACTCACCAGCGGCTGCTCAATACCTGCCCCATCCCTCGGCCGCCCGGCAGGTGACTCACCACTGGCTTGCGGCCATAACAAATATGAAAATGAAAATTTTTAAAATTTTTTGTTTTAATTGTAATTATTTGAATTGACAATAAAGTTGTGAGTTTAACAAGCTAAAATTCGACTTGATCCCACGACTTTAAGCTTTGAAAACACTATTTTGATTTCTTGGGTATAGGTTATTGGATAATATTTTATTAATGTGAGTTAGCTTTGATAAGTACTATCAAAGATTACATATGCTACGCAAAATATGCTTTTTGCGTAGCATATGTAATCTTTGGTACTATGTATAGCTATGTATAGTTAATGTTGTAGGTCTAATATTTCCTAATTGGCAACCAACTTACACTTTAAAAAACTTATAATAAAAAGATTCATTAAAATAAACGGTAGGTTTGTGTCCAAATTTACAAAGGGATTCTTTTACGTGACGGGGTCTAAGGTAGCATTATAGACCAATTTTCCATGAATTAAAAGGTGGTCAATGATTGTTGTGTCTGTTTTTAAAGTACTATTACAGAATAAAAACCATATTAGACTGTGGTATTAAAACTTAAGATAGTTAAAACCTTTTTACTTGCGGCGCATTGGACCGCACGGGCTTACTACTTAATATATTTTTTTTAACGTAATGTTTAAATAGAGATTTGATTAAGTTATCCCTTTTTAGAGTTAGGGTTTGCTCTCTAACCCCTAACGGTGGAGGTTGTAGCTTTGCGTAGATTGTAGATTTGCGATTGATATTTTCTACCGTTTTATTTGTATGTCATATTTTGAGGCTAATAGTACGTTTTTATCATATCTTAAAGTTTTTAATTAAAACCAATTTTTTACATTTTTACCCGCTAAGCCAGAAGCCAGACTAAGAATTTAAGTATAGCCTTTAAAAATATCTATCAAACTGGTTCTTACGTTGTACTGAGTATTATAACTTATTACGTATGTATATATTGTACATTTGTATTTTTCTAAGTCCTCTACGTTATTGTGTATCATAGTATTAGAGATTAATAAAAGATTTTTTTAAAGGAACCTGGGTTTATTTTAAAGACCTTTGATTAGTGCGTATCAAAAGCTTACTCATCACAACTAAATATTATGCAACACACTTTTAATACAACATAGAAATAAAAATAGTGTTTTTGAAAGCTTGAAGTCGTGGGATCAAGTCGAATTTTAGCTTGATAAACTCACAATTTTATTGCGAAAACAAATAATTGCAAATGAAACGAAAAATATTAAACAATTACATTGTCATCTTATTTACTGGTGCAATCCAGTGGTGAGTCACCGGCCGCCGGGGGAAGGAGGGGCAGGTACTGGGCCGCCGCTGGTGAGAGTGTGTGTGTGTGTGAGTGAGGGTGGCCTAATCCGCTGGAGTCCTTCGAGCTTCTGCCAGACTATAGTATGAGTTCAAATCCGTCCAATGGCCTTTCTCGTCACTCGGTAGTTCGGAGCGAGTCATAAGCCAAAGATCACATTTAGAAATAAATAAACGTTGTTTTCTATGGTATATATTATATCATATATCTAAGAACTATATATTTCTAAGGGAATTCCTCTAATTATTAGCCATTTTATGATTTAATAGTTTAAAAGACTGCTTAAGGCTACTACGAGTCCAATAGTTTGCATGCTTAAATTTAATTATTGAAGTTTAATGTAGTTTGAGGATTCGGAGGTTTCACATGCTTTCAAGACATTTTTTATTTGTTATTTTTGCAAGTATTTGGTTTATGTTATAATAAGCAAACATTTAATTGGAGTTTGCCACCAGAGTGCTTCGGCGCTAGCACAGAGAAGGTGGTTGGACCTTTTTTCCGTGGTGCTAGACTGTTCTAATTCCAGTGATGAATTCGTGAGGCACATATACAACAAAGATTAAACTCCTTTTGTTTCCTTATGATATACAAAACGTGCTAATAGCCTATCTAGATCTTTACTGGTTTCTTAGTTAACCGAATGAGATTTTTTGAAGACTTTTTCACAGCGTTGGACTTATTTTAATTATTCCAACGATATTCATCTTCTTTGTGGTCACGCGCGGAGATTGTATTGTCAAGAGTCTCAAATTCCTCCACGTCCCTCACGTAGATGACACTCCTCACGGGTTTCTAAAAATATTCTCGACCTCTTGAATGTAAATAGTCTTGTTCAGGACACACTTTCCTTATGGGCGACCACTAGCACACGACTTTCAGTTTCTTCACGTAGACAGTGCAGTTGATCTTTCTATGCTGTTTACTAGTTGATCCCTGCTTTTCTATTTTGAAGGAATCTGTATAACGTTTGCAGGAATACCTATTTTGTAGTTCCAAATATTCTAGTACCGAGCAACTTTTAAACATGCACAATAATATCAACAATACGATAGCTATTTGTGTGTTTAGAGCGCAAAGTACGTCATTTCCACTAGAGAACTGCTTTAGCTGAGTGTGGCCATACATTTCGAGAGCGGCAATGATCGTTTGTGCTCACGATACACTCACGATTTTTCCTACCACAATAATTAACTATGATAACACGCCGATTTACTTTTTAGTTGTCATTTAGGTTATGTTTACGTACAGACTCCGCGGATGTGGTTGGCGTAGAAACGCCATCTTTACAGCTGTAAAATCAGCTGATTTAGTGATAGTTCTCTAGAGCATATTGAGCTATTTTTTGTACTGTTTACAGGTGTGGCAATGTGACAATTTCCATGCAGTGGTTGTAAAAAATATTTGCAATCATAAACGTAGTTAACTCAAACAACGTCAAGCATTGAACCTAACATTCTCATTGGTGGATCTTTGTGAAATGTCTTAAATCTGTGGATTTTAAATTAAAGGCATTAGCACATTGAAGTTTCTTTCAACGAACTTTGAGGCGTTTGATGGAGAAGGAAGAGATTGGCAATCGAATAACAGTGATCTGTTTGATCTTCTATTGCTGGTATTTCAGAATGGCCGATCTCTTAGTTTTATACTTTGCCAGAAAGTCTTAGAATACAATAAATTGACCGATCCCGTACTGTTAAAACGTCGAATGCCTTATTGTGTAAAAAATAATCGAACTTGTATTTGTATGTTTCTTTAGTCACGTCATAAATGAAATACGACCTATTGTAGATTTATGTTGAAAGATCAATACCGATTCGTCGACTCTTAGATAAGATTGCAGCTTTTTGGTGCTTCGAAACTGGACCCAACGACCCTCAACAATTGTGCGTTTACTACTTGTTGACCCTGGCTAAATAAACAGCAACTATTTAAACGTTTCTCATCCCAACTCATTCAAGCAATCATCATATCATCCGACGTATTATTCGCGGCGTACTGCGATCACACGACGGATATTCACCGATGACGCTGTTGGCGCCACGGAGGCAACGAACTCCGACGGGGGTCACCCTGGTCCATCGGTCCATACGATGACCATTACATTGGTGATAGCATCGGCAATGGTGGGTGCTGCACGACCCGCACGCCCACCGCTAAAAATACCTCTGTACCTGGTCATCTCGGGGTCACGAATAGTGTGGAATCCGCCAAAGACTCTGCACGGCCGGTGTGTCATTATAAACTGCTCTGCCGGTGTTCTACAGAACCGATTTGAATCAGAGCTACTTTTAAGTGGTGAATTCCACCCGAGGCGATGGGGATACGACGACTATTTAGATTGGGATCGAACTTTTTGTTCAATTCGTCTACAATTACCCGTGGAATCAGTGGAAGGTGCTGTTTTTAGTGTGGAATTGTAAATTGACTCTGAAGATGGGTTTAATTAAACTCGCTGGTAACTATACAATTATAATGATTCTCTTTAAATGGAGATGGAATTACACGAAGTAACTGCAATTTCATTGTGAAATCTTCTGGTGTACTTTTCAAGTCCAACACTTAAAGCTATGGTAATTCAGCGTTCGTAGGGACAGAATCCTGTTTAAGTAACTTAAAATCTGAATTAAATGTCATTTGAGAATCACAAATTCACAATTCTTGAAAAAAGTGTATGTATCCAATAAAAACTTAATATGAGCTATCAGGTTTTAGCTTATTTACGTGGCTGAGTAAACACCACCTGGCTCAAAGCTCTTTCTTTCGGTATACATAGATTTGCAACCAGTTGAGGTTTCACGTCTTTTGCAAATTTGAGTTATCGTATTCTATCTACCCATACTCTCTGAGGATGATAATCAAGTATATTTTCAAACGGTGCTTCCGAAGAACGGTACACTTTCAATCCTCACTGAATCTCACTCTGAAAAATCTTCACTGAATTCACATTTTTCTATCACCTCTTCAGTAGGGTAAAAATGAGAGAGCTAGCACCACCGTGTTATTAAACGGCTGAGAGAACTGGCACGGGGAGAACGTACATGGGTGAGAGAGCTGGCACGGTGAGAGAGCTGGCACACGGTGTCGAAAGTTTCCGTCGGCGTGTCGGGGTGGACGGTTGAGAGAGCTGGCACCGCGGAGGCTGGCACACGGGAAAGGTGTCGGTGGTGTGTCGTGGTGGACGGACGAGAGAGCTGACACCGTGGAGGGTACAGGTGTGACAAGATGTATTATAAATATTTAAATTAACATTTTGATTTTTAAGGTGGTGATGATTAACTCGCAAACGCTTGTCGCTTTTGTCAATTAGTGTTGAGTGTAGATAGTTTTCCAAATGCGTGGAGTAAATAGAGTGTTTAATTGTTAGCCTGATGTAAGGAATAATGGATAAATAATATGTTTATATAGATTAATTTAAAAACGATTATGGTGGAATCGCAAGCGATTTTATGGCATGCGCTCGTATATCATTTAACGTTGAGGTTGTTTCCACAAATATGTGACATATTTTGTTTGGGAATTTGTGTTCGAAACTTATATTTTAAAAACTACCATGTGATTAAAAAAATATATATATAAAATATTAGTTTCATCTGTTTAAAAAATCTTAGGACTGACATATGTTGTATTTTAAAATAAGTTAAACAATTTACAGATTGTATAGTATTTAGATAAGCGCTTAATGGATTTGCATCGTGGCTTATCGTGACGTTGCAGAAAACATGCGATAGTGATAACTGCGAGTGCATCATCAATTCATTTGAGTCAAACAACAGATAAGATGTCTAATTTATATACCAATTATTTGTTTACAATCTGAAGCAAGTCTTTATACTGATATCGATACGAGGTAGGTTGTGTAGGTCATGTTTCAGGTTGACGAGCGGTTATCGTCTCGGGCTTCGACGCCACGGGACCGGGTTCGGGACTGACGAAGGTAAGTATATTAGGATAATTTATTTTTACTATATTTAATTGTAATTTATATATGTAATAAAAGAAATGTTTTTGAGTTTAGTATATATTTATTCACAATAAGCAGTAGTACTACAGTATAAAAAATGTCTATTATATATCATGTTAAACAATATTATCTTTTTGAATCCAGGAGTTTTTGGACGAAGGAAAACCAAGCCATTTTACAAACACTTTATCATCCTTCTTCTTGAGAATCTTTTCGACTAAGTAAACGTCTTTATGTTTAACCTTAGTTAGCTCTTCTTGATAGAATCCTCCGGCAATGGGTTGGTTCTCGGCATCTACCAACTTGTAAGTGACGGGTTCTGTCGGAACTACTTGCGTGATGCGAAATATTTCTGTGGAATAATTCGGAGTATATCCCTTGGCGAATTCCCCTTTATATTTGCTAATGCGGACGTAGTCGTTAATTTCAAACTTAGGTATCATTCGTAGTTTGGGTTGTTTATATGAATAAATGGTCTTTAGTAATTCCATTTCATTCTTCTTTGATACGTCACACGGCTTCATTTTTATAGTCGAATGTTTCTTTGTATTGTAGAAGTCCATTAGTTGGTCTAGTATGTCGATCCAATTGTAAGTACCATTAATTGTAAATTTTTTCCACATAAAATTTTTTAACGTGCGATTAAATCTTTCTGCCACGCTCGACTTTAAAATGCTGTAGGTAGAATAGTGGTTAATTTTATAATCACCCATCAACTTTTTAAACTCGGAATTGTAGAATTCTGTTCCTAAATCGGATTGTAAATTTTTTGGAACCCTTCCCTGTTTTAATATGTTTTCCATTGCAAAAGTAACCTCTTTACTGGTTTTAGTTTTGAGAGGTCTTGACCAAGCATATTTTGAAAAAACGTCAATTACTGTGATTATATACTTGAATCCCTTATTGACCTTGTAATATTTTGTCATATCAATTAAATCACACTGCCAAAGGTCGTCAAACCCTTTCACAACTACCTTTCGTCGAGGAAAATTCTTTCTTACCGACTTATGTAACTCGTTAGCAATATCTTCTTTTATACCCATAATATTAGTTACTCTATAACTCCTTTATCTCTGAGCTCTGATATTATATTTATAACTTCGTTATTGTGACTAGTATTACCTGAAATCTCTGATAATTTCAATAATCGCAGCCTGTCCACAATTTCATTTATATTATCATAATGCACATAGTCTGGAGCACATGGATAAGTATCCAATTTTAAATAGGGAGTTTTTAACCCACTCCCTTTCTTAAAAATATTTTTTATATAGTTTCTGTATTTAAATGTATTTGTAGCTTGAACCTTCTCTCCATCAGAATGTCTCACTAAATGAGCATTTGTAAGCAGTAATATATCTTTAAAAGAATTCAGATCATCTTTAGTGATAAGTGTCTTATTTGGTTTCTTCTTAAACATAAGTTCCAACAAACCAATTGTTGGTTTAAATTTTTGACCTTTTATTTTAATGAAACTATCAGATGGATCGTAGTTAATTTTACTATTTCCAATCATCCATTCATCATTATCACCTAAATATACACCATACGTATGATCCATTTCATTTTTACTATCGTTAATAGATTTATTGATATAATCGTTAAAATTTTCTTCGTTTTCATCATGTTCACTATTGGAATCCGATTCTTCTGATAATGATTCATTGGTTTGAATTTGTGAAGGTTTGCTTTCATTCATAACTTTAAGTGATGACGACGGAGTTTGTTCACTATCAAGAATTGATGAATTCTTGTCACTCTTTTTTTTCTTTTTCTCTTCAATATTTTTTACTATTTCACTAATAGGATCGACGATAGGTTTAAATTTCTTTTTGAATATTTCTTCTTCATCCACAATACCTCGTTTCAGTGCTAAATATTTTTTTCTTACCGTATTACTTGTTTTGATTAACTCCTTTTTAACATCCATTTCCTTTCGAAGTTGGATGAAGACTGTGTGGTATCACATACAATATTACCTTATAAAAAATTTATCGAACCCATTGCGATATCTACCATTGTTCAGATCACTTTCTTTATCGATTACGAAAAATCCAAATTTTTTATTCCAACAAATTTGACACATATCTACAAATTCCGTAAATGTTAAGTCGGGATTAATATGATTGTTATAAACATGTTTAAGATTATTATTATCCTGTTTAAAAACAATTATCATATTAGCATTATCTCTAATTAACTGCTTCGGAATTCTGGAATAAGATTGACAAAGATAAAAACAATCCACGTCTTTATGTCGACCCATACTAAAAAATGCACTTACGTTGTTTTGCTTATCACATATTATATCATCAAACACAAACACCGAGTGTTTCTTAGCCTCAGAAGGTTGAATTACTTCTTCATTTTCAGAGAATTTATAATAACCAATTCCTTTTACATTTTTTAAAACGTTTTCCAAAAACTGGTATTTTGGTTGATATAAGGACTTTGAGTAAACATATATGTTTTCAAATTTTAATCCATTAGGATCTGTAATTAGGCTTAACATCACAGCAGTTTTCCCACAAGATGATGGTCCTGTAATTAAACATCTGATTTGATTTGGAAGGAGCCCACTATGTCTTCGTCTATTATCAACCGGTTTTAAATCAAAACTTTCAATGTTTAATTTTTGTTTTTGATTAATCACCTTCATTATTATGAGATAACCTTCTCTTACCACGTTCTATGCAGAAATGAGATTGATCGGCATTCTTAAATTCTTATGTAATCTTATAAGTAGTACACAAGGGAATATAAATAATAAACGAAAAAATATAAATGAAAACTATTTTATTTCCACATGGTTCTATTTTCCATCCTATGATATAAAGATTTCATTTTTTCTACAGCAAGTTTTACTGACTTAATTTTTGAACTATTAAAGCTTTTTGAAAACAGATCACCGATACGCTTATCTTTCTCCTCGTCTGTGCAGTCTGAAAATAATGATGTAAACCCCTCAATGTCTTGCCCAGAAGATCGATGGATCAGATACATCAAAGTGTAGTATCCACTGTAGTCTGATGATTCACTCTGTATTCGATGTCGATTGTAACTCCATTTTTCAGTAGCATTTTGAATGAAGAGAAATATTTTGTAAGGTGGAGGTAAACCGAAACTATCAAAATATTCACCCCGATGAAATTCGTCAATGTAAACGGCTACCCATCGGTCTCCAGTATTGAATATATATGATGAGGGATAGTTGATGTATGAAGGTATTCTACCTTCAGCGTGAAATATTCCGTTAAAATGTTGAACGATTTGTGGATTACTTTGAATAAAAAGCTCTAATTCGATTGCGTACATCTTGCACAATTTTCTTTTCTCTGAGGTTTTCCGTCGATGTGATCTGTACCCGCACCTGAGGAGTTGTAATGTTCATAGCAGTAAATTATATCCTTTAGCTTATCTTTTTTGTGATCTGGGAGAAGGTCCCACACGTGCCATAGGTCACTCGGGGACACGTGATGTACAAAATACTCTTTCGGTAGGTAAGATATTTCTTGTATTTTTAAATTGGCTAAAGTTCTGTTACCGTATTTATCAAGCGTATTGAATTTATCAATAATTTCTCCAATCTTGTCAACTGTTTTGTCTTCGATCTCCAATAATGTGGATTTCTTTTCAACCTTGTTTATATACCAGTGTAACAACAGTCTAACATTTTCACTTGCACATTGATCAGTCGTTCGAGAATGGTAAAAACACTTTCTAAAGCTCATCTGTTTTCTCAGATCGTTGATTCTTGGACAACAAATTTCATCCATATCCCGCACGGACACAGTTTTATTCGATAAAGTATTTTCAATAAAAATCTTTTTTTCCATACCTTTGACTAATACAACATCGTAAGATCCTAATATCCTGTTAAAAATATTCTTCATTTCGAAATATGGAGTGTAACCGTCATTCCAGTCAATTCCATGACAGAATTGCTTAACCCATGTTGCAACCTTTTGTTGTGTTTCAGGTAACGCTGTATATGGAAAAGGTGGTTTGAAAATAATCGATTGCACTTTACTACCTGAAGTTGTGAGAAAAGCTGCTTCCTTCACGATGAACTCATTTTTTAGTCCACGGAACCCTTGGATATCACATACGACTGTTCTGTTCGACATCTTGTTAGCAACTGGAATAAAAATTGTGAATTATCACGTTACAACTTGTTTAATCTCAACCTACTAACCCTTGACCTTGTTCCTGACCTTTTGTTTTCCTTTTTTCACCTCATACTAACTTTTTTACCAAACTTGTCATCGGGTTGTATTCAACGACACGATCGTGTAATATTAAACAATATGCTGTAGTTTTAGCTGCGATTGTACTTTTCGATTCAAACTCTAATCTTATATCCACTGGTCCTGATTTTATGGATTCGTTTTGTCTGGAACAATCGATTACAATTAACGGAGCATGTGTTACAAATTCACTATATGTGAATAGGGGTTCGCCCTTTTTAAAATAGTAGTTTTCTTGAAATTTTACATACATTTCATAAAGAATCGCTAGCTGATTCTTGGACTGATCAAGGTTCATATCGTCATACGGGTAACACTCTGAATTCAAATAAAGTTTTACATTTGAAACGTCACATATATCAAATTCGCTGACATTTTTTTTGATATTGTTTGATCTGTCCGTTTGAAATGCTAATACAACATATCGTGGTTTTTCCAACTGAGTTGATGTTTTTACATTCCATGTCTGTCTATTTGATTGTGGTAATAAAGGATATTCATAAAGCTCCCATGTTCTAAAATTGATGAAAATTGATTGATTTTTTTCAATAACTTTGAGTAAAGATAGTTTTTCTTGATCTGATGGGAATACGTAGGGAACTCTCCATTGAATTTTCTTGATGTTAATGTCCATCGTTGGCTCGATACTTGTACTTGTACCTGCAGCTCCTGTTTCAGTCTTAACCTCACCAAGCATAGCATTTAGGTCAGTTCTTGATCTTATAAGTATAAGTTCCTGTTTAACGTTTAATATAATTTTATTATAATCCTCAGCGAACCCAATTAAAATCTTAAGAGGAATGCAGACATTAAAATAGAAAGTACCTTTATTTGTACTGTCTTCTTTGAGAGTCAATAAACTACCTTTTTCACTCGTCCAGCCTGCATTAGTTAACATTTTAATGTCACTATCATTAAAAGACAGATAACCTTTCATTGTACTTGTAATTCCAACGTTTTTCACCCTATCTATTTCAACTCCACCGATTTCGTATCGTATTTCATCAAATAAATAAGCATATCCGTTATTAATGAATTTTGTATTTGTTGATTTAACCACCCCCTCGATGTAGAGAGTACTGTTGCAGGGATACGTATAGATATCTTGATGTTGGATTGGTATTCTAATTTCATCATTATTGTTGAATGAAGAATTAGCATATGGTTGATGTGCGTGTACTTCTATTTTATTTATCGATTCGTCAAAGTAAATTTGCTCTCTTACTTGTAATATACTACCAGCCATGTTTAATTTTTAAGCCTAATGATACTAAAAAGTCTCTATTACTCTTAGAAAGAGAACCTCTCTTCACGGTGTCCGGTGTAGAAATGTTCACGGTTTTCAAATACGGTATGTTCTTAACTGGGGTGAAGATCATAGGCATGATTACAAACGTTTAAGATGTAATGTTACTGTGATGGTTTCTTCACGGAAATTGATAGGTTTACCATTTTGATCAGTTATTTTAAGGGATATGTTATCAATCGTCCTTGTGTTGATTGGAAGATAGATTATATTGGCGGGAGTTTCAACTATTTTAAATCCTGGTGGAACAGTGGGAAAGAATGTATGTATCACATGACTTGGATTACTATTTACAAACGAAGACGTAATTATATTACACTCCACGTTTATAGTATTGACTTTTAAGACGTTTACCGTTCCATCCGACACATGAGTGAAAAACTTGTTTAATTTTCTATTTTTGAAACCTAATAAAGGACCTATTGAGTCTGAAGGAGTGAAGTCGATGTCTTTGGAACACTTTATCTCACTTTTTAACGTATTATTGTTTGGTTGAATTGTTATCAGTACATCATGATTAATGGGATACGCATTTTTGTATGATAAGCTAGTATCGATGTCAGTTTCTGTTTCACCTCTCTTATCTCCAAGAACCTTTCGTAAATACTTTTGCAAATCTTTAACTTCATATGATCCAGTAGGTATTTCTATACCCACCTCTTCATTTTTATCGGTAAGATAATAAAACATATTACACCCTTCCTCAACATTTGGAATTGAATTAAATGTTTCAAAATTGATAAACCCTAACACGTAATCTCGATCATTTTCTAGTTCAATTTTGGGGAATATTTCACAGCTTAAGAGTGAACTATTTCCCGAAATTACAAATAGGTGAGACATGTTGCTTGTACGATGGTCAAATAATGACTGAGATAGTTATTGGAGAATATTTTAATTACAATCAGACAGAAATTTCAAACACAACTGTCCACATATTTCAGTGTTAAAATTTTGATCCCTAACATAGTTATACAAAATAATACAGTTTTTTAAATAATGTATAACTTCCATTGGTGGTTTGAGGTTCCCAAAACTGTCGTAATACTTTGCATGTGATCCATCTTTACGTAAAGCGACCCAATGAGTCCCGGGCCCATCATCATCGTCTAAGTTTATGATTATCGCTTCTTTATTCCATGGATGCAAAGGCAGTTTATCCTTAGAGAATACTCCTCTAAAGTAAGGTATTTTCAATCGTTTAGCATACCTTTCCAAATCCAGATTGGTTAGTGCGTTTGATCTAAAAAAATACCCATCCCTTGTTTGTATGGTCTCAAATACAATCCTTTTCCTGTTTTAATCTTAACGTCACTTACATTTTCCTTTCTTGCTCTGTTAACTTCGTTTATGGCTTTATACACTGAGGTAGCTCCGCCGGCCAGACTTCCGATGGCAGACAGTCCGGCAAATAATGGCAACAGGAACGGTAACGCTCCTCCAGATTTGGGTATGGGTATGATTCTAGGTTTTTTTATTTGATCCTTTTTACCACCCCTCATCGCATTTCTTGCAGCTTTCAACGCTGCAGGAACCAATACCTTAAGTTCTTTGCTTTTACTCTTTTTAAGTTCGTTTTTAGCCGCCAGTATAGCATCCTTGAGGTGTTTCTTCTGTGTATTTCCATTCTTACTGTCATGTTTCGGACTCCTTTTCTGCCTTTTCTTTGTAACACTTTCTGACTTCGATTTCTTCATACCAGCACCGAGTTTAAGTTTTGCTTTCATAGCGTTCGTTACTAAAAAAGCGTTTACCTTTTCACCGAGTTTAGCGTCCGGAGCCGATACTCTCGTCCACGCCCTATCGGCCAGCAGCCTGTCAGCTTTGTGTCTACTCGTTAAATCCTTGTTCTGAGCGTATGCTATATCGTGTTCCTTGCAGTAACTATCAAGTGGATTGATCCCTTTGTCGCCCCTTGCCAGACGTTTCTCCAATTTAGTACCAGCCCCACAAAATTGGTATCCACCCAACAGATGTGCCTCAAAAGGTAGGTTATCAATAAGCTTATTAATTAGACCTCCACCTCGTTTGAAGCTCAGAACCATACTGATGACCAGTCCTACTTGCTATTCAACTTACCTACCCTATCCCAAAAGTCGTCTTTATCATCATCTTCTGTTGATTTACTTTCTTTCAAGGTTTTTATTTCAGACCTAAGATAAGCTAAGTCATTTATCATTGCACTCATGACATCTGATATGGGCTTACCTTCTCTATTTCGGGACCTTGCAGTCAACGAAGAAGCTGGATAAAAAACCTTAAGCTTTTCATCAATACGTGACATATCAGAGTTTATCCTGTTTTTGAAAGCATCTAATTGTTTACGAGTCACAGGTGAATTTTCATTCTCGCTCGCTTTGACAACCAATTGAATATTATACTTTTTTAAATCTATGACACCATTCATATCAGGTTTAATATAATCCTTTATCATTTCCCTCAGTACCACTTCAACTAAAGTTGTATTGTTGCTTCGTACTGTTTCATCTACATATTCTTTGTTTGCAACATCATGTCTTTCAATTGGCTTTTTGACATTTGTTATTATTGAATTATTGATATTTACTTCACTTTTGTCATCAATGTATAAATACTTCTGCATGAGTGTTCTTGCCTGACCTAAAGTAATGGGAGAATAATTATTTATGGCTTCATTTATATTAATTATAAACTTTTTAAAGTTTAATTCTCCTTTTTCTGGTTTAATGAAGGATTCCACCGTCTTGCTAATTATTTGATTTACCCTAACTAATTCTTTATCTAGATAAAGTTTATTTATTGCATCAGAGTCATCGGTTGGATCTTTTTCAATTTTAAAAAAGCTCAATCGTTTATTCTTCATATTAATTTCATCATTGATACCAAAAGTCACACATTTTAAATTAATCTGTGAATTAACATAATTTTCGATGTATTGTTTAGAAACTACATCCGTTAACTCGGTAGGATCTCCAATATTGTTAATTCTCATTCTTTTAGCATTAAAATTGCCATTTTCATACATTAAAGTATTGCTTTTGAAATAATCGAGAGATATTGCATCTTTTCCATCTACAGGGTTTGATATATTTTTAATATTATGATTTTCGCAATCAATAATAAATTTCTTTCTATCAAACTTAATAGTATCTCGTAGTTCTTTGTCCATACTATTTTGAAAGTACCTCTTATTAACAACATCCATGTCTGATTCAGGATCATTGACATTAACAATTTTTCTCTTTCTTAAATTAACTTGTTTATCCTCTAACAATAGACATTTTGATGAAATATAATTTAAAGTAACGGCATCACTAGAATCGACAGCTTCCCCTACGTTTGTTAACCTTTTGTTTTCAATATTAAAATTTTGTTTATCAGTTAGCTTGAAACCTATTCCTGAAGGTCCTACTACAACGTTTTCTTTGGAAGTAAAACCTATATAACCTCCAAACTTGTCGATACTTGGTTTCATCGTCTTGAAAGTCAAACATCAAATGATGCTATTCTCTTATTTTGATTGATATAACTATGTTTTTATTCATGACGTAATATTTAATTGTGTATAAATATATATTTATATCAGATAAATGAAAGGGAGATAAATTAATCTGAAACAAGGTAGGTAATAAATAACACTGAACACAGATTGTATGTCAAAATAATTTATATTTATTTACAAACATATCAAAATTACAAATATACATAACAAATGTCAAATATAATTGTTACACTTACAAAATTATGAAAAAAAATCTATGTATTAATTTGAAGATTCAATGGTTACAGTAATTAAAAACATAAACAATCAAACTAAATAGATAAGTTAAGTTTACAGTTTTTTTCATTACAGTCATAATACTTTCTATTATTCCACTATTTACATAAATTTACTGTAAAGCTCAAATTACTTGATTTATTTGTAACTAGATAATGTCCCTTCTTACAATGACAGACACATGATTGTCAACAATTATTTCCTCTAATTTACAGTCCGGATCATCGTGATCTTCGGAACCACCGTTTAAGACCCAACACACCCTAGCAACCTTTATTAGGACAAGATCTGCGATGTGACTACAGTAATTAATGCTGAACGGCTCGTTTCCATGATTTATTAGGTTAACCCTGACTACGTCTGTATGGTTGGAGTCAATAGACGCTGGAGAGTCTAAAACTGTCACCCCGAAAGTTTCCGCTTGCCATGCTACCGGTCGAATTTGTCCTTCATAACCTTCAGGTATTCTAATTTTTATACCCGCAGATATGGTTTTTCTTTCTCCAGGATTTAAGGTTATAGTGTAAATACAGGAAGGGAAAAATGCGTGCAGAGGTATAGCAACCCGACCCATGTTCTCGTATTCAGGCATATTAAGGAAGCCCTCGTCAACAGAAAGTTGTTCGTACCTGACCGGTACAGTTTCCAAAAAAACATTATCTGAAAAGTAAAAAACTAAATTAACTTACATACAAATCTAACAAATAATTTGAGCTTAACAAGAATCATTGGTCATTTTAGCTTTTTTTGCAATCAGTTCTTTGTGTAAATCAATTTTCCTTTTTTTATTCTCAATTAGTTTGTAATGGCCATATGCCATGGTATGGATATTATCATTTAATACAAATCTTTTATCATCATGAAACGATAACGCTAGTTTTCGTACTTTCGTTGTGTATACATCATGTTTCCTACTCCTAATTATATTCATTTCTTTGTACTGGTTTTGATTACAAAACAAAGCTCTCTCGTAGTCCTGAAAAGTTATTTCATTTTTAACAACACTTTTCTTTACACCCTTAGCACGTTTCTTACAATCATAATTCTTACTAAGAGTAGTATATAGCTTTGTCCTAAGACCAATGAATTTCTTTAGGGGAACTGATAAAGTTTCATCTTTCATAACACCAAGTCTTTTCTTATTATCGAGAGAGAAACAAGCGTGTGTTATTGGGTACTCACTAGTGTCAAAGTAATGTATATTCTCCTTGATTTGCTCATATACGTCAACTGAGTTTACATTTATAAGGTAACTATCCGTATCTGTATATAATAGTTCTACATTTCCTTGACCAAATACACGAGGAAAAATATCATAAAAATATCTATACATTACGATTTTGCTTAGTTCAAGAATAGCCATACCTACTGCAATGGGTTTGTTAAAATTTACTTTAGTTTTATTTAGATGAACTGCTATCAGTTTTTCTGTAAATATAGTTCTATCACGAAAATTAGGCTTAGCAATAAGCTTATCGAGCCTTTTAGTGCTACAAACTATTTCCATATTCATTCTGTTTCTTACGTTTTCCATACATTTGCCATAAACCGAATTGTTCATGAGTTTGAAAAACTCCTTTTCAAACTCATTTTGCGCATTTTTTCTAAATGTTGTGTTTTTTTCGATGTATCCATACAACCACTTAGACTGAACAAATTTCATACCTCTATGGATTTTAACCAAAACCAATCCATGCTCTACGGCCTGTTTTAACGCTTGGCTGTGAATTATGTAATTACGTTTAGGTTCTAAAGTTGTTAACAATTTTGAATGTTTACTACCTGGTGGTACTTTTCTTTGGGCGCAAAATGGTAAGTCGTTGTGTTGTTCATGTAGATGTGCCGGATAATCTAGATCTACCTCAAGTATAAACCCTACTTCATCATTTTCACCAATATCATTAATTTTATTTTTTACTTCATCAATTTCAACAGGGGTTAACCATTTAAAGTCCTTTAACGGTAAACTTTCTCCCATTGCAGCCCCATAAAGGTTATTTATATCTAGGAATAATATAAAGTTTGAATTATCAACTGTCCAGAGTCCCTGATCCATAGGTTTGACACCAGGTTGTGATTCCGAGTCAAGATTTGTTTCTGAAACTAAATACTTATTTGATGCCTCGCAGTAACGTTTAGTGCACATAGAAATACCACCACGAATACCAGCTTCTATGAACATGTACTGTTCATAGCTTGTTAACAAATCGATTTCAACTTTAGTCAATTTAAGACACGCGTCGAACGAAAGGCCAGGAGCTGTGAAATACCAACCTGGGTCCAAACCATAATTGGATTTACAAACTTTTCGGAAATTTTCAAATACATCGCTTAATAGTAACACATCAGTCTTAAGGTAGATATCAGAAAATTCTCCTAAGGTTTGACAGTTAAATTTGTTCCAAACCTCAACAGCCCTATTATAATCTTCTACAGCAACTTCTGACTTATTTAGAGAGCTGTAAAACTGATCAATAGAAGGCAAGCTAGTCTCATTAAATTTTTCCCAGCCATCTATGTATTCGTAGGGAAAACAGCCTTTTTTTGTAACAATATTAAGTTTATCATAACCGAAATAAGAAAGTGTTTCATTGAATTGATTTTTGTCAAGATTTTTGACTAGTTCATCAAGACTTCTAGACATAAATTTGTACGAATCAAGAAAACGAATTTCAAATCTAGCAGCAACTTTCTTTGATAAAGAGATATACCGTTCTTCTGTATTAGGGATTACCTTTATTTCCATTTCATCATAATCGAGACTTTTAATAATAAAATGGAGGTCATAATTTGACATATTGTGCAAGACTACGGGCAAAAAGTGTGGATTTTGATATGACAAGTTACAATTTGAATGACTTGCACCTCTAAATTTCCCTGTATTAGGGTCGTGATCTCTAACCCTTAAATTATCGGCAGTAAACTGTTCTTCACATATGTGACAGCAAGATGAACGTTCAAACATGTCCACTTCTTCATCCGTTAACTCCATAGGCAACTTATTTTTGTACGTCTCGTACACTTTAAGAGCTTCATCTCTGATCTTTTGGCAAAATACCTTCACAGCATTTTCTCCGCGAAAAAGGACTGGTTCTGATTTTTCACCATTACTTGAAACAACATAATAACAAAAACTTGATGGGTAGTGCTTTTGATAGTCAACAGTTGAAGAGGTAGATTGATTTTGCGTAGCATGTTTAGTTTTGCAGGTGTGGGAGTTCTTACAATTCGGTCTTTTACAGTTCAAACAGCATTGATTCAAATTTTTACAGTTGACTCGGAAACAGTTAATACAACATTCATTGGGATTTTTACAGGTAAAAGAATTGCAATTATTACATGGACTTTTTTGTATTAATATACTTTCAAAATCAGCATATACAATGTACGGGACTTGTTGGTGTTTGAAATTTTTAAATTTAAGTTTACAATTATCTTCATTAGGCATTTCTACAGCAACAGGTTCATGATTGTTACATAGCTGTTTATGTACATCGAAGGTAGGTTTATCATTAAAATGGATTAAACATGATTTACAAACAAATTTTCTTCCGTTGTGGTTAGAGGTTTGCGCGCTTACTAATTTATCAAAGTTTTTAATCCACACATAGTGAGATGTTGTTTCATTTTTCAATAGTAATAAATCACGGTGATCATCTTTTTCTTGTTTTGTTACTTTAATAGGATATACAATATATTCCTCACTATTGTGTTTCTTTTCTATTCCAAATATATTTATAGACATATTGTTTATCTGTTCAAATTTAGGTATTGACTTAAGTTTTACAGGATAGTTAATACAGTCCCAGTCATACGCTGCATTCATTTCTGCATTATCAATATAATTGCGGACTCTTTGTGGATTACGAGGTACATTTTTCGCCCATATACTATACTTGAAGCAATAATCATCCTGATTCTTTACATTTACAACAGCTTTCTTGTTTGCAATGAAAGCTGGTAAGGATATATGTTTACATCCTCTTAATGGATAGTATTTATTAATTCTTAGTTCCAGCCCTATAATACTCTTTAGACTCCATCCTGAACCTTTACCTTGGTGTTCTGATTGTTCTGTTAAAAGTTTATCAAAAGCGTTTTTACAATACGTGTTTAGATCTGTACCTAGTAGTATGGGCTCGTTTGCAGTCTTAAATGACAGTTCTTTGATTTCATCTTCTTCTCCTTCAGTTCTTGCATAGATACATTTTAAAATAATATTACATTTCAGAGTTTTCGACTTAAGAAGGTGTTCTTGAATTTTTGAAATAATCAAAGGTTTCGTGTGATATTTTAAAAAATTACCTATATCGATGTATCCTTCACCATTTGTTAAGTAATAGGTTTTAAGCCTACATTTTGCAGCAGACTCGGTCTCAATAATTGGCAAATAGCCCAATGTATTTTTTAAATGAGTGTTACTTGCAGGGTGATTGTCAGATTCTCTGTACCACGTATTACATGGTTTACAAAATTTGAGTTTAATCGTTGCAAGATAGTTTTGCATCGTTAACAGATTACAATAGAATAGTAATTTATATTTGACAATGATATGGAGTATTTCTTATTCAAATTATAAAATGTATTTTTTCTATAATTGGCTAGTCCCTACGATGAATTGTACTATAGTAATTGATGGTTTTTCACTATCTCTTACTATTGATGATCTTCGAGCGCAGCTCAGCCAGGCGTCTGGTTTGAGCCAACGTGAGGTCTGCCGCAGCGGAGATTATTGTCACTGCCCCAGCATACTCCCCAAACCTGGCCTGGAGCGATGTGAGCTTCACACAATACGGCAGCCGTACTCTGTATGTTTGGTCATCCCTCCGTTCAAACTTAAACAAACATGTAAAATAAAATTAATTTATAATATTTTTTAAACGTGTGTTAAAATAAATTAAGTGCTGTTATCTTCTGTACCTTATCTAGAAATATATCAAAGTTTAGTTATAGGTTTAGTCATAAGTTTAATTTATAGGTAAAAAAATAATTAATCAACCTAAACATTAATTAACAAAGAAAATAATGATGAACATGAAACGATAAATTAAAGCCTTCTTGTTCCATACAATGACAATTTAGTTTTTTGGGCAATCATTTTTGAAATAATCATAATTCAAAATGTAGATATAAAAATAGAAATTGACATTGATAATTTAATTCATAAGTATGATTATTTAATTTAGGGTATTATTACTTGCAAATAAGTTTAATATACAGTGTATTTATCAGATAGTGATATAACATATCATCACTATTGAATCTTAGGTGAATTTGGTTGAAAACATTTTAAAGATATAAAGTATAACGTTTATAAATCTAAAGTTTTTTATCAATAATATTTTTATTTTTTTCCTACCTGAACATTAGGTTGAGGGAACACTGCCTTCAAGATAATGTAGAGGTCTTCAAGACTCTCCAGGCCTGATCCCTCGACGATGGAAACGTCCCAGGTGGAGGGTGTGGTCAGCGCGTTGGAAGAAGACATGATGATAATGATTTTGTGTGCGCGAATTATATATCTATATATATACTGATAAGATATGACGTCTTTGACCTTAACCTCCACACGTGGTATTTACGTTATCAGTCGGAAGTCATTAAACACACACGCTGCAACGCTGCACTTTGTAATGGTTACGCAAATTATTATGTTTTGATAAACTAATGCTGCATCCATGATAATCCCTATCAAGAGTTTTTGCACGCCACGATAAGCCTTGCATCATCAAGGATAATTATCAGCTCAGCGCTA